>NC_136070.1:375921588-376494088 GCF_964261635.1 Lissotriton helveticus
GATTAATTCCATACAAAGAAGTAAAGTCGCGGCACACTTCTTGGTTTTTCACGCAGTTATTTTATTCCAAACGTGAGACAACAACTCCTACGCGTTTCGAACCGTAGTTCCTGTTCACGGAAGTATTAGTGAATGGTCCCATTTCCATTTCTAACTTTATACTAGTACACACCCCTATCAGGTGGTGAGACAACAAAGCACTAATTCAGGCACAACTTTCTTACTATGGCACGCAAAATAAACATGTACAAACATTCTCAGAAAAAGGGTCGCGGCTAACACCATTCGCGTGATTGGACGCGTCCTCATTTGACGCATCAACGTACGCAGAGGGGCCCGTCAACGTACGCAGAGGGGCTTGCAATAGCAGGAAGTTAAGAAAAAAAAGCCGCATTACGGAAATATTCAGGATGCGAGCGGAACATAACATTTCACTGCTTTGATAAACACTTCCAGAATTACTCATAACGCCTCCGTCACACGGCTACACCGAGGCAGCCAGAGTAGGAAGAAAAAGGACAAATTTATAACATTAAAAGAAGCCCAAGAAAACATTCACCACGGCAAACATTTCAATCTCGAAATTCAACACGCACAAACAACTACGCAGAGGCACTCAAACAGGCACTCGACAACGCACATTGATAACACACAAATACAAAGACTGACAACGTGCAGGCACAAACAAGGAGTGACAAATACAGGCAACTAGCAGCCAATAAAACCAGCCATCAAAAAGGCACTCAAACACATCATCAACAAAGGGATTAAACATACGGACTACGCAGAGGCATTTAAACAGGCACTCCACAACTCACATTAACGGCACACAAATAAAAAAAACTGACTACTTGCAGGCACAAACAAGGACATACAAATACAGGCAACGCGCAGAAAATAAAACCAGCATTAGAAAACACACAAAATGTGACAAGATATATAAATACAACGATAAAATAGACACAGAGGGAGCAACTTCAAGGCACAAGGCACAGGCACTGAAACAGGCACACAAAACGCACAGTCACGCTGCACTAAAAAAAAATACAAAGCACACAGTACTTACATACACACATATTAACGTCACAATTACCAACAGTGCATTCACAAGCACACACAATAACACTTACTTTTCAAAACACTCATACACACTGTTTCAATATTAACAAGCTAACAGGATTTACATACTCTATTGCAAGATAAACTTTACAATGGTAAAGCGCAAAACACAACTTGCAAGGACAACTTATAAAACACTAGCACAAAAAAATAAACGCCTACGCCAATCTCAGGAAAATAAGGAGGAAATGTTAAACACCGTCTCTAATCCCTCAACCTCTGCTGTTTCTCAGGGGCAAAATATGCCACGCTCAGAAGCGCTTGCTCACACCAATGATGGCGCCACAAAATCCACCACTACACACACAAACAACATTGTCAATGACAGACCTATTCATTACACTCATACTCAACATAACAACACACACAACATACCTACAACAGCAAATTTCAGAACTACCACAGAGCAACATGAACAACAAGTTGCACAACTGAATTTGACAGAAATACCGCACACGGTACACCGTCTCAGATCTGCATTCCACTACAACCCACTTACAGACTACATAAACAATCCACATGTAAAAATTGGAAATATGGACAATGTCTGTAACAAGTGCAACGCACTTAAATGGAAAGCTGAACCTCAAGGGCTTTGCTGCTCATCCGGAAAGGCCATTATCAACAACATTCAGGATCCACCTCAAATCATTAGACAACTACTTGATGGGACTCACCCACTTTCTAATCATTTCTTAGCAAACGCACGCCGTTACAATACTCTATTCCAAATGACACCCTTTGGGGCTAATGAAGTAAAAGAGGGAAATTTTATGCCCACTTTTAAAATACATGGGCAATTATACCACTTAATTGGCAGTCTGACTTCGCAACCAAGCAACCCTCCACAGTTTTTACAAATATATTTTCTATCTCAACAACAACAAATTGACCTACGCTCACACATGATGTCAAATCTAAATATCCAGCTTATTGAACACCTACAAGACATATTACACAACCATAACACCTACATTCAGTCTCTCAAATACAACTATGAGTTACATTCACATGAGGAAGATTTCACTATTATTATACATGCAGATCAACGTCCCGCAAAAACTCATCCTGGAAGATATAATGCACCAACAACTGATGAGGTTGCAGTTCTTTTAGTCAACGAAAACAAAGGTCCACGCGACATTGTCTTACATACCAGAGATGGACAGATCATATGATCCTTTACAATATCCCCTTCTATTCACTAGAGGTGAAGATAGTTACTGTCTCAATATACCACAGACACACTCTCTTAAGAAGAAAACAATTACATGCATGCAGTACTATGCCTATACTCTTATGGTTTGAAACAATACTTTCAATGCCTTGCATTGGTTCAGGAATCTATTCAATCAATATATTGTGGATATGATGGCAAAGATGATCACAGAAAGACTAGACTTTATCCACCACAATCAAACACAACTACGTGCAGATAACTACATCAATTTAAAAGATGCACTCAATCAAGATCAAAACATTCATGCTTTAGATATTGAACAACACGTTATTTTACCAGCTACCTTCACAGGCTCACCAAGGTACATGCATGAAAAGACAGAAGATGCTATGACATTCGTCATGCACTTTGGCAGACCTGATTTGTTCATCACTTTCACATGCAATCCAGAATGGCCAGAAATTAAAGCACAATTATTCCAAAAACAAAAATCATGCGATAGACATGACATTTTCAATTTAAAGGTCATAGCACTAATGAAATTAATAACACAAAAAGGTATATTTGGATATGCAAAAGCTTACATATTTACTATTGAATGGCAAAAAAGAGAACTGCTTCACGTACACATCTTATTGTGGCTTGAGCCAAAAGTACAACCAGACGAAGTGGATCACATTATATCCGCGGAGCTGCCTCATCCCATCAACAATCCAAAACTATTTATCATTGTAAAAAACACATGATACACGGTCCATGTGGTGAACACAACATTCTTTCCCCATGTATGAAAAATGGGATTTGTACTAAAAAATACCCAAGCACACTCACTAATGAAACTGAAACTGGTGTTAATGGTTATCCTATTTACCGTCGAAGGAGCCCCCAAGATGGTGGACATACACTCACAATGACTATTAGAGGGCAGGAAGTCACTATTAATAATCAGTGGGTAGTTCCATATTCACCTGTACTGTCTCGCACTTTCAACGCTCACATTAATATTGAATACTGCCAATCAGTTAAAGCTATAAAATATATTTGCAAATATATTAACAAAGGATCAGATCAAATAACTGCTACTGTGGAAAACAAACACAATGAGATAGAAACATATCTAAATGGACGCTATATTAGCACTTCTGAAGCTGTGTGGCGCCTTCTAGAGTTTCACATTCATGAAAGGCATCTCACTGTCACACATCTAGCTATTCATCCACCAAATGGACAAAGAGTATACTTTAATGATAAAAACATTACACGCGTAACAAACAAACCAACACCCACAACGCTTACTGCCTTTTTCAAATTATGTGACACAGACAGTTTTGCAAAAACATTGCTATACCAAGAAGTACCACAATACTATACCTGGGCTAATTCGACATTTACACGTAGGAAATGGGGCCAGGACGTTTTAGGACACCCTGGGGTTAAAAAAGACTCAGCTCTTGGAAGAATGTACACTATTCACCCAAACCAATCTGAGTGCTTCCACTTACGACTACTTTTGCAACATGTTCGTGTGCCTACAGGATTTGACAGTCTTTTAACAGTTAATGACAATTTATTGCCAACCTATCAAGCTGCGTGTAAAGTTATGGGACTCATTGAAGACGACGAACATTGGAAACATACATTACGTGATGCTGCTCTTTCCGATTCACCATCAAAGCTATTCTGTTGTTTTGTAACCCATCAGATCCTATGGCTTTATGGAACGCATACAAATATCATTTAAGTGAAGATATACTACACACTATACATATGCTAACACATAATAACTCAATAACAATCACTGATGGCATTTTAAACCAAGGACTAATAGAAATAGAAGACTCTATCTCTTAAGTGAAAAACATTTAACTGATTTCAAATTGCCACCAACAGACAGGACAAACCATACACTATCCAACCCAACAGAAAACTCTGATTCTATACAAAACCTACGTGAATTTGTTCAACAACATTTGCCAAATTTAGTCCCTGATCAGACACTTGCCTACAACTCCATTGTTCAAAGTGTTGAAACAAAGCAAGGGAAATTATTCTTTTTGGACGCACCTGGTGGGACTGGAAAGACTTACTTAATCAACCTTATACTTGCCAAAGTACGCTCTTTAGGGCTATTAGCTCTTGCAGTTGCATCATCTGGAATAGCAGCAACTTTGCTTACTGGAGGCAAAACTGCACATTCAACTTTTAAACTACCTTTAACTCTTTCACTTGAAAAGGAATCTACATACTCTATACGGAAAAATGGACCTTTAGGCATGCTACTTCAAAGTGTGTCTCTTATCATGTGGGATGAATGTACTATGACACACCGCGCACATATAGACGCCGTTAACAGAACTCCACAAGATATTAGGAGTTCAACTCATAATGGGTGGTGTCACTTTTGTGTTTGCTGGTGACTTCAGACAAACTCTTCCCGTTGTTCCAAGGGGAACACGTGTAAATATAGTAAAAGCATGTTTAAAAGCTTCACACCTGTGGGACTCAGTACAAACTCTAACATTACGCACTAACATGAGGACACATTTAGGAGGTGGAGATAGTCCCTTTGCTGATCTTCTACTACAAGTTGGAAATGGAGACCTACTGAACAGTAATGACAACATTAATATTCAACAATTAGGTACGCCTGTATCTAACTTAGATGAACTCATACACCATGTATACCCCAACATAGAACATATTTTTGATAAACACTAACAATGGATTTGCGAAAGAGCTATCTTTGCACCCAGAAACACCAATGTAAACCATATTAATGATCACATACTACTAAAAATACAAGGTGAGACTAAAGTCTATAAATCCAATGACACAGTGTTAGAAACTCAAGATGCCGTACATTATTCACAAGAATTCCTAAACTCACTTAACCCTTCAGGACTTCCACCTCATTTGCTCAAACTTAAACTTGGCATTTCTATTATGTTATTACGGAACCTACATCCGCCAAATCTATGCAATGGTACACGCCTAAAAGCTGCTGATCTTTTGCCATATGTCATTAAAGCAATTATTCTCTCTGGCCCTGCAGCAGGCCAATTAGCTCACATTCCACGCATACCCATGATACCGACTGATCTACCATTTCAATTTAAACGCTTGCAGTTCCCTATTAACATTGCCTTTGCTTCTACCATTAACAAATCTCAAGGTCAAACTTACAAAGTCATAGGCATAGACTTACGAGAAGACTGCTTCACTCATGGACAGTTATATGTAGCACTCTCTAGGACCGGCAATGTTCTTAATCAATTTATTCTACGCCCACATTCAAATGAAACAAAAAATGTTGTATACCGTGAAATATTACAATAATTTTTACTTTAACATTACAAACATTACACACATACATTTTAAACCCCGGACAACGTCGGGCGGGCTGCTAGTAATTTTATAAAGAAAACATTAGAAATGGGTGAATGACACCCAAACTGACTTTCCCCAAAATGCAAGTGAAACAATGGACCAGAAACAACATGGAACATCTACACCCAACATCAACCAAGGAAATTAGTAAGGGGAAGAAAGAAAATAACGTTGACTGCTAACCAGACAGCCAAACAGGCCTAGAGGCAGGCAACTGCAAGTGTGGCAGACTAATGCCCACAAACAAAGATACACGTGGGACTCCTACCCATTAGAACCTCTGTGGAAGAGGTGTGGCGCAGCGGCCAGGGCAACTGACGCTGGAACTCGGGGACTCACGGTCCGATCCCCAGTACCGGCGGGAGATCAGCCCAGCACCATGTGACTCTGGGCAATAGCTTGCTTAATCTTCCCGAGGGCCCCCAGCGCCTTGACACCTTCGGGTAATTGTTTGTGCTTTACAAATACTGGACATTTACATTTACATAATTAGAGGTTAGTAGCATGAACAGAACAGCAGAACACATGGGACTCATACCCATTAGAACCTCTATGCGAAGGTTAGAAACGTTAATGGCACAAGAGAACACATGGGACTAGTACCCATCAGAACCCCTGTGTGGAGGTTAGATACGTGCACAGAACAAAACAACACATGGGACTTGTACCCATTAGAACCCTTGTGTGGAGGTTAGATACGTGCACAGAACAAAAAAAACACATGGGACTCGTACCCTTTAGAACCCCTATGTGGAGGTTAGAGTGTGAACAAAACGATTGAATACATGGAACTGGTACCCACCAGAACCCCTATGTGAAGGTTAGTAGTGTAAACAGAGCAATAGAAAACATGAGACTCGTACCCATTAGAAACTGTGAAAGTGGGACTGACACCCATTACATACTTTGTATATGGGACTAAAACCCATCAACTGTGATAAGGGAGAGAAACCCCTTAAAACACCCCTCTTGTAAGGGTAAAGTGACATTAAGTTTGAAGCGTGAGAAAAACAATAGTATGGGACTACTTAAAAAGATGTGTACCATAATACATGCATGTCAATTAAAATGAAACACAAAATATAAAATGATACATTCTACACATTATGAGGCTAGGATACAGAGCAGGAATGCATGTTATATCTAGACACTCAAGCAAGAAGGTGTACAACAGCTACTCTGGTGAGCGACTTCTCACTCGAGTTAACGTTACAGAGGAAATTCCATTGAAAAAGAACAAGTATAATGCCACAAGTAGCAGAAAGACCAAACATTTGAAGCACGTGGACTAAGAATAGAAACGCGTAATGTGCTGGAATACAGCCAAAAGTCACTGGTGAGACATCTCACCCCTTATGCATGCAAGTAGACTTATACCCACACAAACGTGTGCCAAAAAAAAATAAAAAATACATAATGTAAATAAGAGCACTGTCCAAACGTATACTCAAAATACAAAATGAAAAGTTGACATGCCACAACCCATCAGGCTCGAAGAGGTTTTAACCACCAAACTCCTGAAGGAAGAAGAAAGTCCCCGCTTTTAAAATTAACCTTTTCTGCATGCCTTTTAATTTTAAGCTGCACTTGGAAACAAGTATAGTATGCAGGTTCATTCCGACCGAAATACTTGTGGCTGGCTGAAAACACTATTCTCATGAAACTGAAGAATCTTGCCTAAAATCCTCAAAATTGTGCCAGGGCGACAGATGAAGCTGGGCATTGAGAACGCTGGCAAACTGTAGAGTTGCGCTCTAGTGGTTGAGCGCTACGTCACCACGTAGCGCGAGGGGTGGCCATTTTGGATCGCGCTGTGAAAGCGCGATTCGGCCGGAGCAACCCGAGGACTCCGCACGCCCGACGCTCTCCTGCCCAGCAGTATTATAATAATAAATACTTTGGCCTCATATCCCTGTGTCCTGTCATCTGTACCACAGAGGTAATAGTATCATTACAGTGGCGACGAGGCCGGGACGAAAAAAAAAATTTAAGGAAAAGAAAGCACCAGCACCACGTGGCCAGTCACAGTCACAAGAAGCAGGCAGAAACATGGAGGAGCAAAGCACAGGCACAGCAGGAGAGCGTGGCAGAGGTGCAGGAAGACTCACCTGAACAGAGCCCACGCCAAAACAACCAGGTACTAAGGGCACAGAGACCCAAGGAACGGGGGGAAACAGTATAGTCCCCTAAGTGACCCCCATCAAGAGAAATGGGGACACAGGACACGTAGACAAGAACAGGCCCAGCAACAAGCCCAGCAGAGAAGAGAAGGAAGAATACTGGGGCGAAACACTGAGGAAGTAGCCAGGGAGGGAAGACACGAACCAGACAGAGGCCCTGGTGGAGTCAGCAAGAAGCGGAGCAAGGGGCGCAGAGAGTCCCCAATTCCAACCAGAGCAGGGCGAGGAAACAAGTGCACCAGGCAGCCCGAGAAGCCAGGAGATAGCACCGAAAAAGCGCAAAGAAATCTGTGCGCAGGCGTCATCCATGACGACACCGATCCCGTTTCTACCAAAGCCAGGAGAGCCCCTCATGAAGTGGGAGGACTGGAGAGAGTACATCCTAAACTATATAGAAGCCCTAGAGGACGAGAACGAAGAAGGTTTCACGAGCAAGAGAAAGAAAAGAATACTCTTACACAACTTAGGCCCGTAAGGGATTAGAGTATTTCAGAACCTGGTACCCAAGCCCCGGCAAGCAGCAGATGATGACGTGTTCGCGCACGCGATAGAAGAACTAATTGAGCACTACCAGCCAGCAGTGTGCACGTATATTGACCGGTACAATTTCCAGCAGAGGAAGCAAGAGATAGGAGAGTCAATCGACGAATATGTAGCCGCACTGAAGAAGTTTGCGACGACGTGCAAGTTCGGCACGTTGCACGATGAGTTCATAAAGGACCAGATAGTCATGCACACCACCAACAAAACAGTGCAAGACAAATTGTGGGCGAGTGGCGAAGCCACGCTAAAGGAAGTGATCGCCATAGTGAAGAAGGCCGAATTGAGAAAAAGGTGCGCGGACGAAGCAAAGAGAGAAACAGTCCCGTGGCCCATGGTGAACAAGGTAGACGATGAAGAACCCACGGGAAGAAACAAGGGTGCAGTGACAAACAGTAGAGGACCCAACAGATGGCCTGGAAAACCGGCGCAGCAAGGAAAGCAAAATAGAGGAGGCAGAAACACGTGCTATCGATGCGGCAGTCAGGCCCACGAGGCCTATGATAAAAGATGCCCGGCGTTCCGGGCGAAGTGCATGTTCTGTGGCATAACAGGACACTACAAAAAAGTGTGTCGCCGGAAGGCAGGCCGCAACACGGTGAAATATGTAGAACAAGATCCGGAAGAAGCAGAGGATACAGTACTGTGCGTGGAAGATCAAGTGCTAGGCGTAGACGTCCAAAGATCGCGCAAACCGCAATGTGACATGCTGATCGGAGGAGTACAGATCCAAATCGTAGTAGACTCCGGCTCACCATATACCATCGTTCAAAGAGCAGTGTGGAATGAGAGGTTTAAGTCCCACTTAGAACCCCGGTTGGAACCTCCGGATATAAGACCTGTCACATACATGGGAGAATGAATCCCCATGGTAGGTTACAGAGCGCTAAACTTCGAATTCAATGGATGGAGTGCAAATGGTACGTGGCGGAGAAGGGCCCGTCGGTCCTAGGCTGGATGGATCAAGGAGACCTAGGCATACAACTAGATCCAGGTGGAGACGTACAAGTGCTGATGACAGCACCAGAACAATGGCCGGACTTAGAAAAAATGAAGAGGGACTTCCCCAAGGTGTTTGGAAGGAAGGTCGGCAAACTAGAGAAGTTCACACACCGGATAGAACTCAAGGAAAACTCCAAACCAGTATCTCACAAGGTGCGGAATGTCCCCATCGCGGTGAGAGAGGCGGTACAACAGGAGCTACGAAGATTGGAGGAGAATGGAATAATCAAGCCTATAAACTGTGCGGAGTGGTTGGCGCCCCTAGTGGTAGCGATGAAACCCAACGGCAAAGTCCGGCTGTGTGTGGACCTGAGAGAACTGAACAAGTGCATCGTCGTGGAGAAGTTTCCCTTACCCCGCATCGAGGAAATGTTGGCTAGGACCAAAGGAGTAAAATGGTTCTCCACCATCGATCTCACGTCAGCATATCACCAAATAGCCTTACACCCTGAAAGCAGGAAGCTAATGTCGTTCATAACACCTTTTGGGTGTTACCAATTCCGCAGGATGCCATTTGGACTTGCCTCGGCAGTGGCCGTCTTCCAAAAACGAATGCACCATCTCTTCAAGGACATGGAAGGGGTGCAGTACTTCCAGGACGACATATTGGTGATGGGGAAAGACCGGAAAGATCACGACACGAGATTAGACAAGGTGCTAAGTGTCCTAGAAGAAAAAGGCCTCACAGCGGAGTGGGAGAAGTGCCGTCTTGGAATGGCCTCAGTCACCTACCTAGGACACGAAATAGGAGAGCAAGGCATTACACCAAAAAGGGAAAATGTAAAAGCCATTTGTGATGCCCCGCCTCCATCCAGCAAGGAAGAAGTAAGATCCTTCTTAGGGATGGCTGAATATTACAGTAAATTCGTACAACGCTTTGCCGCCAAGACACATCATCTGAGGCAACTCATAAGGGACAAAACAGTGTTCACATGGACATAAGAGACGCAGAGGGAATTCGAAGGCATCAAGAATGACATCAGCCAAGCCATACCCCTGCAGGGATATGACCCTCAAGGACAATCAGTGCTGGCGACAGATGCCAGTGACAAAGGACTGGGAGCAGTCCTCATGCAAGAAAGGAGAAATGGAACGACAGAAACTCTTAGCTTCGCCTCCAGAGCCTTATCAGACACAGAAAAAAAATTCTGCGTCATAGAGAAAGAGATGCTGGCAGCGGTATGGGCTATGGGGAAATTCTGCCAGTTCCTATGGGGCACGAGGTTCCATCTGAAGACTGACCACAAACCCCTCGTAAAAGTGCTTACATCCAGCGGACATGCAAGTGCTACTCCCAGGATAGCCAAGATGACTCTGAAATTACTTGAGTACAGATACGACATGGAGTACATCCAGGGAAATAAGAACAAGGTAGCAGATTACCTTAGTAGGGCTGCTGCGATGGAAAGAGCACTAGACAGAGCAGAAGAGTGTGATGAGATGGTGGCCTTGATGGAAGACCCGGAGAAGGTGATTAGCAACCAAGAGTGGACCAGAGCATATGGAGAAGACCAGGACTCCAAGAAGTAAAGGAATACATCGTCAGAGGATGGCCAGAAAAAAGACACCTGCGGACACCCCTCAGGAAACTTTATAAAGTACGAGAAGAATTGTCCCTGGACGACAAAGGCACCTTCCTATACAGAGGAGACAAAGTCGTTCCCCCAACGTCGTTGATACCACGATTGTTGGCGATTCTACATGAAGGACACCTAGGGATCGTGAAAACCAAGATGAGGGCCAAGCAGGGATACTGGTGGCCAGGGATGGACATACAAACAGAGACACATGTGAGAGAGTGTGACCAATGCCAGCGAGCTGACAAGACGATGACACCTCTGAGGCCACCCTTAGGGAAATTCATCAACCCTAAGAATCCCTGGGAGGAGTTATCCATAGACATACTGGGGCCAATACTAGACGACCAAGGCCCCCCGAAATACCTATGCGTCATAGTGGATAGATACTCGAAATGGCCTGAAGTGCACATACAAGAAGAAATGGACACAGAAACGATACTTAGATTCGTAACTTCAACCTTTCTCAGGGAAGGCATACTGAAATCAGTTCTAAGTGACAATGGTCCCCAGTTTACCTCGGAGAAATGGTACAAATATATGGAGAGGAACGGCATCAAACCCGAACACACTTCCATATACCACCCTGCCGGAAACGGACAAGTGGAACGCTTCAACAGAGTCCTAATGGGTTCCATCCAGGCGGCCATCACGATGGGCAAGGACTGGGAAAAAGAAGTCCAAAATATGATATGGGCCTACCGTATCACCCCGACGAGCACGGGGTACAGCCCCTTCCAGATTTTAAGGGGTAGAGATCCTTTCACCAAAGATAAACTGGCGTGGAAGGAGAAGACCGTAACCAGCAAATGGTCCCCTGCAGTGGTGCAGCACAATCTAGAAAAAGCCCAAACCATATATACTGAACATTACAATAGGAGAAAGAACGTGAAGGAAACATCCCTGGAGAATGGAGAATGGGTCAGGGTCAAATTGGCGGTACTACAGAAAAAAGGTGACAGCAAATACAGTCGACCCTTGCAAGTAAAGGAGGTGTATGACCGGGCTGCATTGCTTAGCGATGGGAACGTGTGGTCCCAAGATCGCATGTCCCATTGTAACAAGATCCTACAATGGTACCATGAAGACAGAGAGCGAACAACGATGGACCTGAGGTCATAGGAGAATGACATTGTGAGCCTGGAAGGAGAAGGGAGCACGGTAGCGGAAGGACAGGATGAAGAGCAAGGGGGCAGTGAAGTTCCAAGAGCAGAGGTATGCCCAAGAGTAGAGAGAGAGAGACTCCCCGGAGAGAAAGACCGAGTACACAAGAGGATAGAGCGTTGGGTCCAGAAACGAACAGTCCCAGAGAAGTGACTTCCACCCCGGTAAGACGGACACGGGGGCAGAGTGATAGCGAGACCCACAAGATATCGAGACTATGAACTGGGAGAAGAAATGTAGTTTGACTCATGTAGAGACTGTTAGTTTTCTTGGTTGGTATAAAAAAGGGGTAGATATGTAGAGTTGCGCCCTAGTGGTTGAGCGCTACGTCATCACGTAGCGCGAGGGGCGGCCATTTTGGATCACGCTGTGAAAGCGCGATTCGGCCGGAGCAATCCTAGGTCTCAGCATGCCCGGCGCTCTCCTGCCCAGTAGTATTATAATAATAAATACTTTGGCCTCATATCCCTGTGTCCTGTCATCCGTACCACAGGGGTAATAGTATCATTACACAAACAACTCCCGATTTTAGGCAGTGCTTGTTGGTGAACCTGGCACAGTAAAATAATTCGATTCCTGTTGAGCTTTGTCAAAAGTGCAGGAGAATGGAAGCTGGAACATCGCCCAAGATGGCCACACGTAGAAGACGCTGAGCTGGGAGGCTCAAGTCGCATCCATGCAGCAGTGCCTCCCACAGCAGAGGTTGAAGACGTCATAGGTGCACACTCATAATGCTGTTCGACTCCACAGATAAGGTAAAACTGCGCGAGCTGCAAATGGCTTGTGTCTGCGTTTTGAATCCGCTGCGCAGCAGTTTAAAAGACACAACTCTTGTGAGGGCCTCAAATGCGTTGAACATAAATTAAAAAGAGTTATTAATTAAAATGAAAAATTGACTCACAAAATGTTCCGTACATGCTGTTGGTAACTTGGCTATATGCCAGATGTAACAGTAATGTTCACAACAAATGAAGCGCTTCAGGCACAGCGACCAGGCTCCATTGAAAACATTGTGCATACTGTGTAAAACATCGTCAGGAAAGTAACACGTTCCTTAGATCCTTCATTGTAAAAGTCAATATGAAAGGCATGGGGGAGTGGCCTAGCGTCGGTCCAAGATGGCCGCCTAAGACCTCGGCTCCGTCACGACCGTCTCCCTAACCCGAATATCCTGACTCTAATCCTGTCTCCTCAGGGCCCTGCGTGTGGCTGAAGGCAAGCGGTGCCGGTGCCTGCAAACCCGACTTTCGAGCGACACTCGGAACTGGAGATTGAGGCCTCGTCATATTGGGCCTTCACAGCTTCCATGAGCCGGGGACTGTGGTGTTGAGACTGCCGGCAGAGGGTGAGGCGAGATCGGCTGATCGGACCGGAAGACACCGGTCAGTGAGGGACCTGCAGTGCCGATCGCTCCGCTTTGCTTGGTGGCGGCACCGCCGACTGCGGCGCTAGCGGTGAGGTGACGCTTTTCTCTCCCCCTTCCAAAGATCGCGGGCCGGGGTGAGGGCTCCCGCTGCGCTGGTGTGGCGGCCCATTGAGGAGGGCGCTAAATATTATTCTGTCTGCGGTGCCGGAGTAGCTGCCCCTTGCCTCTCCCTAGTGGATTTGCAGTGCCTGGAGGCGGAGGGTGCCTGGAAGCTGGGGAGCGTCTCGCTGCCTGCGGGTGCCTGCGGGCCTCTTGACTGCTGGTCTCGCAATGCCGCCCTGTGCGCCGATATACGGCGGACATAGAGGAACCCCCCTGGGCGATTGGAATCCTGTGGAGCGGTGCCTCCGACATGGTACCCCCGAGACTGCCCGGGTGCACTGTGGATTGGGGCAGAGGTGTACAGTAATAGCTACAGCCTTCCCACTGACGGTCATCTCCTACACATGGGGATACTCCCCTGGGCTTAGACATTATCACCCTGGTCATAGTGGCGGCCATAGGTGAGCATCGGTCCTCAATGGGGGGCCGCGCTGGTTTTGGCTCGCAGAATAGGTATAGGAGTGTGCTAACGACGTACCTCCTGTCCCCGTATCACTTGACCTGTTAGTCCGCCATCTACTCGCGGATTCGACACAGCGGTTCTTCCGCCATCATTGTCCCTTCTTGTGCCTGCAACTAAAGACACGATCCAGTTGCAGCCAGAGTGCCCGGGATTCAGTAGAGAATGGCAGGAAGGCAGGAAGCGGACAAAGGGCCCGCCAAGGGTCCCAAGAGCACGAGACAGGTCCAGTCAAACAAACTTGACCGGTACACACTACCTAAGGGCTCGCCGACTGACCTGCGCCATACCCCCAGGGTGGGAGAAGAATCAGAAAGTTCCATTCCCGGCCTAACACTGCAGGATGTCATGGCTGCTATCGAAGGGGTCAAATCATCCCTAGAACACAAAATGGACACCAATGCCATTGATGTGAATCTCATTCGGGCTGACCTCACGAAAATAAATGAAAAAGTCAAATACCTGGACATAAAGACTGCCAGTTTGACAGACGACGTGTTTCAACTCCAATGCAAGGTGCAAGAGTTTCGGTCTTTTTGCGAGACAGCCGAGCGTAAACTGGACGGGTACGAAGGGAGGTTTAGACGAAACAACGTCTGCATCTTAGGATTGCCGAAAATTCGGAAGGTCCAGCTAGCTCCATACCTGTTTGTAAAAGACCTCATCCTAAACCATCTTAATCCCAAGGGACTGGGAATTTATTTTACTATTGAATGCGCACACAGACTCGCAGGTGGACGTCCTAAGCCCGGCGCTCCCCCACACCCCCTCATTGCTCATGTTCTAAATTTCAGGGACAGAGATGCTATCTTGCAACATGCACGGTCCGCACCCCCACTGCACTTTGAGAATGCCACCCTTTCATTTTTCCCTGACTTTACACAATTGGTGCAGAGGCAACGCCTTACGTTTATGGCTGTCAAGAAGAAACTCAGAGACAAGGGTCTTAAGTACGCTATGATGTTTCCAGCTCGTCTCAGTTTAGAAATAGGTGGGAGGGCATAGTTTTTCAACAATCCACAGGTGGCCTCGGACTGGCTGGACAACAGCAGTGCGAGCGGCTCCAGAGGAAGAGGAGGTGGGGATGACCAAGAACTGCAGGACCAGTAATGAGATTGATGGAAGCTTCTCTCGCTTGCATGAGCGCACTCAGGTAACGGGGTCCACGAGGCCCCGCAGTCGGACATGTATCCACAGAGTTCCATATTGCACTAGCGTAGGCCAACATGGACCTGCTGGGGATACTAATCTTAAATTTTTGGGCGGGAAGACTGGGTGCCGACCTCCCTCCTCTATTCTACTCTTAGTTATTTCCTTGCATTAGAAACCGGGTGACAGGCACTCTGCCAGTTGGTAATGGGCAGTTCTAAGTCCAGAGGGCAGGGAAGCAGGGAGGGGGATTGTTGGTGGGGGGATTTGGGGGGGGTTGTTTATCTTTTTTTTTTTTTTATCGACATAGGATTACAGACACAGCCACGGCACAGAAGTCTTATAATGGTTTTAAAGCACACGCACTGAGGGAAGAGCTTTAAGCTATTAAGCTGGAATGTTAATGGGCTGGGGGATAAGATTAAGTGGAGTGTTGTCCTGCAGTACAATAAGAAGCAGGGCCCGGATGATGTGTTACTTCAGGAGACACATCTTATGGGCCACTCTTGTAGGGCAATGAACAGGTATGGTTACAAACTAGTAGCTCATGCCAGATTTACAACTGGGTCCAGAGGGGTGGGCATCATGATACGTAATACGTTCCCTTTTAGTATAGATTCCACCTGGACAAACGACAAGGGACGTTATGTCGGCATCTATGGTTCCTGGGAGGGACGGATTCTCACACTGTTCGCGATTTACGCCTCACCCGGCCTTCAAACGGCCACGTTCCAGGAACTCCGTACAACTCTACTCTCATTACCAGAAGGTCTGTTGGTGCTGGGGGGTGACTTTAATTCGGTGTGCTCCGTGGAATTAGACCAACAACCTCCTTGTGAGTTGGGGCCCTCTTCCCGTGGTTTACCAGACTTCCTTGAGGCCATGAGACTAATAGATACCTGGTGCACATTCAACCCCGAGATAAAGCAATACACTTTCCATTCCGGTTCCCACCACAGTTTTTCCCGTCTGGACTACGTCTTGGTTCCTAGCTCACACACTTCACACATCCGGGAAGTTAGACACTTAGCTAGAGGTATCTCCGATAAATCGCTGCTTTGGGCACATTTCCTTCTTGATCACACGCGAGTGGGTCGTATCACCCCGATCAACCCCTGGCACCTCCGTAACCCTAAAATACGCAAAGATCTTATCACCGCAACAGATACCAATTTTACTGAAAATGTGAGAACGTGACGTCCAACCAGACACTCTGGGAGGCCTTTAAAACGGTAATAAGGGAGGAAGCCTTGTCGTTAATCTCAGGCCACAAACAAAAACAGCAGAAAGCGGTGTCCGATTTAGAAACTGATATCCTTCGGATTGAGGGGGAATTAGTGGAGCAAAACTCCCCAGAGGCACTCCACCTGTTGCAGCTTAAGCAGACTGAATACAAAGCACTAGTTACTGATGCAGCCCAAAATCTGGGACAGGAAAAGCTAGGAAGAGTTTACGACTTGTGAGACAAGGCAGGTAAATTGATAGCTTGGCCGGATAAGCGAGAATGGGCGAGTAGACTGGTCTCGGACCTCCACGACGCCTCTGGCATCGAAATAAAAGAACCTCGAAACACAGCCTCCCAATTTGCTACACATTTCAAGCCTGTCTATAGAGCTGGGACACCTCATACTGAGTTGGATTCCGTCTCCATGTTGAAAGATATTAACTTGCCTACTCTCACATCGACTGAAAAATAATTACTGGATAGTCCTCTGACCGCAGATGAAATCGCCCAGTTTATTAGATCGCTCCAATCTGGTAAGGCCTCTGGTCCTAATGGGATACCTATATAACTATATAAACTTTGTCCTGACAAATTCTCAACCCATCTCAAAGCCATGTTTAAGGACAGTAGGAATGAGGGGAACTCTCGCCTGACCAACGTATAGCTAACATAGTAGTGATATACAAGGATGGCAAACCAAAACTGGACTGTGCGTCATACCGGCCCATTCCCTTCTCAATTCCGAGCCGAAAATCCTCGCAAAAGCTCTTGCCAATCGCCTAGTTAAAGTCATATCCACTCTTATACATCCAGACCAATCTGGCTTTATCCCGCACCGGAGTACGGCACTAAATCTCCGTCGTGTTCACGGAGTGCTTGGTAGGGCAGATACGATACGTGAACTAGCGGTCCTGGTTTCCCTTGACGCCACCATAGTGTTTGATATGATTGAATGGCACTACCTTTTCGCTGTACTCCAGAAATTGGGATTTGGTCTAGAATTTATTTGCTGGGTTTGCCTCCTTTACGTGGCACCACTGGCCAAGGTTGTCGTCATCAATAAGCAGTCGGACACCTTCGCTCTGACTCGGGCTACATGTCAGGGTTGCCCGCTCTCCCCCCTCTTATTTGCCTTGGCACTGGAGCTGCTTGCTGCCTGGATCCGGCAGGACCTAATGATCCGATGTCTCTGTTGGTCAATGGACAGGGAAGATCAAATATCACTTCATGCCAACGATGTCCTACTATATTTAACAAATCCTCGGAAATCTCTAATTGCCGTATTTGACATCTTGGCATTGTTTGGGAGATGCTCTGGTTTCCGCATTAATTGGGCTAAGTCTCATCTCTTCCCCCTTTATGGGGAAATACCGGCCTTGCCCTCCAATTGCGCAATCCAAATTAGTACATCGGGTTTCAAATACTTAGGCATATTAATATTCTTGAACCCTACACTCAGATGTAACAAGAATCTTCTCCCCCTCCACAGTCTGTAGAGAGACATCGCCAATTGGAGAACTCTCCCATTGTCCCTTCTCCGGAGGGCTGCTCTTTTTAAAATAATATCCCTCCCCGTTTCCTCTATGCCCTGCAGAACTCATTAGACATGGTCCCCCTGGCTTATTTCAAAGAAATTGAGCGATTACAGCATGAATTACTGTGGAATAGTCCGCCTCGTATAGCTCTTACTAAACTGATCCTGAAATGGTACGACAGAGGTATCGCCCTCCCTGACATCAAGAAATATCACTGGGCTGCCCACCTGGCTGCCATTAACCACTGCACTTATGGAACACCGGATGACCCTGGGTATAGAATGGATAGATGGCTACTCCCGGGTGAGAACTACATTAGAACACTATACTCTAAACCTGCCCGATCTGCTCTAACTGGTCCTACCGGACACTCCATAACCACCTGGCATACTGCCACCAGATCTCTGGGATGGGAGGGCAAACTGACATTAGCCATCCCCTTATGGAATTCTGAGAAGCTAGGGAAGTTATGGCAGATGAAGGGATTCAATAAGTGGGATTTAATTGGCATTTCCCGTGTCCACGGCATGTGGGAAAAAGGTGACATAAAAACATTCCAGTCCTGCTCAGAATCACACTGACGAGCAAGCGAGTCCTCAGACCCTTCCCAGTCATCCTCCTCAGCCGGCGCCGTAGGCACAGGCCTTGGCTGCTTGGCAGGGGGCGGAGAAGGAATAAACGGCACCGGGAACGGAGCCGAGAACAGCGCCGGCGGGGCCAAGCCGGCGCCGGTTCCCAGTTCGTATCCCAGGGGGGACAAACCCATCCAGGAGCCGGGGCAGGGGCGGAACCAGCGGTATCCACTGCGGCACTGCCGGCGGAGCCGAGGGCGGTGGCGGGGCCAGAGCCGGCAGCACCTCTTGGCGGGACCTCTTGGCACCAAGGCCGGAGCCAGGGGCGCAGGATCCTGTGGCGCCAAGGCCGGAGCGGCTGGCGCCGCTGGGGCTGAATCCGCCGAAGGAGTCTACAGACCAGCAGGATCCAGACACGGGGCGAAATGCGCACCCGCGGGCGCCCGAGGCCTAAACCGGCGGTCCATGGCAGCAAGGAATTCTTGCATTTGTGCGGGAGTTGCCGACGGACCCGGGTAAAGAGGGTAGGCCACGGGACTCCCAGGCTCCAGAGGAGCCGCAGGTGCAGAGCCCCTGTCCCCCTCGTCTGCATCCGAAGACCGACGGGGGGACTTTGGAGAGCGAAAACGCTTCTTCGACTTCGTTTTGTGCTGTCTCTTGCCCGAATCCGAGTGTGAAGACTTGGAACCCGAGGAGTGGTGAGAACGGCTCCGCGAGCGATCACAGGAACCGCCCCTGGATCTTGAACGGGGCGGGGGCGAGTGCCAAACTTCCAGCAACTTCTGGCGCCGCTCCCTCAAGGCCTTCGAGGCCATAGCCCTACAGTCCAAACAGGACCGGGAGTCATGGTCACGCTCCGGGCAGTAGAGACAGACGTCATGAGGGTTCACCACCGACATATTGCTGTGGCAGGTCCCGCACGACTTAAAACCAGGCATCCCTACTAGCACCAGAGAAAACCAATACGAGACAAAAGTCTCAAAAGATAGTCAAAAAATGACTGAGGTACGTTCTATAACCAGATCAGTGCTTACTGCCGTGGAAAAAGAAAGAACTGACGCCAGCGTGCATGGGTGGCGCCTAAGTAGTTTCCGTGATGTCATCTCGGCGCGTACGACGCCAGCGATGGATGCGGAGCTGCAGGACGCCACCTACTGACGCGCAGGGGTACTGCTAAGCAAAAACTTTCCAGATCTAGTCTGACACCTGGGGATATTCTAAGGTAAGGAATCTATCACTAGCGTGTCTCTTTCAGATGCTTTGGTTACTAAGCATTCCTGGCTCGGTATTCTCAAAAGCATGATAGGTGCCTTTTTCCAGTCTTCAAATACCGCTGCCATTCTAACAGGCAGATTGGATAATTCTGCTACCACAGGGGCAATTGACTCCATTGCTAAATGAAAGATTTTGCTTTTCAGGGATCCAATGTAGAGACAGAGTTCACCTTTAGAGCTGCCTTTCCCAACTCCTTTACGGAAGATTCTATGGCGAACCTGTATTCCTAATGAGAACCTGGGTATTGTTTATAGAATGATAAGCAACCAGTGGTTTATGGAAATGTAACCTCCCCAAGCTCAAAAGTTGTTGTCTGAAACAGTTGTTGCTCTGCATAAACTCAGGTTTCCCCAAAGTCATTGGTACTGCATCAATATAGTGTTGACTTGAGCCAAACTCCCACTACTTTTGAAAACCCTAAGCACAAAAATTGCATCACAATTTCAATTTGGTCACTTCCATTTACTTCCTGGGGCACTTTATATCAAACCTAAATTTCACATAGTGCTGTCTGTCCTACCAGCTAGGTTTATGTAATTAAGTTAAAACCCCTCAAAATGCCTCCTCTTTAAAAAAAATAAAAATATATCACAGCAGGGCACTGCCAGCTGAATTCTACAGAAAAGGCACAGAAAAAAGGACAGTCACAGCATCCAAAACTAGCACCTTTTTAGGTCTTGCCTATAGACAGGTTTCAGTTTTCGAAGCAGTCCATTATCAAAGATCTTTTGTGGACAAAACCAACCCCCAGATGCATCAAGCACCCATTCTGCGAATTCCAATTTGTGAACAATACCGAATCGCTAATTGGAATTCTCAGAATGGGATGCATCAAAAAATGCGCCTAAAAAATGTGATTCGCAATCGGCCGCAATCGCCGAATTTGAATTTCCAAAACTCGCAAAAAAATCGCATAATCGTCTGTTTTCCCAACCCGAAATTGCGATTTCGCAATTACCGAAATCGCAAATAGCGAACTCGCAAATTGCGGGAAGTCGCATTTTGAGCACAATGATGACATCACAACCAGGAAGTAGGCAGTTCCCTTACTCATTTGGAACACAGAGCTGGAGAGAGGAGGAGGCACTGCACTGAGCTCTAGGAGACACACCCTGCAGCCCCACAACAGAACATACATTTAACCCACAATGTCCCAGGATGCAGCAGGATCCAGTGAAACTGGCAGGAAAAGAAAAATCAGGAGCTGGAGTACCTGATTGAGGGAGTCAGCAGGGACCATGACAAGCTTTTTGGGAAGCTATCCAGGAAGGTGCCCGAGGCTGACAAAAGGCGCATTTGGCTGCGCATCAGGGCGACGGTAAACGCTGTAGGAGTGACCCAGCGGTCAATCGATGACCTTAAGAAGAGGTGGTATGACCTCAGAGGCCGTGCCAAGGAGCGCATAGCAGAGAGGCTGGGGGAGAGACTGGCCACGGGAGGAGGAGACTCCACAGTTGCCGCCAACACACCACTCGAGGACTTGGTTGAGGACACCATCAACCCTGCAGCCTGCGTGGGGGTCACTCAGCTGGACACCTCCCGATCCACACAACAATCACAAGGTAAGAGCCATGCAACTGCGACCCCGTCCCCTAACAATGCCCATGCCCCCAGAGCTAGCCATTTGATAACCCCAGTAATGCAGTCCTTGCACATCAGAAACGCCCTATTGCATTGTGGGACCTGTAGTGTGACAATGTTCCCTGATAGCCACACACAGCCAGAACTGTCAAGTGAAACATATCCCTAAGGCCAGTCAGGGAATGCAAGCCTGCATGCATGTTGCAACATCCCATGTGCAAGATTCATATCATTAATCATGCACCCATTCACATCACAGGTGCTGCAGATGCTGAGACCTCAGATAGCGAGGCACTCCATATCGAGGAGACTCCAGATGAGACGGAGGGAGAGAGCCATCCAGCCCCACAACCTGGACCGTCACATACACCTGCACCAGTACCACCACCTTCCCAAATGGACAGGCCCACCCCTGCAGCCACAGGAGGAGTGCAACCACCCCAGGCGTCACGCATGGCAGTGGAACAGGCCCCACCACCACCCAGGAGGCAGACACGCCGCACAGCCACTGTGCGGTCGCATGCAAGCGGCCGGTTAAGGCAGCAGCGCAACGTGGCCACACGAGCAGACAGGGAGCAACAGGCCCAAGATCTAGGGCTAAGAATCGAAGCCCGGATGCTAGCTGTGCACCGCAAGCAGGCACAGCACATGGCAGCCATGCAGCTGCAGCTGTACAAGACTGCACGCAATGTAAATCAGCTTACCGAAAGTGTGCAGGAGTTAACGGCTGCAGTGAAGGAGAACAGCCGACTGATGGTGGCGCAGCAGGACATCACCCGCCGACGCCACCGCCAGCTGCTGACCCGGCTATCTGCATATACCTGGTCGGACCACCTGATAGGGAACGCAACATCCCAACTGTTGCGCCGGTCACTGGCAATGCAAATACAAATGGTGCAATGCTGCCAAAATGTAGCAAGGGCCCTGGAGCAGGTCACCACCGCAGTTCAACACCAACAAGTGTATGGCAGTGGCCATGCAAGGGGGGGGGGGGGTGATGATGCCAGAGAGGGCACATCGAGCCTGAGCAGCCTGTCTGTGCCGGTGCTACCAGAAAGGCGCAGCAGTACCAGGCCCAGTGCAGCATTACGGCCGGACACTCCCAACGTGGAGTTGGAGAGGCGACAGGGTGAGTCCGGCAGAAGGCGCCAGTGAATGACTGAACATTAGCAGCAGTGCCATGCTGATGTACCAAGCACGCCTGCTCTGCATACAAGAGGCTGTATGACGCAATACAGTAGTTATGTTGTTTGAAAAATCAAAAAAGTTCTAGATCTTGTTCAACATAAGAAAAAGAATGTATTTTGAACACAAATCTTCCTCATGTCATTATTTCATGTGGCATGCATGAGTCCAGTGTTGTGTGAGGGGTATGGGTGCACTAGAAATAGTTCAGTGTGATGTTGTTGTGGCACCTGTGTCCTTCTGCAGGATTCTCCCCGTGTGCATGATGCACATGTGCAGGTGGCTGGTTGTCCCCCTCCGACTCACTACCAGAGATCTGCACAGGTATCCTCCGCTTGGTGGCAATATCGTGGAGTATGGCACACACGGCCACAATGCGGCAGCAGACCTCAGGCTGGCATTTGAAGGCCCCACCAGTCTTATGTAGGATGCAGAATCTGCTCTTTAACATCCCAAATGTACGCTCAATTACATTTCTTGTGTGAATGTGCGCAGCATTATAACGCCGTTCCTGTGGTGTAGCAGGGTTGAGGTATGGGGTGAGGAGGTACTCCCGGAGGCCGTAGGCGCTGTCACCTGAAGGATAGGAGCAGAGGGTCAGTGCCTGTTAAGCGCAGATACATGGTCTTGACATACTGTATGTGGGCATGTGTACTTACCTAGGAGATGTCCTTCGCCAAAGTCACCCCTGGCCAAGCGGGTGTGTATGCCGCTGTGCCTGAAGATGAACGAATCATGCGTGCTCCCCGGGTATTGGGCCACAATGTCGGTGATAATGGTCTTCGCATTGCAGACCATCTGGATGTTGAGTGAGTGGTAGGACTTGCGGTTCCGGTACATGTATTCTGTCTCTTCGAGTGGACAGATGTGGATGTGGGTACAGTCAATGCAGCCAATTAAATGGGGGAATTGGGCGTTGTTATAGAAGTCCAGTTTTGTTTGGGTTAAGTCCTATTGGGTTGTTGGGATGGTTATGTAGTGGTGTATCTGGCTCAGCATGGCGTCCAGGAAACTCCGTAGGCAGTGTGACAGTGTGCTCTGGGAGATCCCCCCTGCATATGCAACTATCCCCCGGAAGCTTCCGGAGGCCAGGAGGTGCAGGCAGCACAGGACCTGGACATGGGTGGGCACAGCATTGATCCTCCTTGTTGGGTGCTGCATCAGGGGGTCAAGGTCTCTGATGAGCTTAGTTATCATTGCCCTGCCCATTCAGCCTGTATTTGGAGTAGATCTCCTCTTCAGTCTGGCCCAGGAGTGTGATCCATAGCCGGAAGATGCGCTCCTGGATCCTGCATCGGTTCCGGGCTGCAGCCTGGAGCCTCAGCCGCCTTGCCATAATGTAGAGACCTGGCATTGTGAATGTCCTCATGCTCCTACTGTGTCTCCTTAAGTGTGTTTGTTGTACCCCGCAACCGGTTTCTTGTTTGGGTTTTTTTTTTTCCCAATTGAACTTCATGGTTACCACCTGGTTTGACTTCTTCTTAAATTGCGACTCGCATTTAGCGATTTTGGTGTTTTTCGCAATTTGCGATTTTTGATGAATTGAATTTGCGATTTATTTGCGAATTCGCAAAATAATTCGCCGAAAAAGTGGGAAATCGCTGTTACAGAATCGCAGAGGGGGTTCCACATTGATTCTGCGAATTTATGTTTGCGAATTCGCAATTTGGTGTTTTTTTGCTTCATGAATTGCGGGAGCGGAAATTGCGATCGCAATAGCTGTTTCGCAGCTATTGCGATCGCAATTTCGGTTGATGAATCTATGCACAAGACTTCTAGTCCACTTTGGGTCAGCCCATGCTTTACCAGTGGTTGGCGTTCTTGTCAAACTTATTTGCTTTTTTTTATGTGATGGCTTTCCTTCCTCTTCTTGTGTTTGTACGCCTTCTGGAACATATCGTCTTTACTTTTGATTGAAGACGTAGCCTTCCTCTGTTTACATTTGGGGAACATTTTTTTCCTTTTCTTTCAGCACCCCAAGAGAGTGCATGTTTTCTTACTCTCACCTTCGTGTGATGCTTCACTCCTCAAATACATACCTGCTCACCTGTGCTCTCGGTGTTGGCGTTACTCACCACCTTTCACATTCTTTGGATTCGTTGCACCATCCCACCATTCTCAGGCTGGCTCTTTTTTATTTTATTTTTCAACCACCCTCACCCCAAGCACCTCCATAGTGTTGACTTCTCACTCCCACAAGAGCCTCCGTTGCTCCCCTCCCCAGCTACTTTTTTAAAAAAAAGAATTCTCTTCTTTGGAGGTCCTGCAGGTGTGTATCACTCTAAAATTGGCATGTGACACCTTTGAACGGTAAATTAAAAGTATATATATATATTTTTTATCTGTTACGTCTTTGTGCATATGTTCACATGAGTGGTGAATGGTATTGTGTTTGTTGAAGCTGTTGCGCATCTTCAAACAAACATATTTATTCTTTTCTGTTTTTTACATAAAAAATTGGCAAAGCCAGAAGATCCGATAACCCCTTTAACAGTGAGACATATTGTTGTTGCCAATGTTTATTTAAATGGTGTTTGCAACATTCGGCGTATGATGTGGTCCTCATATCCCCCTAATAAAACCGTAGTTTTAGGCCTGTCTGTTTCAGAGCACCCCATAAGCCCACATCAGAATGTTGAAAGATAGTTGGTGTTCCAATGAACACTCTCAATGTTGACTTCAGGTATCTGTTTTGCACTTGTACCTGCTCTTACAGTTCAATGGCCCCTTAACTGTGCCCCAACGGACAGTTGCTATTACCTGATACAAAAAAGTGTCATGGCCACAAAAGTTCCAATAACTTGTTAAAGGTCAAGCAACACAATTAAGCGCTGTTTGTCACCAAGGTCCCGAGCTTTCTGCCAGAGTCATACAAAGAAATCGAAAGTTTGAAATCGCTTACTTCAAAGACTCAGATCATTAATGGTTTTCAATGTACCATTCCCTGGTTTGGAAATCTGTACTGTGAATTTATCCCGATTTATAGTGTTTTTCCAGTTTGCTCTATTACTGGAAATGCAAGAGGCTCGTAGACAAAGCCTTCTCTGTATATAGACTCTGAGCACTTCCCAGGCATATATGAAAGAGAAAAACGCTCTTTGCCTGAAAGTGAGAGGTCAGTGGTGTTTTTGCAAGATGTCACTGACCGCCATGCATGGTAGACTGCAGCTTCTATGTATGGCAAAGCCGAAAGAGAAAAGCGCTTGAATCCCAAGTGCCTCAACTAAAACCAAGTGTAAGAGCAAAGAAAAAACTGCAAAAACCTTGACAAATGCTAAAAACCAAGGAGGGAAATGGAATTTCTTAATCATTCGTGGTGGTTTAGCATATGAAGTAGGTCCTCTCCATCGAATGGGATTCTTACTGGACTACAATTCCCACTGTGGACATATTAAGGGAATGGGGCTTTTTACACAAAGCCAAGGGTTCCATCAACTATTCGACTTATGTCACTACCATTAGCCACAGTCTTCTAGTAGCACTGTTTAAATCATCTAGATATCTTTTTTGTGTTACTGGATGTTGTATTTTGTGGTGGGTAGGTTTTTTCTTTTCCTATGGCAATACACTGCTTGGACATTGATGTATTATCTGCTTATTACGTCGGGCTGCATTGGGCTTCTCTAACACAGCACCAGCTCCCCGAGTAAGCACGGGACTGCTCAGCTTCGCAACTCAGAGAGACAAGTGGTAAATGAGGATTTTTGGTGCTCAGTTCTTGGGTCCGGTAGTAAAAAAGCCCCATGACATACGGGTAAAAGGCCCCAGTTGTCACAGCTAGAGTCCAATAACTTCTACTTACCCTGTGACCCCTGAACCAAGTCCCCCGACAACCCTGACACTGAGGCTAAGGCCAAGGTCATAAAAGATAATAACGCCTCACATGTGTTTTCCTGATCCTTCCTGGCCTTCCACGTCTGATGATTCCACCATCTCTGATGTTATTTTCCTAGTCTGATTGTGGGTCTCCCTTCTTACCAAGAAATTCACCAGGTGCTGATGCCAGAGTGGAAGGACCCTAAGAAGTATTTTGTTCCATGCTATGGAGCAAATATACATCCACTCCAGGGGTTTGAACTGAACATCTCGGATATCCTTAAAGTGAAGCCCCTTCTTGCAAGCCTAACAGGTGACATCATCAGTGCATATGAGGATGCTGCTCCTTCTGATCTTACTACAAGAGGGTGGAATACTCCCTGAAAAGGAAATATTCTGCAGCTCTTTTTTTGCCCTTCCGGTGCAGACGTCTGCAGCTTATACTTTTTAGTCCCTGATGAAGGACATCATGTCTCTCCTTACGACCCTTAAGGTTAGGTCGAGCTGTGCAGGTCTCCTGGACATTATTGGGAAGCAGCTGTAATTTGTTGACACTTGTGGTCATTTCCTTTGGTTCTGTTTCCCTGGGTTGTACTAGGAGGAATTTATGGATCAGGATATAGAAGGTTGACACTCCTCAGAAGGCCTTTCCTTTAAGCAACCCTTACTTTGAGTCAATTACTGTTTTGCTCCACTAAGGATCTCTAGCCTCGTTCTATTCTTGATCTTGTCTTTCTAAGGGGCATATTTGCAATTAAATGTCGGAGCACAGAGGTGCGCCAAATTTGGCAGCGCCGCGCTCTGACATTTTCAAAATGCAGAGATGCGCTGTATTCCCAAGAATACAGTGCACCCCTGCTACCCCCCTAATCCTGGTGCAAAAAAATCTGCTTAGCACCAGTGCTGGCACCCTGCCACCATGTTTCAAGGGCCACCTTCCTACACATAAACAATCAATAATGGCGATTCGCACCTTCTATCAGTGCTGCAGAATGCAGCATACATGGAAAGAGCAAAAAATCGCCATTCTAACGCCTGGTATTCCATGGGGTTAGTTCTTGGTGCTGTTTCAGTCTTGTAAATCCGGGGCAGCGTCAAAAAGCAATGGGTGTTGCGGTGGAACTTTCACAGCAACACCCATTGCACTCCCCTTTGCCGCATAGGACTGCGGCAGAAAGGGGCATATTCCCAAGGTGGTGTTGAACCACGCAAGTGGTTTAGCGCCACCTTGTAAAAATCGAAAATGGTGCTGCGCCACCGGAGCATCAAAAAAGTGATGCTTCGGTGGCAGTGAGTAAATATGCCCCGAAGTACCCTCCCCTGTGTTCATCCTTATCCCAAGTCTGTTTTAAGAGTATAGTGCTGGTGATAGCCTAGGCATTGAGTCCTCCATCAGAGATCACATCCCTCCTTCTTTGGAAAGTCAGCGTTCCTGACTATACTGGGGGTTTGCTTGTAGGTAAGGGTTTGTCAGACTGGCCTCCTGTGGGGTGGTCGGTTGCTGTCTTTACTTAGCTCATGAGTTCTGAATGCCAAAGGTCACTGGTTACAGGATGCTGTGTACAGTGGTAAGTCCATCAAATTTACTCAGCAGCCTTCTCCACAGTCAATGTTAATGTTAGATTATATTTATGGAGCACCAATCACCAAAGGTCTCTAGGGGCTTGCAGCATGGACCTTGAGCCAAAAATCCCTTAGTTCCAAGGATACTCAGCGCACAATAGGTGGATTTTGTCCAAATTCCTCAGTAAACAGGATGGTTTTGAGTTTCCTCCTAAACGGAAGTAGCGTGGTTTCCCTGCGCATATTATCCGGGAGCTTGTTCCAAATCTGGGGAATCACAACTGAGAAAGCCCGCCCCCCCAATGTAGCTCTGTTAAAGCATGGGCAGGCCAGAAGGCTAGCCTCAGATGACTGGAAGTAGCGTCCAGGCACATAGGGCTTCAGGCGATCTTTGATATATTTAGGTGTAGCTCCATACTGTGCTTTATGCGTAATGCACAGACCCTTGGACGTGACCCTCTGCTTGATAGGGAGCCAGTGTAGCTGTTTTAGCAGGGGGGGTGGCATGTGCTCTTCTTGGTAGTTTAAATATCAGCCTTGCTGCATCGTTTAAAACCACCTGAAGTTTCCCCAGGAGTTTTTCAGGAAGCCCTGTATAAACTGCGTTATCGTAGTCCAGTTGTGACAGAATTAGTGCCGTCACGACGGTACACATGGTAGAGACCGACAACAGGGTCCCGAGCTTGTGGAGTTGCCTCATCAGGCCTGTGTAGCTCCCCACTACAGCTGACACCTGATTGTTTAAGGTTAGTTTGGTGTCCAGATTGATGCCCAGGCTCTTCACGGTTGGCACTGGTGTCGGGGTGGTGCTACGCTCTTCGTGCTAGAAGAAGTTTGACCTCTGTAGTTAGAGCCAGCACCTCTGTCTTGTCCGGGTTTACCTTCAGTGAACTAGAGATCATCCAGTTCATGGTGAGCCGGAGGATATTATGGACATTGGCAGTTACGAGTGAGTGGGGTGCACCTGAATTGAGAGTCCACCAATCCAGCAAGGCGATCTCAGAACCCAGTGGGGCCTTACGCCGACGCCACTGATCACCCTTCACCCAATCCAGACTGGTCGCTCCATCTAATCAGGGGCGCGGAATCGGGGTGACGAGGCAGTTTCCAGTCCCCTCTCGATGTTGGCTTTTCTGTTGAGGAGAGGCCCCATCAGACGGTGGGTGTAGATCCTTATGCCACCCAAAAAAGCGCAGCCCGCAAAGGTCTCCAGCTTCTTCACCCACGCTACCAAGGGGACAGTCAGTGAAGAGACAGCGCAGTCAGACGGCTCTATGGCCCTCACGCGTGAAGACCTGATGGCCTCGTAACGAGAATTTAAGCAGGAGCTCAGAGACGATATCAAGGTTATTGTGGATGCCTCCTTTGATGCATTTAAGGCTAAATGGGAGGACGGCTGGTGGCCCTGCAATCAGATGTCGACGCAATTGGGCCCGCGCTCTAGATCTCGAGGCAAAATACCAGGAGCTGGAAGACAGTGTGCGGCCTTTAGAGGTCCAATCTAGTGACCTACGTGCTCAGCTGAAAACCACGGTGCTCTGGCGCAAAGATCTTGAGAGTTGCTCCAGTTGAGACAACATTCGTGTGAGGGGCCTGGAAGAAGGTTGCGAAGGCCCAGATCCGGAGGCCTTTATGGTGGGGCTTTTCTCGACTGTGTTGGGAGACTCTGAACCCGAGGTTCATCTGGAGCGGGTCCACAGGGTGGGGCCTTGCACTCCGGGAGACGCCAGGAAACCCAGGGACGTGCTGGCAAAATGTAGCTCTTTTAAGAACAAGGAGTTGGTCCTCCAGAATGCGCGAGCCCTCAACAAAGTGTCCTTCCAGAACGCATTGTGCTCTCCGTACCAAGTGATAGCCCAAGCCACACTTGTCTGACGCCAGCTGTTCCGTCCGGTCACTGCAGCCTTAGGAGCCCGCAAGGTGAAATACAGATGGACTTACCCCTTTGGTCTAGCTTTTTCACTTGACAATAAAAACTACCACTACACAGACTTGGAGGAGATGGAGTCTATTCTTGGTATCGAGGTACCTGCCCCAGCGCAAGTGATGGAATCGAGGGCTGTGGAGGCTGCAGCAGGATCGAAGCAGCAGGGTGGGGGCCCTGGCTACAGCAGCGTAGAGCAGGCAAGAGCTCTACGGGATGATGGGGGCTTCAATATCTATCATTCGCAAGCTGTGTTTTTGCTGAGGACTCTGTTCAGACTTGCGAGTTGCGGGCCTTTGCAGTGGCCTGAGAAACATGCCAATCAGACATCAGCCACTCTGACTCTTACGATGTGGCTGAGTGGGGGAAAGGTTCGAGATTTTCATGCTGTCAATACTACTTAATGTCCTTGTTAACTATTATCCTATGTGTGCCTAAATAGCAGTTCAGTGGGCCTTGGAGGCGGAATTTGAACTGCCCCAGATAATGCTCGAATTACGGTTCTCCTCTGTGAATGAGAACCCCAGAGCTCACAGTTATGGTTTGTATTTGTTAAGGTTTACTATGTTTTGGTGTCACAGCACTTTCTGCTCTTATTTCACTTTCACGTTGCTTTGGTGGGGGAGGGTGGTATGGTGCTGAGGGCATTCCTCCCGGGAGCGCACTTGGAGAAAGATGCTAAAGGGTCTTCTGATAACTGATGGGGGTTAATTGCCTAACGTGGAACGTAAAAGGTCTTAACTCCCCTGACAAGCGGCACTGGGTCTGGAAATTCCTAATTGACCACCAGATTGAAATAGCTGCCCTACAAGAGACACACCTCCCATGCAAAGAGGAACAACGATTGAAACGTGGGTCCTACCCACAGATCTTTTGTTCCTCGGCGCACACTAACCACAATGGGGTGGCGCTTATTTTTCATACATTAATCCTATTTCTTCACCACAACACTAAAACAGACAAAGAGGGGAGGTTCTTAATGGTTAAGGGTGAGATACGGGGTAGATCATGCACCATAGCCACGATCTATGCACCCAAAACAGGACAACATGATTTCCTGAGCGCTTTCTTGACTGCGCTGGAGGGATTTGCAAGGGGCGACATCTTATTGTTTGGAGACTTCAATTTGATTTGGGGCTCAGTCCTTTACTCTACATTCTCTCATAGGGCGGTGTGGGGCGGTGTTTAGCAAATCACTTAAAAGCGCTTTGCATGCGATGGGGCTACTAGACACCTGGATGACTGCCCATCCCGCGACCCAGGATTACTCCTTCTTCTCGCATGTGCATAGGACATATTCCAGGATTGCCCACGCATTCATTAGTCAGTCCCATCTACACACAATAGCTGGTTCCCAGTTCGACCCGATTTGCCTATCTGATCACACTCCCAAAGAGCTGGTCCTTGATTGGCCAGCCCGTGCTCCAAGCTTGTCAGGTGGTATTTTCCCAACTACCTTTGCAGTGATCGGCTTATTAGGGATGAGCGCAGAAAGGCAATCACAGAATTCTTTGTCCTTAACGACCCAAAGCAAGCCTCACTAGCTAACAATTGGGACGCCTTCAAAGCAGTTATTCGGGGGAAGTGTATTGAGTTAGATGCCACTCTCAAAGCACAAAGCAAGGGGGAACACCTTTTCCCCGAGAATGACCACAACTCTAATCCCTCCATCCAATCCACCCGTAAGGTTACGCAGATTAAGGGGAAGCTTCAAGCTACTTACAACAATGGGGCTAAAAAGACCCTCCTATGCCTACAGGCCTGCACTTACGAGGGAGGAAAGAAGGGGGGTTTCCTATTGGCACATCAACTAAGAGCAAGGCAGGAAAAGGAGTACATTAAGCACATCATTGATGGGAAGGGGGTCTCCCACCAAAGCGAAGTAGGGATGGCCAAGGCTTTGGGGGATTTTATGGCTCCTTGTATAACGCGGATCAGTTAGAAGCACAAGTTCAGGTCCAGTACCTAGAGGCTCTGGACTTACCTCAGGTCCCAGCCTCCAAAAATGAAGACTTAAGTAGACCCATTTCCGTAGAGGAGGTCCAGGGAGCGATAGACTCTCTTAAGCTCCAGAAAGTGCCCGGCCATCATGGTCTCAATGTCCACTTCTATCGTACATTTGCACCAGAATTAATCCCCACCTAGTAACACTCTTCAACGATATCTCTGACATGCAGAAGGTGACCCCCTCAATGGGAGAGGCTCTGATCTCCGTCATGCACCTCTTATAGACTTATAGCGCTCCTGAATTTGGACGCCAAGATATATTCTAAAATATTGGCCTCACGCCTGGAGCACGTTATGCCGCTGCTTGTGCAACCGGACCAGGCGGGTTTCATTCAGGGGAGGCAAACTCATGATAACCTCAGTTGAGTAGTCCACATTATTGAGAAAACACAGAGGAAGGCCATACCCACGGTTCTTCTCTAGCTAGACGTGGAGAAGGCATTTGACCGGGTTGACTGGGACTTTTTGAGCCGTACACTACGACTGTTTGGTTTTAATGAGACCTTCATTGGATAGGTGCGGGCGAATTACTGCACGCCAAGATCCAGGGTCGTGATAAATGGGGTTGCTTCGGAACTTTTCAACCTTTCTAGGGGAACCAGGCAGGGGTGCCCTTTGTCCCCCCTGCTATTCCCGCTCAGCCTCGAACCTCTCGCAGAGCGCATACGGTCCAATCCAGACATGAGGGGGTCCCGTTTGGCACAGACAAACACAAGATTTCCCTCTTTGCTGACAATATGCTACTTCCAGTCACTAGGCCGCAATCTTCTCTCCCGGTTATTCAATCTGAACTAGCCTTCTATAAACTGGCCTCGGGATTTAAGGTGAATCTCTCGAAATCCTTCCTTCTTAACCTAACTGTGCCTAAGGAGTCTATGCAGATTATTAAAGGGGCGTTCCCTTTCCAGACCGCGCACAAAGATATCACATATGTCGGCATCAAACTCACCCCCAAGCTGGAACACCTTTACAGGGCTAACTAGCCTCCCTGGCTGCGCCAACTTAAAGCTGATGTGTCTAGATGGAGGACGGCCTCCTGGATAGGGCAATTTAATGCCATCAAAATTAACGTTCTCACATGCTTGCTATACCTCTTTCAGGGTCTCCCTATCCCAGTAGATCAGGCGCTTTTTCCGGAGTTGAAAACAATGATCACTAAGTTTATCTGGCAGGGGCAGAGAGCACAGCTTTCCAACTGCGTGTTATCTAGATCGAGAGAGGAGGAAGGATTGGCTCTTCCGGACTTCTTGGGGTACTATAGGGCAGCTCAACTTAGGGTGATTACGAATGGTCCCTCCGAGAATCGGAAAAACTTTGGCTCCACATGGACCGACAAATAGTAGGGAGGATGATCTGGGACCTCGTGTGGAAACAGAAACACAATCGACCACGCAATGCCTATATCAGTACCCCTACGGCAACCACTTTAAGGGTTTGGGATGAGCTAACTAAATCCACTACCCTTACCATCTTCCCTTCCCCCTACGCGCCCATCCACTTCAACCCAGAGTTTCCTCCGGCGCTTCAGAAGGGACCATTTGAGGCTTGGCGGGAAGGTGGCTGTCTTATGAGCTCTCATCTGTTTGAACAGGGGAAATGTATGACCTTTGCGGATTGTGTCACAGCCAATCACCTTCAGCCTTCTGAAGAATATCATTACCTGCAACATAAGCATTGGGCCTTGCAACCACAGATACGGCAAGTCGCCACTAGGGCTTTAATTCCAATAGAGAAATTTGCGCAGTCTGGAGCCTCTACGATGGGGACCATCGCTTTCCTTTACTCACTCATACGGTCATTGGGATCTCACGACACCAAAGGTTCTGGGATTCAATCTTAGCCACCCCACTGGAGAAGAAGCAATGGACCTCACTATATAGGGATATTCCCAAGTTTAATCGCTCCATGCTTTTAAGTGAGGCTTATTATAAAATGATGTACGAATGGTACCTGCACCCCCAGAAACTGAACACTATCTAGCCTACCTCTTTCGATAGGTGCTGAAGGGGTTGTGGTTTGCTGGAGAACTTCAGACATATCTGGTGGGACTGTCCATGCATTAAGCCCTTCTGGGAGGAGGTACTCTCCCAAATCAAATTGATTTTGGGCTATCCGATCCCGGACACACTAGAACACACTCTCTTGGGGATCCGGGACCCAACCTGAAGCGCCAAACTCTGGGGGATTGTTCCGTGATGTGCCTGTGCCTCGGGCCACTAAGATGGCTGTAGTGGCTGCATGGAAGAAAACTGAGGACCCCTCCCTTACCCAATGGCACGCCAGGCTATGGCGCACACTGGCGATGTAGAGAATGGCGGACATTGTATACGACTCAAGAAAGGGGTTAGACTATGTATGGGCTCCCCTGGTCGAATATCTGTCGGAGGGCCTGCCTCTGTTTGCATGTGGGCCTAGGCTGCGAGCGCTCCATCTATTTCATATCTAGAGCAGTCATAGGCCCCCCTGATTGGCAGGGGGTTCACAGGGGCATAGTCCTGCATACACCTGCAACCACATTTAAACTTTCTTTGATCGTGACACCGTAGTTTGTATATTTGTGTTTATTGTTTACCAGTTATGGGGGGAGGGGGGAAGGGAAGGATGAATGACAAGGACTCTTCTGACCTCCCACAAGAACCTGATTTATGCAACATGTGGGGTCCGTTGGAGACCTGGGAGGTAGACACTGAGCATATTTAGGGCTTGTTGAGTCCTAGTACACAAACTGTATATGATATTTTAGCTCTCTGTAACTCTCTGCATATACAATGCATTGGGGTCTCCTTCCACTGCCTGGTTTTCTGTGTACTGTTTTATCTTTGAAACCAATCAAAATATATATTTGATAAAAATAAAACACAACGTGCCAGGAAGCCTAAAGTCCAATTATCATTTAATGCAAATAGCAAGCAGCTCAGCAAAATAATCAAATGCAATTGCCATTTCAACTAACCAGGGCTCTCATTAGAAAAAGGTCATTTGGAGCAAAGTGCTAAACTACATAGACTTTTAGACTAATATATATATGCATTTTCTCAATACAAGTCAAGGCAGTTAAACCACATGACAGAAACTTGTTACTTTCAGCAAAAACGTATGTAATAAGTAGATGGCAGGATCTTCTCTTGAGGAAACACTAAACGTCCTTGAGGAGAAGATATCATTCACACATACAAAACTAGGCTCAATATTCTCCTGAAATCCTGCTTCCATTTGCCATGGTTTGAAAGTGAGGTTGCACATCTAGGAAATGTGCAAATGTACAACTTTGAGCATCATGGCTTCAAGACTTTTCAAACCACAATCATTAAAAAGCCTCCGGAATCTTCAAACTGTAAAACGTAATTCATATTTGAATATAACGTACATTGGTGCATTCTGTAATATATGCATGAATATTAACACTGTTATACATGGGAGTATATGAACATGATGCAAACCGGATTTAAGTTTTCAGACAATGCTTACTTTTACACCAGCAGTTCCTGCACTTTTCTGTCCCGGATAGCCGGTACCAATTCTGGGTTGTTTTATTCAGCTGGAAGTCTGTTCCTCAAGTCCTCACCAGGGTCCTCGGTCCCTTGGTGGCGATCATCTATGTCCATCCTTATCTGGACAATTGGCTGGGCCATGCCTCTCCTCACCATAGGGAAGTGGTCTTCAAACATTTTATTGCTGTGCCCCCTCAGTAAAAGAAAAAAATCATCTGGCCCCCTCAGAATTTTTCACAATTAGTTTTTAAAATAAATTAGCAATGTTTAAATGTGTCTTGACTTATTTAAACATTGCAGTTAAGTTATGTTACCTTTTTATAAATGCAATGAAATGCACGATAGCCACACATACTATGCTGGTCAGGCAGGCCTTACTAACGTATACAAGTATCCACAGTGTGATTATTAGAAGTGGGGGTGGGAATTTTTAAGAATATTTGGAGTCCCTTCCCTTTTAACACATACTCCCAGCTAGGATACAGATAAAAAAAACATGTTAGTGATGGCCTATTACAGAGCGGCGTACTGCTGCACTTCTTTTTCAGCTTAAAACAAAACACTGTTATTAGCATAATGCTTCTTTTGGCCGAAGGCAGGTGCCCCCCTGGGATCACTTGAGGCCCCCCACAAGGGGGGCCTGCACCCAGTTTGAAGACCCCTACCATAGGGGGTTTGAGGGCACTCTAAAAGCTTGCCCACCCTATTCAATCTGACTGCTGAATTCTGAACGTGGATAAGCCCCGCCTTTAACCCAGCCATTGCTCCAAGTTTATATGCAAAAAGTATAACAATGGTTCAGTGAGTTTCATTTACACAAATACTATACCTTGTATATAGACTTACGACCACTAAAATACACAGGTTTAATAATATGAATGACTCGCAAAGGCCATTTCAAGAATATAATCATATTCTCCTTAACATGTAAAAACATTTGTGAGAGTGATGACTGTGCGATGCTCAGAAGTGAAGGTGATGTGATAGTGAAAATAGTGATCCACCTGATATATATATATATATATATACACACACAAAGGGATGCTTGGAAATTCCACATATTTCAAGTCCAAATATTATGATTCCTTGAGAATCTAAAATTTTCAGTACAAAATCCCTAAGTTTATGTTGCTGTTTTGGCCCATTCCATCATTTGACAAGGATCTCATAAGGACAAAATCTGCCATTTAACTCATACACCTCGGCACCTGTACTCAATACCCTGTGAAGAGCAGTTCTCTTCTATAAGACAAGTACTAGGTCACCTGTTAGGAGTAGTTTGACAAAACACTGTTGGGGTCTCGGGCCTAAAGGATTGGCCAGAATAGAAAGCATCCAGTAATTTTCTGATGGTCCATCAAAGCAAGTTTATACAGAGGCTCTTCAGCTCATCTACTTGCAGTGTTTTCCCTTTTCCTGAACAGAGACTGAAGCTTCAGCTCCTTCTCACTCCGATGACAGTTCCATCTACTTCCACTGCTACTGATTGCAAGTGCATAGGTACTTGACAGCGACTGTGTTTGTGATACTCTAGGATCAATTCCATATGAGGCCCCTGTCCTGTCATATTTTTTTCCATGAGCATCCAGTCTCTGTGGATCTTGAAGTTTGCACCTCTGTCTCTAGGAACACTGCTGGTTCTCTCCAGTCATGAATGGTGAAGGAAGTGACCCACTTAGTGTCAACCGGGTCACTCACGACCACCTCTCAGCCTTTCATACAAAATGAAGTTTCGGCCAGACAGTAAAGAATACAAACCAATATATGTTTTATTCAGATACACTCGAGTGGAGCCCGGTCTGCACTGTCTATTAGGAGTGCGGCAGAAGGGCTGGACTCACGAAACATGGAGATACATTATGTACAATTCAGAACCAATGGAGGCACGCCCATAATGGAATTTTCCAGGCAGATGCAGCCAAACAAAGAAGTACAGAAGGATAGGTTTCGATTCTGAGGCCGGGCACACATTATCTACTACTCAAGGTCGCTCTTTCCGTGCCCGCCACTAGACTAGTGGGAGAAGGCCCCTATCTAGTGAGAAAGGTATGCTCTAATGATTAATATGGTGATCAAAGAAAATATAACATGTTCTTGGACAAAGGAACATCAGTATTAGGAGCAGTACATATATTCAGTGTCAGTAATAGAGGCTCCAAGGAAAGATGTGGTCTCAAAAATACCTTTGTCTATCTGCATCCAAACGTCAATATCATTTTATAGCATAATTGCAGCATTATTATCATTAATTGGTATTTTCTGTTTGGGAGTGAGGATATTGACACAATAAGAACAACAAGCTGGGAGACATTGTATGCAAAGGCAACATGTAAAGAAGATACCAGCAACCACAGCCAAAAAAGTGAGGATCTTCCAATCCCAGGATGTTAGTGTGTTCCAAAACCACCCCGACAGTGGCCAAGTACCTACTTCTTAGTGTATTTTGGTCGATATTCTATGTAATTTTTGTATAGCTGAATAAACATTGGGAGCCTTATCAGGTATGTAAACTCAAAAGCTGCTGCCTATGACGTGACAGGCCCCTCCCCGGTCTGCAAGCATAACGTCTAAAACCATTCAGTTCTGAAAAGTGACTAATCTTGTAGCCTGGAGCTCAGCAGTGACATTTATCATTCTCCCAGCTGTTGTATTGATAACCGCCTCAAAAACTCTAGTTAACTGATGAACTTGAAGGCTATTAGCCATAGAGCCCCAAAAAGGGAGTAGGCCCTTCACAGCATCTCCAAATTGCTGTGCGGTGGTGTCAGTCTGATCTATATCCTTTGTGTCAACAACCCTTTTGACTCGGGGCAGTAAGGGACTTCCCATCATGGCCTTTGGCTGTCAAACAGCCCCAGGGCATGGACTAAGCCCTCTTCTCTGAGGGTTGCATGACAGATACCAGCATTAAGCACTGAGGACTGTGGATCAGTCATGTAGACAGGGTCTTTAGTTCCATTCAAAATCTGCCTATTCATCGCAGTGGAAGGAACTATTTGACATCCTCAAGGCTTTCCGCACTGCAGGATTTGGCAATTTCAGTCAGAACAAACAAACGTTGCAGAGTCCTACCTGGACTGTCAGGAGGGGGTATGGTGGCACTACCTGGTCTTGGTGCCTCCATATCTTCACCTGAACAAAAACTCACCTTTCTTCCCTGTCTGCCCATATCATCCCGTGAGTGGCCAACACCCTCAGCAAAGTTTTCCCTTTATCAACTGAGTATTATTTGTGGACCGAACTGATTATGGATTTCTGTCACTGGTATGAGTGGCCCCAGATGTATCTGATTGCTTAGTTGTGTAACTCCAAGCTTCCTCTGTTCTCATCCAGTGACAGGATGTATGGGCAGCAGAATAAATGCCTTGTCTTCCCTTCTGTTTTTCTTTACACTCCCTTTTGGAGAGGATCCTGCTCAGAATCAGGTTCAAGAAGATATGGGTAATGCTGGTAGTTTCAGCTTGGCAAATAAAATCCTGGCTTTCTTTCCTTCAGGATCTGGCTGTGTTCCCCAAGTGGACTATTCTCCTTGTCCTTCCACCAACCTGATGACCGGATCTCCCTCTTTAACCCCTCCCATGCTCATGACGAGCTGAGCTCGTCATGAGGCACGGCGCTCCGGTGCTCATGACGAGCTCAGCTCGTCATGGCCCGTGGAACGCTCAGGTGCGGGGAGAATTCCCCTGCTGTGCTGAGCGTTCCACGGGAGCCGGTGCACCTGTGACGAGCTCAGCTCGTCATGAGCACAGGAGCGCCGTGCCTCATGACGAGCTGAGCTCGCCATGAGCATGCGGGCGCTGTGCGCGCCCCCCCAGCACAGCAGGGGAATAACCCCCGCAGCGAAGGGGTTACTTCATTCTCCTTTCAGGTTCCTTGACTGTCTCCAGCATTTGCTCAAGTGGGTGCCTGTGGTGCCTAAACTACATTGCATTTTTAGCTGCCTTCAGGTATTTTCATTCTCTCTGAGGGATCTTAGCCAGGAGAAGACATTGACTTTTCGCCTTCTTTAGGAGTCTGATCTGGCTCAGCTTGGCGGTGCTTTACCATTGCCTTCTTGAAATCTGACCTTTCTTTCCAAGGTTCTGCGGTATGATGCTTTTGACATCTTTGTTGATGCTTTACTTAAGGTTCTGTTGACCAAGGTTCTTATCCTGATAGCCATCACCTCAGCCTGCAAGCTTATTGAACTTTGTACCCTACTTTCTTCTGATTCTTTGCTCCAGTTCTTCTCTAATGTAAATGTAAATGTACTCTATTGAGACAGAATGGGTTTTGTATCGGGGAACAGGTTCACATAATTACTTTCTAAGGAGATCATATCAAATGTACACGTCCATGGCTCCAGCTATGTTATTCCCACCATTTTGTGGAATCGGTTGAACAATTTGGCACAATGTCTGCACTTCAAATCGGTTGCTCTAAGGGCTCGACTACGAGTGCTATAGGGGGATCTATTGTTTATCGCACCTATTCAAATTCAATACCCTGGGGTTCAGAATTTAACAGGTGCAATAAAGATCACCTATTTGAATCTTAGCCCCATTTAGTATGAATAACATGTGAGTGTTTGTGCTTTCTGCTCCAAAATATGCACGCCTCAGTATTTACTCGGCCTTTTTTACCCTTTAAATTTAAGCAGGTTTGACCTGCCAAAATGTATCCAGCTGTGCCGACTTTACCGCACCCAGTAATTACGGGGTGCAGTAAACCCACATTGAAGTGCAACTTCAGTGCAAACAGACATGTACGCAGGGGTTGTTACAACCGAAGGCACTCACAATGTAGGCCTTAGTCGCTTCTTTACTCCACAGCAGAAACTGATATATGTACTCAGGAGAGGCTCCCTATTAGGATGGTAAACACGTATTACAGATATGTGGGTAGTGGCATTCAAATATATTTCAGAATCGTTTACCGACATTGTGGGTCAACTGGTATTATGGATAAAGTGGTTGTTTACATGTTGGTTAAAGTTCTCTAGGCTCTCGAATGCTTTCCAGAGTATGTGCTAATACCTGCCACTATTTTTAACGCCTGAACTGATGTGATTAGCCTGCTAGTATAGGCCAGGCTACTTTGCAGCTGTCCTATGAAATGATTTATCCAAGCAAAACAACATATTGTTTAAAAATTACATGGAGGCATCTGTCTGGCAAAAACAGAATCACGGTTTCTATTTTTAAGAAAGAGCTTTGACTGCCCATGAGCGCCATTGTAGATATTTACACATAAATTCACATAGACAACGCCAATACCAGTAAATAAGAAAGAACATAGTTTTAAAATAATAAGACTATTTATTAAATAATTATCTAAATCTGCAGCTAATATAGAAGTTTTTGATACGTTTAGTTTACAATGCTCAATCCATTTGTGGGTTCTTCATAAAGAGGTACTCCGCCTGTAGAGAAAAAAAATTATATTTAAAAACAAGAATGGAGATGTAGCAGATATCCTCTATAAATAAACTTCAAAAACGTATGGATACGGTGAACAGGTGGATCTATTTCATCAGCATACCTTGTACCCAACCTTAAGGTTTCATGTAGTGACATTGCAACTATTAGGAAGCGACATGGAGACATAGGTACATATTTATATTGGAAGTTGCACAAATTCAATATCTGATTAATCCCTTTGTAAATATTGTCAATGGACTTCACGAAAAGTTTGAGTAGAAACTATGGCCATTATTATTTATCAATTGAATACCCTTTTTATAATGACGTCTTATTTTGATATTTGTGAACAGAGCGATAGATTGTTGCTCCAAGTATTCTCACCACATCTGGAAAGCAATAGAATATTACTTGAGCTCAAAGATACGGGAAAACAAAGTGCCTATTCATGTCAAACACACATTCGTGAGAAACAAAATGAAAACATTAATTGGTTTGTGTAGTGGGACTTCATGTTTTCCGCGTGTACTATTGTCCACTATTACTACATTTGGGAGAGAAATGTACAGTTGTCATGACAATGTATTTACATTCTTCACGACGATGCATATTCCTTTTATTATCCTCAAGATGGGACAATCGTTGGTTTGCTGAAATCATTATGATTCTACCAGGCAGCATCTGTTCCTTTAAAATACATGGGCAGCTTTAATAAAAACATGTTTCCCTTTTGAGAAAGCATATTCAAGGGATGGCTGGTCTGTTGTCCCTTATAAGCCAATATAGCTGCATTCAGAGCTACTCACAGGTAGTCACAAATTGTGACTGGCCTAATTAATATTGAAATAGGTAGGCTGTTTTGCAACCCTCTGCAAATTACCAATTTGTGATACCTTCTATTAGTGCATATGCTGTATCGCAAATTACAAACATATTTGCAGACCAGTAGTTGTGCAAACAGCAGATCCCAGTTTGCAAATGGGTCTTTGTACATCAGGCCCCCTAGTTCGGATAACATGTTATGGAGTTTTAATCTAATGGCCAGTAATCCCTCTTGAAACGTTTGGCACTTTGAGATGACTACAGAGTGGCATATGTTGAACGTAAAAATAAATAAATAATAATAAGTATTGACGAAGCCAAAAGGTCAGGCACTTATCAGAGAATGCAATCCCAATCTATTCGCTTTGCCTAAGCTTGTTTAATTTTACTGCCGAAATTTATGGTTTGAAAGGTGGGTAGATTTTAGGAAGTACCATTGGCAAGGAAATGCTCCATGTACTAAGGCTTCCCCAGCTGAAAAGAGGTGCATAGGCCCATGTTACAGCCATGATCTTCATGCGCTCTCACAACATACAGCGTGTACACTTTAATTATGGCACAAGCCCAGGAGAGGAAATTCTCTATTGCTGGATTCATTTGCATTACACGTGACAATTGTATCACTCTTCTACACTTTTTAGGTCGAGCCTCAGGCATTGCTTTAGCAATGCTTGTTACGAGATATTTAGTAAGAGGCAACAGATAATGCTGCCAAAGACCTTTGGAATGCGGTTTATGGCCAGTGCATGTGAGGCATTCAAGCGCGAAGCTGGCATCTGGCATTGGACTTGAAAGCAGCAGACTGCTTTCGCCAGCACGCGCTCGGCCTCACTTCCTGCTCCCCCTCTTACAAAAATTAACTTTCGTTATCGCTCACACCCGATATGCTCGTTCCCTCTCACCCTTCCTTTGATGTCAGCTTTTCTTGTTTTAGAGCTTCAAACTAGGCTGCGCTGCTGGCCAAAGACTTTTACCTTTCAAACTAGGCTGCGCTGCCTTTTACCTTTATCTCAGCTTTCTTGTTTTAGAGCTTCAAACTAGGCTGCGCTGCTAGCCAAAGACTTTTACCTTTCAAACTAGGCTGCGCTGCCTTTTACCTTTATTTCTTTTTCCCATTTTGGGCAGCCCTCACTTCATTTTTCAGGATGGCTGCTAAATGCCTTTCTTTTGTTGTGCGCGGCTCGCCCAACACAACTTTTCCGAAATTATATATATTTTTTCAGCACGGCATGATGCACGTCATCTTTAACAATGGTCGTTACGTGCCTTTCTTTTGTTATGCACGGCTCGCCCACCTCTTTATTTATTTTAATTTGACTTTCGCCGTCCCTCATCAGTGTTTGTCAATGTATTCGCATGCACGGTGCGCACTATAAGGATTAATTTGAATTGTTTACAATGGTGGTGGTGGGCGCCACACATACCACTCGCAGCAATGGGGGCATTTTTCGTGTTCATTTTCCTGGCGCCCTGGGCGCTTTCACTTTTATTTGTTTGTCACAATTGCGGCAATTTAACTTTCACCTTCCCGCGGCACACACATCACTCGTGGCAATATAGGGTGCTTCTCGTGTTCATTGTCTGTGTGCCATGCGTGCTTTCAATTGCATTTGTTTTTACAAAGGCAGCAATTTAACTGTCACCTTACCGGGGCACACACACCACTCGCAGCAATAATGGGTTCTTCTCGTGTTTTTTGCGCCCCATGCACGAGTTCACTTTTGTTTTTTACAATGGCGGCAATTTAACTTCCACCGTTCTAGGGCACACACACCGTTTGCGGCAATATAGGGTGCTTCTCATGTTTATTGTCTGTGCGGAATGTGCGCTTTCACTTTTATCTGTTTGTCAAAATTGCAGCAATTTGACTATCGCCATCCCACGTCGTCCCCGTCAGTGCTTGTCACTCTCAGCGCACCGTGCACACTTTCAGTTTTATTATTTCCCTTTGCAGCCTCCAGGGTAAAACAAAATAAACAGTGCCAGGCAGCCTAACCCCAGAAAACCATGGCGGCAAGTAATGGCTGCTTGGAGTCTTGGTAGCTGGAGCAGGAATCTGCACGCGATCGTCCTTTATCTCACATGTTTAATTGCAGCAGTTTCATTTTCTGTAAAGCACAGCACGCTTTAGGAAAACGCCAAAGGCTATTTCTCCTGCTCCTACCTAGCTGTGCACACTGGTGTAGCCGAATAAATGCTTCCTCTCAATTTCTCATTTGACTAAAGTTGAATATTATAAACACTGCCCCCGGCACAGATTCTCTGAAAAGGTGGCACAGTCAGCATAAGGCAAGCACTGTAGCACAAGCTCCATTCTAGTTTTTTTTTTACAATTAACTTGTTTGGATAATAGGCTCACACGCATACTTTCGACCCTTCCCTGTAGCTCAACACACAATCTGCCCCTGCTCCTCAGCCTCTCCTCCTTCCTCCGCTGCTCCCCCAATGCACACACAGCTCACACCACTTCGCCACACCTCACAGACCCCCTTCCCTGCAGCTCAACACACAATCTGCCCCATCTCCACAGCCTCTCGTCCCTGCTCCGCTGCTACCCCCTAATGCACACAGCTCACACCACTTCGCCACACCTCACAGACCCCCTTCCCTGCAGCTCAACACACAATCTGCCCCTGCTCCACAGCCTCTCCTCCCTCCACCGCTCCTGCATGCCACACTGCTGCACCCCACACACTGCTGCACGCCTCATACTGCTGCACGCCTCATACTGCTGCACGCCTCACACTGCTGCATGCCACACACTGCTGCACGTCACACACTGCTGCACGCTGCTGCATTACTCACACTGCTGCACACCTCACACTGTCGCACGCCTCACACTGCTGCACGTCTCACACTGCTGCACGCCTCGCACTGCTGCACGCCTCACACTGCTGCACGCCTCACACTGCTGCACGCCTCACACTGCTGCACGCTACACACTGCTGCACGCCACACACTGCTGCAAGCCTCACACTGCTGCACGCCTCACACTGCTGCATGCCTCACACTGCTGCACGCCTCACACTGCTGCATGCCTCACACTGCTGCATGCCTCACACTGCTGCACGCCTCACACTGCTGCTTCTCTAACTCCCTGTTCTATTCTCTTCTCCTGTGCTGATCTGCTCCTCTATTCCACCCACCTCCTTCTCTAACTCCCTGTTCTCTTCTCTGCTCCTGTGCTGATCTGCTGCTCTCTTGCACCCCGCCTCCTTCTTTAACTCCCTGTTCTCTTCTCCTGTGCCGATCTGCTGTTCTCTTCCACCGCCTCCTTTTTAACTCCCTGTTCTCTTCTCCTGTGCTGGTCTGCTGCTCTCTTCCACCCCACCTCCTTCTATAACTCCCCGTTCTCTTCTCCTGTGCTGATCTGCTGCTCTCTTCCACCGACTTCTTCTTTAACTCCATGTTCTCTTCTGCTGTGCTGTTATGCTGCTCTCTTCCACCCACCTCCTTCTCTAACTCCCTGTTCTCTGCTCTTCTCCAGAGCTGATCTGCTGCTCTCTTCCACCAGCCTGCTTCTCTACCTCCCTGTTCTCTTCTCCTGTGCTGTTGTGCTTCTCTCTTCCACCCCACCTCCTTCTTTAACTCCCTGTTCTCTTCTCCTGTGCTAATCTGCTGCTCTCTTCCACCCCACCTCCTTCTTTAACTCCCTGTTCTCTTCTGCTGTGCTGATCTGCTGCTCTCTTCCACCGCCTCCTTCCTTACCTCCCTGTTCTCTTCTCCCATGCTGTTCTGCTTCTCTCTTCCACCCCACCTCCTTCTTTAACTCCCTGTTCTCTCCTCCTGTGCTAATCCGCTGCTCTCTTCCACCCCACCTCCTTCTTTACCTCCCTGTTCTCTTCTGCTGCTCTCTTCCACCCACTTCCTTCTCTAACTCCCTGTTCTCTTCTTTTCTCCTTCTGCTGATCTGCTGCTCTCTTCCACCCCGCCTCCTTCTTTAACTCCCTGTTCTCTTCTACTGTGCTGATCTGCTCCTCTCTTCCACCCGCCTCCTTCTTTAACTCCCTGTTCTCTTCTCCTGTGCTGATCTGCTGCTCTCTTCCACCCCACCTCCTTCTTTTACTCCCTGTTCTCTTCTCCTGTGCTGATCTGCTGCTCTCTTCCACCCCGCCTCCTTCTTTAACTCCCTGTTCTTTTCTCCCGTGCTGATCTGCTGTTCTCTTCCACCCGCTTCCTTCTTTAACTCCCTGTTCTCTTCTCCTGTGCTGATCTGCTGCTCTCTTCCATCCCACCTCCTTTTTTAACTCCCTGTTCTCTTCTCTTCTACTGTGCTGATCTGCTGCTCTCTTCCACCCTCCTCCTTCTTTAACTCCCCGTTCTGTTCTCCCATGCTGATCTGCTTCTCTCTTCCACCCGCCCCCTTCTCCAACTCCCTGTTCTCTTCTCCCGTGCTGATCTGCTGTTCCCTGCCACCGCCTCCTTCTCTAACTCCCTGTTTTCTTCTCCCGTGCTGATCTCTTGTTCTCTTCCACCCACCTCTTTCTCTAACTCCCTGTTCTCTTCTCCTGTGCTGATCTGCTGCTCTCTTCCACCCGCCCCTTCTTTAACTCCCTGTTCTCTTCTGCTGTGCTGATCTCCTGCTCTCTTCCACACACATCCTTCTCTAACCGCACACACACATACAACCACGCACACACACACACAACTACACAAACACACACAACCACACCACACCACACAACCACACCACACAAACACATATATAACCATACCCACACACACACAACCACACACACAACCACAAACACACACACACAACCACAAACACACACACACCCACACACATGCCCACACACACACCCACACAACCACACACACAACCACACATACAACCACAACCACACACACCCACACACACCCACACCCACAACCACAACCCCAACCCCACACACAACCACACACACAACCCCACACACAACCACACACACAACCACACACCCAACCTCAAACACACAACCACACACACACAACCAAACCCAACCACACACAACCGCAACCACACACACAGCCACACATACAACCACACACACAACCACACCCACCACACACCCAACCACACACCCAACCACACACCCAACCACACACAACCCCACACACAACCGCACACACAACCACACACACCCACCCTCAATCACAACCCCACACACAACCCCACACACAACCACACACACACACAACCACACACAACCACACACACACAACCACACACAACCACACACACAACCACAACCACACACACAGCCACACACACAACCACACACAACCACACCCATCCACACACCCAACCACACACTCAACCACAAACCCAACCACAAACCCAACCACCCCCCCAACCACACACACATACAACCAGACACACACACAACCAGACACATCTATCTATCGCCCTCACTCTATCTATCGCCCTCACTCTATCTTTCTATCTGTCGCCCTCACTCTATCTATCGTTCTGTCGCCCTCACTCTATCTATCGCCCTCACTCTATCTATCTATCTATCTATCTCCCTCACTCTATCTATCTATCGCCCTCACTCTATCTATTGCCCTCACTCTATCTATTGCCCTCACTCTATCTATCTATCTATCTATCCATTTATCGCCCTCTATCTTCTATCTATCGCCCTCTATCTATCTATTGCCCTCACTCTATCGATCTATCGCTCTCACTCTATCTATCTAGCTATCTATCTATCGCCCTCACTCTATCTATCTATCTATCTATCTATCTATCTATCTATCTATCTATCTATCTATCGCTCTCATTCTATCTATCTATCGCCCTCTAGCTCTCTATCTATCGCTCTCACTCTATCTATCGCCCTCACTCTATCTATCTATCGCCCTCACTCTATCTGTCTATCTATTGCCCTCACTCTATCTATCTATCGCACTCACTCTATCTATCGCCATCACTCTATTGATCGCCCTCACTCTATCGCCCTCCCTCTAGCTATCTATCACCCTCCCTCTATCTGTCTATTGCACCACCACAGCATCACTCGTCACCACCACAACATCACTCAGCGCCACCACAGCATTAATCTTTGCAACCATTCAACAACAACTGGTTCAAATATGTTCTCTCAATGTTTCAAGCTTTATTACAAATGTCACAAAAAGATGTTAATATTTCACTTCTGTTCTCGGATTTTCGTCACAATAAAATACACTGAACATAATCTTCACAAAAGTTATTTACAAAAGTTTAAGCTATTGCCATTATAAATTACAATAACTTTTATTTAAGTATTAATTATTTGAAATAATTAAAAGCCATTGTTATTTGTAATATTAATACATCTAAGTCACGTAAATACAAAACATGTTGCATTACAAATGCTATAGGTGTCACATTTGCAAAAGTTAAAAGTATTGGCATTGTAAATGACAAAGCTATTAATTTCGTTATTTTCAAAACCAACACATAAATAAAAAAATTGTCTTTTACAATACCAATAGCTCAAACTTTCCTAATGCGAGACCTATTGCATTGCAAATGCTTGTTCTGCTTGTATTCGTCTTGGTTTTTATTGACATTTGCGATTTTAATAAAATTATTTCAATACAAAAAGAAAAATTATTGTAACTGTGACAGCTGACACAGACTTAGGTATACATATAGACACTCAGTTGCAAATTACTCACAGTAGCCAAAACTATCAAACAAGTACTGGACCTTGGCCCGGAAGCGGATATAAAAAGCAAAGCACAAAGAAAGCTTTTACATGTGATAGTAACATGGAGGTTTCACACATTGACACGCAACAGGCTAATGGCGTGAGCTCGGAGCAAATAATGCCATGCCCACTAAATAAATGGAACAACTATGGCATGAAGGGTTTATGAGGAACTTTCAACAGTACACCGTGTCAACACCAGGGCTGGACTGGGAACAGCTACCAACCCCGTCCCCGGCAGATTGCTGCTCGACCGGCCCTGGGAGCAGGGGGATGGGGATAGGGGCGCTAGTAGCAGCACCGGTCCCACTTTTGTTACAGGGAAGTCGAATTTGCAGCACTGCTGCAAAACCGGCCCCCACCCGTACGACCCACTGGGGGAAACGCCGGTGCCCGCTACGGCCTGTCCGGCACTGGTCAACGTCCTCTTTGCTGGGGTATTAGAGAGTAGTCATTACTGGGACATCCCATTAAAAGAGCCAGAGGACCAGGCCTCAGAGCACTTGGTATGAAACGGAAAACTCTGAACTATCCGGACATGCCCGACTTTATGGTAATCGCATGTCTCCAGCATAGGCCTAAAGATACTAACCCAAGCATGTTGCTTCCTTCCCTATGCGGAGAGGATGTGTTTAGAAAGATATCCCTACTTTCAGATTCTGTTTATTATGTACCTGTAGCTGCAGTGCTTCTCATGCGCCAACACGCTTCATGGAAAGCCAGAGCCTGGTGTAAAACACAGGACAAAGAAGGCTACACACACTTCAGCACTTTTCTATAGAAGGGACTCCAAGGAGGGCTAGTCCTCAGTGAAGCACAGTTGATGTAGCGGGTTTTTCAAATTTATTAGTTTATTACTCGCAGAATCAAACTCCCATAATCGATAACAATATTAATAAATGTTTGTCGCATGTTATGTACTAAATCAACCTAGAATAAAAATGTAAAAGACACGTGGATCTAACATTATGTGCTCTATGTTGCATTTGCGTGTTCGTCGAATAATTATGAATTAATATTGCCTTTTGTCATTGTTAACATTAAACGCGGCTGCATAAATAATAGCATATGCTTTTATAAATGTGCTTTTGTCTCTGTCGAGTCTTTGCTTTATGTGCTTAAAGCTAGGTAATATAGACTAATGGGTTAACATTAGAATGGCGGGTGGGTAACAGAATGGTTTTCATTTCTCGAATTAATTACTTTTCTCTGTTTGTTTAAACACTAGCTCAAATTAAAGGCCTGAGGCCTAAACATTTCTGCTGAGAGGTTTTTCGAATCCTGTCATGCTGAGCAGAGCACAGCTAAACGTGGAAAAGTTTACCACAAGGACAATGGCAAATTCTTTTGAAAGACTTTCTTTAAGAGGAAGTTGCAGGATGTGCTCTGCCGTTAATCTACAAGGACGGGATGTTGTAGGTTGTGTTGTGCCTGCCAAGCTGAGGAAGCAGCAGTGAACTGTTATATAATGTTGCATTTCCAAGGAAGCAAAAAGGATGGCAAATCTATGAACAATAGGGGCTTATGATGTGCCCCGGACTTGGTCAAAAATGAATGACTTGACAGTGGACTGACGTGATTCAGCCAATCGGTGGCATGGATTCTCTTGAAAGAATTTAGATTTAGTTAGTTTTAGATGGTGAAAAGGTATAAAAACTTAGCTCCCTGGTAGGAGGGGGCTGCTCATTTTCCGGAACCAGAGATGCTGTCGGACCTTACATTTACGTAAGATTAATAGGGTTCTTTGATTTTATATTAACTCAGCATTATTCCTTTTTAGTGAAGTGAGTTAGCTAGGGAAATAGATTTAACATATGGAAACAGATTTTATTCATGTTTCTTGATTTGCTTTGAAATATCAGTTCTTAATGCTAAACCTGAATTAAAGCTGCTTGATTACTGAAATGCTAATAAAATAAAGTCACTTATTAAAATGCTAACATTGAGAAAATAAAATAGATTTTAAAATTTCAAGCTGGCCTTGTTATTTAAGAATCGTTACCATCAGTTTGGTTTATCGCCTAGTGACTTAATTAAATGTTCTTTGATTTATCCATGGATATGATGAAATTCTGCAGATGTATATAAATGTATATAGATTCCTTGTTTAATTAGGTCACATGATTCAGTTGCCCGATTTTAGACACAGTGATTTATGGGCCTTTTTTAGACTTTTATAAATGGTGAGTATTGTGGTATTGGATGTATAGATTGAGACAAAATTTCTATAGGGGCGCTGGATCACTTCCTTCCCTATGCGGAGACGATGTGTTTAGAAAGATATCCCTACTTTCAGATTCTGTTTATTATGTACCTGTAGCTGCAGTGCTTCTCATGCGCCAACACGCTTCATGGAAAGCCAGAGCCTGGTGTAAAACACAGGACAAAGAAGGCTACACACACTTCAGCACTTTTCTAGAGCAGGGACTCCAAGGAGGGCTAGTCCTCAGTGAAGCATAGGGATGTGTCATTGCCCAATCTGACACTCACACGAAGATTGACCTAAAAGAAAGCAAAATAGTCATGGCATTTTGGAACAAGCACTGGCAAAGCCAATGTGTCTGGCTTGCATTTTGAGTCCTGACTAAAACATTTAAAAAGTGTGCTGCAGTGAAAACCCCCCCCAAAAAAACGATTGACACTATGCGACAAAATTTCTATAGGGGCGCTGGATCAAATCTCTGGTAGCAGAGGATGGTTACTATGGTAACGAACATGCTACATGGTAATTACATAGGACACATGACTAAAACATGTTTAGTTTGTTAAGTTGTTATATGTTGTCATAAAGGGTTTTTCCAGCAGTGTGAAAAATTCCTGTGGTTTGCTGGCAAAGTAGTGTAACAGGTGAAGTTACACAGTGCATTTGTCTGTTTCAAAACGGCGGTATTAACATATCGCTAGTGTTGTGGACGTACAACACAAGTTTAGGGATTTTAGGTATGTTAGGTTAAATGTATAGTAAGGATTGTCTATGAAATTGTAGCTTTGAGTATAGGGACTTGGTGCCTGTTTTAAAACTCTCAGTGAAAAGAATAGTAGATATTTCTAAACTTGAGTGAAGGGTAAGGAAGCGTCGTCTATCTTACTGGCGATTCTGGATTACTACGGTTGGTTAGAGTCCTACCGAGTCTTCATGTATGAATGTTTTAGGGTTTTCTGTTTGAAAGTGCGTGAATGATTTGTAATATCAATCGAGTTACATTTTGAATTGCTACTGTATGTACATTCAATCGGAAACACGTTTGGTTATTACCTGCTAGAAGGGTAGGGTAAGAATTGCTCTATTAGCGATTGAGATTATTCTGTGAGAATAGCGTCGTCTATTTCACGCTGAGAATACTTGAATGGGTGTGTAAAAACTATCACTATGTTTAGCGAAACAGGCAGATGGTTTGTTTTTCCGTAGTTACTAACTGAGTTTTATCGAAAAGAATTGTTTAAAATGGCTCTGTGAAAATATTTTGCGAAGGAGGGGTGAGTTACGAAGTGAGAGACAGTGAAGCTGCAGCGGTAGTATACGTCACAGGGTTCGCGCTGTGATTGGCTAACATACGTCACAGCAAGAGCACTGATTGGCTCACTTGACTAAGACGAGCTGAAAGCTGATTGGTCCTTTCTGAAAACACTAATACTATTGGTTGAGTAAGGTGGTGACGTAGCTCAACCTGATTGGCTTGTTAGTGAGTTTCGCGCACGGATTGGTCAGAGTAGCGGAACAACAAAGAAATATTTACGATCTTTTTCAAACCGAACGGAAAGGTTTTAAACATGAGCTATTTGGTACAGAAAGGAAGAAAAGAAACTAAATTGGTTTCAAAAATTAAAAAAATATGATTAATCCTGACAAGAAAGTTGAAACGCGTGGTGGAAAATTACTTCATAAGTACAAAACACCCGCGGCATATATGGAAGGTGAATTTGGTTATCATACCTGTCTCTGGTTTGATAATTGGATGCAATATACTAAAAATGATGGTGTATTAGCATGGCCAGAAGATGTATCATTTAATATTAAAGTTTTGAAAAATTTAAGAGAAAAAATGATGGCTCTTGTGCCAAACCCAAGACCTACTCAATTTGAAGCCTTAGTAGCTTGGGAAATTGAGATGTATGAACTTGAACGAGAAACCAGAAATTTATCTGCAGGCATTAAAACAAACATTAACAGGGAAACTCATGAAGAAAGGGTACGGCGTTGGAGGAAAGCAGTAATGACTGATGGTCTTTACCTAGTAAGAATGATGATTACTGAAACACCAGGTCAAAAGGAAACTCAAAAGAAAAATAATATTGATGAAGAATTAGATGATATGGTTTTGGAAGAACTTTATACGACTAAACGTAAACCGCCACCATATCAAACAGTTACTCAGTCTACACCAAGAGATTCAGAAACAATTCCGAGTGCACCTTCACCTTCTAGAGAAGAATCACCCAGATTTTTAAGACTACCCGACAGAGTAGGGACACAAAATAATTCCAGAGCATCACCAGAAAATATGAGTTATCATGAAATGGCAGAACAGAGAAATATGTCAGAATACCTAAGGGCAAAGAAGAATTAATACAGCAGTTAACTAAAAGCATGGAAGCAGTGACAGTACCAGTAACAATTGGTCCTGTTGTACCAGTTTTTGATCAGAATGAAAGCAAAAATTCACATTCAGCTCTGACTGTTCCATTAAATGCGGAAATTCAAAAAGTGGCTGAAAAACTTTACTCTGAATTAACAGAAATGCATAGAGAAAAATCAATGATGCCAGATTTAACTTTTTTTTTAATTTTAAACTTTTATTGAAACAAAAACAGAACAACACAACAAATATCACAAGGCAATAAGGACGATCAATTAGCATGTCATGGGTCCGCGCAGAGGGCGCTCCATTGCAACATCATGTATCATATCAGCAGGATAAAAAGGAAAAATGGGGGGGGGCAGCGAGGAGAGAAGCAATAAGACATAAAACCAATAACCGGAATGTCAATCATGGGGACAAATCGACAGCCGGATACAAAGCATGTGGGGGGGTGCAAATATCTCCACGATAGGAGTTCCACTGTCACCAAATTCTACTCCATTTCTTGGGTCGACCACGCAATAGATATACAGTCTTCTCCCTAAACATGCACCAGTCCATGTTTTCCTTCCAGGACGAAACTGTTGGTGACCTGTTGGAACCCCACAGCTGTGCAATATCACGTTTCGCAATCATACTCCCCAGGGTCGCCCAGGTAACCTGGGCCGTATTGTAGTCATTTGGTTCCCAGACATTGAGAAGGCAACGCCTGGCTTCGGGAAGCAGGGTGACACCAGTCACCCTTTCCATCACAGAATGTACACCAGACCAGAATTTACACACCACCGGGCATTCCCACAGAATATGGAGGAAGGTGCCTTGCATACCGCATCCACGCTTACACCGATCATCTTCAGAAAAACCCATGCGAACCAGACTCGGACCAGTGACATACACACGATGGAGGATCTTGAGCTGAACGAATCGGAGGCGAGCTGGGATGGCGACCTCTTTAGGTGAGGACAAGGCAGATTGCCAGTCCTCATCATCTAATTCCAGGCCATCAGCGGTCCACGAGGCCCTAAGGCGCACAAGCAGATCGGCCCTTTTGTTAATGAGCTTCTTATAAGTCAGGGAAATCGTACTATCAGGTACATGTCCGTCAAGTAAACGATCTTAAAGGGGAGAAGATTCAGGTAGATCCGTACCCACAGTGTAGACCGACAAAAGAGCATGTCGGACCTGCAAATAGCGAAAATATTCTCTGTCCCCTAGTTCGTATTCAGCCTGTAGCACCGCAAAGGACTTCACATCTCCTTTGGACCAAAGATCCCCCACCTTGCTAATGCCAATCATGTCCCATTTATCAAATCCTTTCGTTCGCCACAAATTGCCCATACATTCAGAATCATACAGGGGGGTCGCTCGAGTGAATCTGTCACGCCATCCAAAAGCCGCAGTCGCATCATGCCACACTCTCACCGCTATCCTAGTAGGTCCAGTCAGCGAGCCACAAAGCCTACGGGAATAAAGCGTCCTGGTGAAATCCCCACCCGACAAAAGGTGTTTATCCATTTCAAAAGCCGGGGCCGGGCCGGGGGCATACGTCGCATGGTTAACCACGCTCAGCTGGGAAGCCCAATAGTAGCGCCTGATGTCAGGAAGTGCGATACCTCCGTCATACCACGGAAATGTAAGCTTAGACAGGGCAATGCGCACACGTCCGTCCCAGACAAGTCGCCTTTGTAGGCCCTCCACCTCACGAAAATACCGAGAGGGAACAAAATCAAACGAGTTCTGGAGAGCATACAGAAATCTGGGCAGCGACATCATTTTAAATAGAGCCGCACGACCCAACGGGGACAACGGCAACTGACGCCAGCGAGCGACATCCATCTTCAATCTTTGAAGAGGAGGTAGCAAATTGCGGTCATAGCGAACGGTGGCATCTAGGGAGATGTAGATCCCCAAGTATTTAAAACCAGTCTCAGCCACCTGAATAGGACATCTACGAGGCAAGGGGGGGAGACCCCCAGCCAAAACGTAGACACAAGATTTGGTCCAATTAATGACGAGACCCGAGTTCTTCCCGAAAGAGGTAAGAACATCGAAAAGCACATTTAGAGATTTCCGAGGGGAGGTAAGGTATAGGAGGATGTCGTCCGCGTAAAGCGAGACACGATCCTCAAAGTCAGGAGACCACCGAATGCCCTTTAAGGAAGGCTCCCAACGGAGCCACTCAGCCAGCGGTTCCAATGCGAGGGCAAAGAGTAACAGAGACAGCGGGCACCTTACCATTGACCACCACTTGAGCCAGGGGCTTCTCATAAAGAAGTTTAACCCATGCAATGAACCCCGGGCCGAACCCAAACTTCGAAAGGGCAGCCCAAAGATAGGGCCACTCAATGGTATCAAAAGCCATCGTAGCGTCAAGGGAAACCAAAATGGCCGACTCAGTGAGCGTCGTAGCCCTCGCGAGAACTCCATGGAGTCTCCGCAGATTAAGGGCGGTGTTGCGATGCGGGATGAAACCGGACTGATCCGGATGGACCAGGTCCCCAATCACAGCAACCAAGCGATTAGCCAACAACTTAGCGAGAATTTTGGGTTCGGCGTTAAGCAGTGAAATGGGTCTGTACGAGGTACAGCGATCACGAGGCTTGCCCTCCTTATGGAGAACCACAATGGTAGCAAGTCGCTGATCTGCGGGCAGGGCGCCAGAGTCCAAAGACTCCAGAAACATCTCCTTTAAGTAGGGCGCCACGGTATCGGGTCGTAGTTTATACAATTCAATAGGTAAGCCATTGGGACCCATCGCCTTGCCAGATCGAAGGGAACGGATGGCACTCGCAATCTCATCAACCGTGATAGGCGCGTCCATGAGGTCTCTGTCGTCTTCAGAAAGACAGGGCAACGCAATGTCCCGAAGCAGTAACCGGGAATCATCCTCGTCTCTGTCAGAGACCGAGGCGTACACAGTCTGAAAATGGCCAACAAAACAATCAACGATCCCCGCAGGCTCCGTAACACGCTCACCATCCAGCCGCTCAATCACCGGGACCACACGATTCTCCCTCTCTTTCTTATCCAGCCAAGCAATCAATTTACCAGCCTTGTCCCCCACATCATACAACCGGCCCTGTTGCTCACTGTACATTGCCTTTGCCGCATCGGTGACCAGGGCTTTGTAGTCAGCCTGCTTCAGACTGAGGGAATGCGATGCCAAACGGGTCACCCCAGAACCAAGTTCATTCTCAAGTGCAGTGATATCATTTTCAATACGCACAATTTCCTCATTTTTAGCCTTCTTAGCAGCAGCAATAAGTGACAGTGACTGCCCTCGAATAACTGTCTTGAAGGCCTCCCACAAAGAAACAGATGAAGAAACAGACCCCACATTATCAGTGAAATAATGGTCAATAGCTTTCACTAGTTCAGAACGGGTCTTAGGGTTACGGAAATACCAAGGGTTGATGGGGGCCACCCTGCCCGCATTACCAACTCCAGCCCGAAACCGAAGCCACAGAGGAGAATGGTCAGATATACCCCTAGGAAGATGACGAACGTCATCAATGCAGGAGGACTGGGCTGATGGCATCAGGAAATAATCAAGCCTGGAGAGACTACCATGAGCCCCGGAATGGAAGGTATACTGAAGCTGTGTGGGATGCATCAGTCTCCAGCTATCGATGAATCCAAAAGTTTCCAGGAAATCACTAAGCCACATCTGAGACCTGACCAACTCCCGGGGGGGAGAACGGTCAGCAGTACCAGAGACCACGGAGTTAAAATCCCCACCAAGAATAAGAGGATCCTCAGGTAGCCCTAGGATAACCGTACCCAAATCAACATAAGTCGGGGCCTGTAGGCCCGGAGGGACATAGATAGAAAGAATGGAGAGAGTCTTACCCTCCCATCTACCCGTGAGGACGGCATAGCGCCCCCTATCGTCAAGTATCACGTCATCGATCTCGAAAGGGAGGGAGGACCGGATAAGGATGCCCACCCCCCCCGGGAACCAGAAGTGAAACCAGAGTGAGCGACTAAGCGATAACCCCGCCTATTCAAGGCGTGACACACGTTGCCAATCAGATGTGTCTCCTGCAGGAGAACAACATCAGGAGAATGGCGTCTGAGGAACTGCAGGACCACCCCCCGCTTTATCCTGTCTCCCAACCCATTAACATTCCAGGACAACAGTTTCAACCCACTGCCCCCCATCCCGGAGAATGAAGCAGGGAACCCCACACACGAACCCAAAATACATGAGCAAAGAAAGAGAAACAGTACGAAGCCTTGTGACAACAAAAAACACACACATTCCCCCCCACCACCCCCCAACTGAACCCCGTTACAAAGCCCCCCACCCTGCACCCCTGCTTACGACTCAAAAGCCACCCCAACTTGCAGTGTGCCTGTCGCCCGAAAATAACTACTCTACACAAAGAACCCAGGAGGAGAACGAGTTCCCAGTAGCCCCGCCACCCTCAGGCACAATCAATAAAATAGAAACAAAAGAACCAAAGTCCAAACTCAGCCGAAAGGATTGGGAAGTTCAAACACCAGGGTCCACAGCATCATTCCTGTTCCGACACGCCACCTTCGGCTCCACCGGGGTGCTCAGTACGATCATCCCTTTTGGGTAAGGAGTCAAGCCAGTCATTAACACCGTCCGGTCGATCAAAGAAAAACGTTCGTTCACAATGTTCCACACGGAGCCTGGCCGGAAACAATATAGCGTACTTGAGTCCCAGGTCCCTCAACCGCCTCTTGGCTCCCTGAAACCCCATCCTCTGCCGTTGTACAAATGGGGTAAAGTCCGGATAGAAGTTGACTGTGGAATTTTCGAACTTCAACGGGCCTTTGTCCCGAGAAGCCTGCAGGATAGCGTCCCTGTCCCTGAAGTGGAACAATCTGGCCACAATGGGTCTCGGGGGGGCCCCAAGCTGAGCCTTTCCCCCGGGAACCCTGTGAGCTCGCTCAACCGCAAAAAAATGTGTGAGCCCGGAGGGGACAAGATGGTTAGAGACCAGATCTTCCACTAGGAGGTCAGTAGCAGTAGGATCGGAAGTCTCAGGAACACCAATAATGCGCACGTTGTTGCGACGGGACCGATTTTCATACTCCTCCAGACGACGTGCCATCATGTCCCGAGAGGAACGCAAGTTCCCGATCTCCGTTTGGATCTCCGTGACATCAGTGGTCAGACTAGAAGTTTTTAAGTTCAACTCTTTGACCCTCTCATTGGTCTTCGCCAAGTCTGCTCTGATTAACGTGACGTCTACGGCCACCGTGTCTATCTTGGAGGCCAGCACCTCATATTGCTGTCCCATGGAGGCCTTAAGGCCGGAGATGGCGCCCATAACATCCTGCAACGATATTTCCGTTGCGGCAGAGACGGCTTTAGGATCGTCGAGCGGACGGCCAGCACTGCTGGGGGAACCCTTAACTTGGGAATAATGGTCCATGATGTTCATCTGAGATGGGCCCCCACGATGCAATGTCTTGGTCTTACGTTTCTCCGGCTCGTGCCTAGCGGCCATATTGGTAAAAATGGCCGAGCGCGATGAGGCCACGAAGCCAGAAGCCACGAAACTGGCCAAAATGGGCGCAGATGGCAGTAACGTTGAAGACACGGCGGTCGAAGGACACGGCTGGCTACAATGCCGCGAAATCAGGCTGCGGCAGAAGGCGATCCAAGCCGTAGTCCGATCAGTCGTGCCGGGGAGAGAAAGTGAAACCGAAAGTCCAACAGAGGCCACCAAGGGGGAAGAAACCCCTCGGCCGTTGTTGTTCAACTACTCCTCGGCCAACAAATCAACCGAGCTCCCGGTGTCGCCTCGAGGCGGGCCGATAAAGTTCCAGACGGTGTAGAAATGGACCCAAGCGTCCGATTTCGATTTTTCGAAGGATGATGAAGTCAGCCGAAGGTCGTCTACAAAAACCCATCAATAAATTCAGGATTTCAAAAGGATAGGTGCGAAGGGCGGCGCGGGTCTCGGGAGCTCTACACTCACGCGACCATCTTGGATGCTCGTGAAGCTCCTCCCAGATTTAACTTTTAATCAAAGATTGTCAAATGCGCAAACACCAACACCATCTGTTGCAGAATCTGATTCAGGAGAAAGCATGAACAGAATTGATTTATCACAAACTCCTTTGTCTCCGCAAGCCCCTGAATTTAAATTACTTGATGTTGCAAAATTAAAAGCTGATTTAGAAGAATTAATAATTGGCACAATTGGAACTGACAATTTAAAGCTATATCAGGATGATGAATTGCTGTTTATCTGTAAAAGTATTCAATGGAAGTAGAGAAACAAATATGACCAATTAGAGGAAATGGCAGCTGATTTGGAAATTGATTTAAGCAAACAAAAACATTTGCAAAAACATTACAGAGTGGATTTTTCTGAAAAGGATATTGAGAACTTAAATACTTCAGGGAAAATTACTCACGTAAAAGAGCTGATTGTTTTTCTGAGAAGATTAGGAGAATTAGGCAAATGGAGAATGAAGTGGACAAAGAACAGGGAGCAAGACAAGAAAGACAAAAGTGAAGTGGCTAATGAATTTCCAATGAGGGAAATAGCTGGTGGTGGGTACGTTCATGTTCCTTGGTCAAGACAGGACATCCTTTTGTTCACAAATGATTTTCCAAGGATGAGAGAAAAACCTGTGGAGTGGTATCGTCAGGTTGACAGGTTCATTAAAGTGTCAAAAGTTCTGTGGATTGATCTAGATGGATTCTTTGACATTGTTGTCCCATCGGATCTTTGGACAGAATGTAAAATTTCTGTAGGTTGGCCCAAGGAAGAACCTCCTAGAGATGTTGTAACAGGAGCTCCATCATCAGATGTTATGGATTACTATAACAGAGTAATTGTTTGGTTAAAAGAAAAGATTGCCCCAAAAGAAATAGATTGGGTTAAAATTGACAGAACAAATCAGGAACCAAAGGAATCAGTGCATTCTTTTTATGAAAGATTTCTGTTAGTTTTCAAACAGTACAGTGGCTATGAAAAATTAAGCGAAAAGGACATGAGCCACTTCATATACAGATTTGTATATGGCCTGAGACCGGAGATATGATCAGAAATGGAATTGTTGGTTGGCAGTCACTCTCAGTTGATGATATTTTGAGAAAGGCAAAATACTGCAGTGATGAGATAGATGCCATGCAGAAGAAGCTTAAGGAAAAGGCAATGTGGGCACAGGTAAAGGTAGCTGAGCAGACTTTAGATAATAAAAATGTACACCAAAATCAAGGCAAGTTCAAGGGAAATTTTGTGAATAAACAGAAATTTAATGTAAACATTGAGGATTTAAAACAAAAGCTACCATGTTTTAATTGCGGTGAGATTGGACACTGGAAGCGAGAGTGTAAACATCCGCCCAGAAATTTAAAAAATACATCATTAAATCCACAGATGCAGAATGAGATAAGTCTTCAGCAACAGCTACAGCAGCAGTTAAATGAGTTGAGTCAGCAGCGACAGCTACAGCGACAGTTAGCGAATCAGCAAAGTCAAATACCACAAGCACCACTACCCAATAGTGTGAATGCACAGAGATTCAGCCCTGAAACGGGATTCAGCGGAGGTGATCAGGTAATCAGACCACAACGAATGAATGTGCCAATGTTTCTCAACAATTCTGGTTGAAAGAAAATGAGGAGAGTGATTTTGAGGATTACTCATGACGGTGCCTGAGAGAGGGAGAAGAGTGTGTGCTTGGAGCCACTCTTGAGGTAGATCAATCTGGTCCATTTGTAAATGGTAAAGTGAATGATACAGAAATCACTTTTCTTGTGGATACAGGTGCTACCCGTTCTACTGTTAGGTCAGTGGAAATAAAGAACCTTCCTCTCTCGGGTGAGTCAATCCAGGTAGTTGGAGTAGCAAATCAACAAATCAAAACAGACCTTACTGAACCAGTCAAAGTCGAAATAGGCAATTTCAAAGACAAACACAGATTTGTAGTATGTAACAGCAGTCCTGTGAACTTGTTAGGGAGGGACATACTCTGCAAAATGAATTGCAAAATATACTGCTCACCGGAAGGTATTGAGCTTCAAACTTTGGAAGAAGATGGTCTTTACAGATTAACAATGCTAATGGTTGAAGCAGAAGAAAGTAAATTATTTCTTGCTTTCGACAAAAACAATTTGCCTGAAGAATTGAAAGAGCCAGTTAATCCAAAAATGTGGCATTTAACAGGGGATGAAATGGGTTTAATGAAACATGTGGACCCAGTTAAAATTACTGGGAAACAGGGAATTGATTTTCCAAACATTCCTCAGTATAAAATGAAGGCTGAAACTATTGAGGGTGTCATTCCTGTAATCGAAAAATTCATTAAACAAGGTGTTCTGAGAGAAATTGAGAGTAGCCCATGTAATTCACCGATTATGGGTATCAAAAAGCCAAACGGAACATACAGAATTGTTCAGGACCTGAGAAAAGTTAATCAAATAGTTGCTCCATGTTGTCCTGTTGTCCCAAACCCAGCAGTTATTCTTTATCAGATTCCCCATGATGCAGAATGGTACACAGTCATTGACTTGTGCAACGCATTCTTTACAGTTCCCTTACATCCAGACAGCCAGCAAATTTTTGCATTTAAGTTCCAGGATCGTATCCTAGCATGGTGTCGTATCCCACAAGGGTATACTGAGAGTCCATCTATCTTTAATCAGTTGCTAAAGAAATCCTTGGAAGATTTGGTCTTACCTGGTAAGTCAACATTGGTCCAGTACATTGACGACTTTCTCGTGGCTGCAAAAACACGAGAGAATTGTGTGACAGATACCATTACTCTTTTGAATCGTTTGGCAGATGAAGGACATAAAGTGTCACCTGCAAAATTACAATTTTGCAAACAAGAGGTCAAATATCTTGGTCACAGAATTGCAAAGGGAATCAGGCAAGTTACAATTGAAAGAATAAAAATGATTCGAGCAATACAACCTCCAACTACACAGAGACAAGTCAGAATGTTTCTAGGAATGGTAGGTTATTGTCGTCAATGGATTAGTGGATTTTCAGTAATTGCGAAACCAAAGGGGGGGTGTATTAATTTTAATTTTTGAAATAATTTTTGTTTTTGAGAAAGACTTTTGACTACAAGTAAAGATGCCTACTGACAACACTAACTCAAGGTGTTCAATTTTTAGGAGATGTTGCAAAATGTCTTATATTTGTGTGGTTTTAATAATTTTGGTTTGGTTAATCTTGGCAGTCATTTTTCCTTTTGGAATTGACAAAGAAAGTTACAAAATTAACATGTCCAGTATAGCAAAGACTAATCAAGTTAAACCTGATGTCAAGACTAATGGAGTTATAGAGCACAAACCAGAGACTCACCAAGATAGATCTGTTGGAGATTTTTCTAGCAATTCCTTTTCTAGGCTTTTGACTGAATATGTAAAAGTGATGGATGTTAAGGATTGTTATGTGTGTGTTAAGCTTCCTGATTCTGTTTCAGAAGGGGTTACCTACAATATGTTACCTCTTACTTTTGGAATCACTTGTAGTGTGATAGCTAGCTTGTTTTATCAAACAGGCCGTTTAGAGTATTACTATTCAAATCATGATGAGATTTTTGCAAACCTGAAGGTTGTAAATAGCTTAAACAAAGTCAAACCTGCTAAGCAGATGAGGGAATTTTTCTTGGTGACTAGTGAACTAACATATGAGTATGCTTTCAGAAACAATTTAACATGCAAATTAAGAGCTGAGGAGAAATCTTTCCTAGACTTGGTTGAGGAGAGAAGAGCAATCTATAAGAGAAATGAAATGTTAAAACAGACAAAATCCAGATTTTGGCAGGTGGAGGATGAGAAACTGAATCACAGAAATGAAAATCCTGCTATTCACATTGATAAACCAGCTAGTGGGAAGTTTTGCATTGGAAGAGATAATACACTTTATGATAATTACTTTGTGGGTGCAAGTCAGTGTGAGGACACATATCGAATTATAGGGGGTTGGGGATTTAAAGGTGGCAAGGATCCAATTTTCCCTGGAATTTATTTTGTTTGTGGAAACAAAGCTTACTTTAACCTTCCAGACCATTGGATTGGAACGTGTTATGTTGGATTAGTCTTCCCAACATTTTTTCAAGTTGACAGAAATAAAAAGGGATCGTTTGAAATTGGCAAGCATCTGAACCGATACAAAAGAGAGAGTTTCACTGAAATCATGGGTGACATTTTTGGAGCAATAATTCCTATGGTGGGAATAACTTTGAATGCAGTTAAAATCAGAAAAGTTTCCACAATTGTGGATAGATTGTCCACAGATACAGCAACTGGTTTCCAATTAGTTGACACTGAGATTATTGCCATGCGTTCGATGGTTATGCAAAACCGTCTTGCGCTTGACATTCTTTTGGCAAAAGAAGGAGGAGTCTGCGGAATTTTGCATGTTCAGCACTGCTGTACTTATATCCCAGACAAGAGCCAAAACATTGAGATGTTAATTAAAAACATTACAGAATTTCATTCAGAAATTTAACCACTGGAAGATGATAATTTCTCAGAGCGATTGAGCAAGAAAATGGCAGCAATTGGGGAATGGTTTCATGAAATTGGCAGTTCGATCATTGGTAAAATACTCTATCCTGTGATAATCATAGTTATAGTGACACTTTTGTTAAAAATTAGTTGCATGATTCACAAGAGAAAGAAGTATCTGAGGGAAAAGAAAAGAATCTATAAACGTAGAAAGGAACAGGAGAAGGAGATAGAAATGGAAGAGTTTCGGAAAGCTCAGTATGAGAGTTGTAGACAAACTGCTGAGTCAGGAGTCTAATTAGTGACTAATACAAAGATTGTTCAAAACATGACTTTTCAAAAAAGGGTTTAAACATTTTGGGTGTTGTTTGGTGATTTTAAAATCACCAGATGAGGGAGTTGATGTAGCGGGTTTTTCAAATGTATTAGTTTATTACTCGCAGAATCAAACTCCCATAATCGATAACAATATTAATAAATGTTTGTCGCATGTTATGTACTAAATCAACCTAGAATAAAAATGTAAAAGACACGTGGGTCTAACATTATGTGCTCTATGTGGCATTTGCGTGTTCGTCGAATAATTATGAATTAATATTGCCTTTTGTCATTGTCAACATTAAACGCGGCTGCATAAATAATAGCATATGCTTTTATAAATGTGCTTTTGTCTCTGTCGAGTCTTTGCTTTATGTGCTTAAAGCTAGGTAATATAGACTAATGGGTTAACATTAGAATGGCGGGTGGGTAACAGAACGGTTTTCATTTCTCATTACTTTTCTCTGTTTGTTTAAACACTAGCTCAAATTAAAGGCCTGAGGCCTAAACATTTCTGCTGAGAGGTTTTTCGAATCCTGTCATGATGAGCCGAGCACAGCTAAACGTGGAAAAGTTTACCACAAGGACAATGGCAAATTCTTTTGAAAGACTTTCTTTAAGAGGAAGTTGCAGGATGTGCTCTGCCGTTAATCTACAAGGACGGGATGTCGTAGGTTGTGTTGTGCCTGCCAAGCTGAGGAAGCAGCAGTGAAATGTTATATAATGTTGCATTTCCAAGGAAGCAAAAAGGATGGCAAATCTATGAACAATAGGGGCTTATGATGTGCCCCGGACTTGGTCAAAAATGAATGACTTGACAGTGGACTGACGTGATTCAGCCAATCGGTGGCATGGATTCTCTTGAAAGAATTTAGATTTAGTTAGTTTTAGATGGTGAAAAGGTATAAAAACTTAGCACCCTGGTAGGAGGGGGCTGCTCATTTTCCGGAACCAGAGATGCTGTCGGACCTTACATTTACGTAAGATTAATAGGGTTCTTTGATTTTATATTAACTCAGCATTATTCCTTTTTAGTGAAGTGAGTTAGCTAGGGAAATAGATTTAACATATCGAAACAGATTTTATTCATGTTTCTTGATTTGCTTTGAAATATCAGTTCTTAATGCTAAACCTGAATTAAAGCTGCTTGATTACTGAAATGCTAATAAAATAAAGTCACTTATTAAAATGCTAACATTGAGAAAATAAAATAGATTTTAAAATTTCAAGCTGGCCTTGTTATTTAAGAATCGTTACCATCAGTTTGGTTTATCGCCTAGTGACTTAATTAAATGTTCTTTGATTTATCCATGGATATGATGAAATTCTGCAGATGTATATAAATGTATATAGATTCCTTGTTTAATTAGGTCACATGATTCAGTTGCCCGATTTTAGACACAGTGATTTATGGGCCTTTTTTTAGACTTTTATAAATGGTGAGTATTGTGGTATTGGATGTATAGATTGAGACAACATTTCTATAGGGGCGCTGGATCACTTCCTTCCCTATGCGGAGACGATGTGTTTAGAAAGATATCCCTACTTTCAGATTCTGTTTATTATGTACCTGTAGCTGCAGTGCTTCTCATGCGCCAACACGCTTCATGGAAAGCCAGAGCCTGGTGTAAAACACAGGACAAAGAAGGCTACACACACTTCAGCACTTTTCTAGAGCAGGGACTCCAAGGAGGGCTAGTCCTCAGTGAAGCATAGGGATGTGTCATTGCCCAATCTGACACTCACACGAAGATTGACCTAAAAGAAAGCAAAATAGTCATGGCATTTTGGAACAAGCACTGGCAAAGCCAATGTGTCTGGCTTGCATTTTGAGTCCTGACTAAAACATTTAAAAAGTGTGCTGCAGTGAAAAACCCCCACAAAAAAACGATTGACACTATGCGAGCTGCTGTCAGTCCGGCTGTCAACACCCAGAATTAAAGTTCCAGGAATTTGAAGTGCTTTGTCCTGGATCACATGATTTATGATCAAAAGAAAATGCTGGCGAAAGAACTAAGATTTATTTAATTCTCAAGTAGGCACCTAAGGGAGAGTTTGCAAGACCTCTGGAGAGGATAAAAAGAAGGAAGTAAACAAGAATCAAGCAAAAAAAAAAACATTTGTAAAATCTAGAGGAAGATATTTACAAACATGTTGTCTTCCGGCCAAGTGAGATACGTTAGCAGCAAGTGGGCCCAGTAGCAAACCCCCCCTTAAGCTGCTTAAGTCGGGGTGTACGACGCCACTGGCACTAATGAAGAAACATCTATTCAGTTATTCGCTATATTGCAACACCTTTGAAAGATAAAATGGTGATGTTATAATTACATTGCAACTGCATTATTGTTACACCCTGTTTTTAGGCGTGACAGCCTATCTCATTCTCGGTTTACAAATCATCCAAAATGGAGGGCGCGACTAGTTGCTACTACCAAATGGTGAGAGCAAGCAATTCTAAAAAAAAAAAGCCATTCTGTGATGGTGGCACTGACCATGGAGATACATCAGTCATTTCACTTAATATTTTATTTAAATCTTCATATTAACAATTGCAGCTGAAAAGTGAACACATAATGGGCCCTGGCGGCCACAGAAGATGACAATTCAGAATGGGTCGTATGCAAGTGGTAATTACAGACATCACATTGTTCCGAACGATGTAAAATAAATTGTCACCTTGTCATATCGCACGTGGGCTGAGGGCCTGTGTTCACATCTTACCCCTCCCCACCCCAACTGCAGAAGAGAGAAAACATCCCTACCCATGTGTCCACCCAGAGAGGCCGGCCTAGAAGTTATGAAATAATATTGTTGACGTCTAGGACTATATTTCAATATGTGAGCACGATGGAAGGTTAAAGTGGGGTATAACCAGCCAATCAGCCGTCAGTGAGAGAGGCCTAGGGGCCTCTACTGCGGCGAAACGGCTGAGTTCGGGGGGCTGCCACTCAACTTGAAATAAAGTGATTTCCATTTGTTGTCATATAATAAGTGTGTGCCCTTAATGTTGCTTATCAAACATGTAAATGTAAATGTGTGGCTTCTTATATAGCGCACTAATCACCCCTATGGGTGTCAAGGCGCTTGCTTTGGGAACCCGTCCTGGTTTTTCCCTGTGAGATAGCCCCTACTGGGCACCCCCAAGGTGAAAGCCAGGCATCCCGCTGCGGGGGGCCGTAGTGGAGATTGAGCAAGCTGTTGCCCAGAGTTGCAGAGTGTGAAGCCCTGATTTGAGTAGGCACCGAAGCGAGAATTATCGAGTCCGTGGACATTTTGAGATCAAGACCCTGCCGCGTCGGGAATTTAACCCTGGTCCCGGTCTGACCTCTGCTTCAGGGTCTGCCTCCTCTAACCAGTGAGCCACACTTCTCCACATTCCATAGCAAGTATGGTTTACAGTCTATGCTATGGCATCACTGGGCAGGTGATGGACATTGCGCCTTATTCCAATTGTAAGTTATGGTCAGTTTTGCTGCCCTAGGCTTTGTAAAGTCACATGCCACTCGTGGTTAGTCAGCAACCTCAAACCCCCAGGTTTACGACCCAGGAGCATTACTTCTGGCTTGGCAGAATAGGATAGCCCAAAATGCTGTGTGGTAACTTGGAAAGTTCCTCCCAGAAGGGAGGGACCACCTGCCAGTCCCACCATATGTACAATGCCTCTCTCAGTTCCCCACATTCCTGCCAGCATCTGGGGGAGGTGTTGTGGTACATATGTTGTAGTCTGGGGAGGGTGTAGTGCCAGCCATACCATGTCTTGTAATGCATTTCCCGACCCTTATTGGATATGGAGGCAGAATGTATGCCTCTGCCCGGCCTCTCCCCCTGTTTATGTTGTGATCTGTGTCCCAAGGATGCATTCCCATTCTCTGTTATGGCACCATGAGGGACATTGTGTGCCACTAAGATCTCATAGAGGCTGGAAACTGTCCCTCTGGTGACTTCCAATTTAGGGGAAAGGGACTCAAGTGGTATATGGACTCTGGTGGCCCTGTCGTGGATGAGAGGGTGGGAGACACAATGTCATATCTGGACGTAGCACAGTCATTCAGACTCCGGCAGGTCAAAGGATGTCCTACATTGCAGGAATGTCTTGGAGGTTGCGTTGTCATACATATCTGAGATCATTTTACAGCTGCCCTCTCTCCAGGTGTGAAAGGACTGACCCTCTGAGCTGGTGTAAAGGCCAGATTATAATGGATAGGAGTACAAGGAGATGAAATAACACCTGACTGCCATTGTTGCCTCCCCCATTGTGAGAGTAACAGAGCCTGCAACAGCGCAGTAGTTGAACAGGGATGCAAGTTTTGGGGCTTATTTGGAGCAGTACATTTTGTAAAATTGGGCTTTGGCACCATCTGTGCCTGGAGTTTTGATAGGTTTTAGGGATTTAAAGACTTGACAATGGGTCCCTTCAATCATTCTGAACATCTATGCACCCTGGAAGTTGCAGCTTTTCCAAGAGGTCCTCCTGTTGTGTGGGGGAGGGAAAGCCTCTGAGACAGACGTTCCTATAGAAGCATCTGAACTCCTCAGCCTTTTCCCCGTCGTTGATCGTGGGCACCATTTTAATATTTTCTTAGCACTGAATTTATAACTACTAGCAAGATAGATCAGACTATAAGTTAAGCTCCTGAATTGGAAAAGCCTCTGAAGGTTCCTATGTTTCACAATCAGAGGCCAGATGGGCAACTGTTTTCCGTGTGGGGGCAGCCATACTGGTAAACCAATTTCAACTACCTGCCCGGGCTACTAAAATCACCTGACATTTTTAATGGCGCATTAAGATGTTGATGTTCTCCAAGTAACAATGATGGTTAGTTAAATGGTGAAGCATCTTAGCTCTCTAGCACCTGGAGGCTAAACCTGTGGTGTTAGTGCTCTTTATGACTCATATAACAGCACAGCATACAATACAAATCAACTTTCAAAAGAAACCGGGGCGCAGATGTGATAGGTTTAGAATCTTACATTTGTCAGAGGGAAAACTCAGATCAGCGGAATGACTAATGTGGTCTCTTACCAGGAAGTCAACTGGGTCATCAGGCCTGATTTTGCAGCATTCATTTAACCCATCCATAAGAGTTGGCATGACATTCTTCATTAGGTAGTTTCTCAGAGGAGTAGTCTGTGTCTCAAGTAATTCTTGCTCTTGTCTCTTCACTTCCTCTACACGCTTATTCTGCAATTGGAGAACAAAGAACTTGGGTTAAAAAAACTGGATTTTTATGCATGCAATTAAAATGAAATGCCACAAGCAAAAATATCCTTACACTCTACAAAGGTGCACCCCATACTTCTCCTAAATCTGTGCAATTTTTACAACAATGTAAACCTTCTCAGATTGTTCCATCAACACGATGAGGAACCCTACATTACATTAGGCTCACATTGAGGGGCTTATATCAACATGTTCATTCTTCATGTGTACATTATCTCATATCTCAGGGCTAGGTCCTGTTTTTATAACCCACAGAAAAATTTGCGTTCAGCTAATAAACTGTTAGCGGCAATTCCTAAAATTCAACAAGCCAGAGCGGGAGGAAGATCACTCGGGGATTAGGGAGCTGTTGCATGAAATACAATACCCTTGGAGCTCCTCACTCTAACCAATACCACAATCTTTAAAAAAGGCTGAAATCCTGGGTTTTCATGCAAAACGAATATCTTTTCAGATCTCTATATTAGATCTGTTGCTACACGCCAGGGCACTTTTAGGAGTAGCTGCATGCTATATAAGTTGTTTCATCATCATCATCATCATTACATGGCACACTCAACATGGCCATAAGGTGCAAACCTAGATGAAACAAATGCAAAAGCATTTTCCACAATTTTGCTGCTTGTGTAATTAACACTGGAGTAAACAATTCTATCCCCATCTGTATTACATAAATGTTGTTATACTATAAAAAAAATATTGATTGTGAAACTGTTGCTAAATATATATAATACAGTTCCTCTATAATGGCTGCCCTGGTTGTGGAGTATAGGATGGGGTAGGGCAGATTGTTGTTTAGATGGGCGGACAGGACAGAAGCGTGGCTTTCCCTCTCACCTGGCCGCCCATGTTAAGATGTCAGCTGCAGCATCAGCACACAGACGTAATGTGTGGGCATGCTGGAACGACTGACGTCATACATCATGATTCAGTGCCTTAGGCAGATCTCCCCATGCAATATGTCTGCAGAGGGGTGTTGTATGTCTACAGTGGCACACTAAGGGCACCAGGGGCCGTAAAACAAGCAATGAATATGCCCAGTCTGCCCCTGGTTGGACAATAAAAAAGAGGCATAATTGGGGGGATGGGCACACCAAAATCTGTGCCCGATGCCACTGCACCAAGTGCACAATTGATAACTATGCCCCCGTCTGTCTAGTCTTTCAGGCAGAATGTGCACAATTTGGTGGGGTCAGTGCTAACATGGTCTAGGCCTGTCTGGAGACAGGTAGGCTCTCAAAACTAGATGAGATATCTTTTTTCACCATTCGGTGTTTGTAGATCGGGGCTATTGGAGAGCAGGGGCAAATAGACTCTAGTAAGTTCTTGAATTAGAATGTAAGTGTGAGTTTGCTTGACACTTGTGAAGGGTGTTTTTTGCCTATAAAGTGAAGTGAAAATCACAAGGGATGATTTTCAGTATCAGTGTAGTTGACTACAGGCTAACTGGGGCTGGTTAGCAGGCTGGTTGTGGCGGTACTAATCTGTGACAAGGTGGCACCACATGATATTTTGAAGGGCCGCCCTTGTGTGAGGGATTAGGTGTTTACCAGCTTTGATCCCTTTGTATCAGCCTTGGCATCAGAGGTAGGAGTCAAGTAGCTTATATTTTGCTCAGGATTTGATAATGGACACTGAGCATTGAATGTGGCCTGTGCGATGCCATGTACAACTTAGCTTTGCCCTAATTCAGAAGCAATGCTATAATGGGTTCCCTAGTTATAGGAAGAGGGTTGTGCACATTTTACACCTCACTGTATACCTCTACCAACACTAGCATAATATATGCAGCATAGGATTCCAAGGGTAGGCCATTTGATCGGGGGATCTTTGCCATGGTTTTTAATTGTGACCCTAACCTTGTGAACAGTGATATCATCCCACCAAGGCCTCTGCCTCCTCTAGCCATATCAACACCTATGCTTCCAGTTGAAGATTTTCTCAAAGAAACTGACTGCTATCACTGTAGAGGGGCTTGGAGTGTGTTGAGTCCTTTATTATTTTACAAGAGATTGATTTATCTTGCATTGCAAGCATACCATGTGGCCCTCTAATATTTCCTCCCTAGTATGGGACATCCTTTCTTCTCTGGGTTTGCTAGTTAGGCCAGGCGACTCTCAGTCCCCTCATGTTCATCATGTGCTCTTGTTAAATATTCCTTATAGTCAAAACTTCTCTGGAGTATGGAAATCTCTGGATTAGATGTTCCAATAGTTCCCTCTTTTCCAGTAAATGTTCGTGCACTTCCGGAAGTCCAAGCCTAGTCTTGGACCTACTTATATACCTACTTAGACAGGGTGGGCCTGAATCTAGCTACAGCAGTGATGCAGTTGCCCCTTATAATAGCCTTAAAGGCTTCCCAATCAATCAGTACAGAGGCGGCAATGTCCTCATTTTCTTTCAAGTATTTTTGTAAGCTTCATCTAGCATGTGTCTAAATACTTGGTCTTCCAATACCTCTATTGCCAGTTTCCAATGTGGAATTGATGTCCTTCTCATATCTCACTTCATTACCAGTAGCAGTGGATTGTGATCAAATTATATGCTCAGCATGCTCCACTTTAGCCTGCACCTATGGAGTGCACACAAACATATCTAATCTGGCATATAAATTGTGCATTCCGAGTAATATGAGCAGTCCATTGTATCCGGAAAATGTGCTCTCCAGGAGTTTCTCAGACCTGGTTGTGTCAACAAGGGTCTCAGTGCTTTTTGGTCACTTTGGCATTTTCTGCTCCTCTTCTGAGTGACATAGTTGGTTGAGTCTCTATTTGAGGCCTCTCCGTCTGTCAACATGGAGTTTGCCACTGTTGAATCTTCATGGGTACTTGCTACCGCAAACATCTGCGGTGGTTCTCTCTTGCATTACTTGCTGTCAAATTGTAGGATTTGGTTGAGTCCTTCTGCCCTTTGTCTCCTGTACCGTCAAATTTTCATTCTGTCATTTACAGGACTGCTGTTTCCTTCTGTTGAGTTCATGAAAAGTTTGCATTATATAATATGATGTTCACTGTTGCACCCTGAAAAAGGTATAGTGTGCAAACCCATGCCAAGTAGCCAGGAATGGTATAATATATCACACATGACCTAGCCAAAATACATAGGCCCTGGTCATCAAGCTGGGGCAGGATTGTCTAGCACTGGTCCGGAAGGGCCATATCAAAACAAGATTTTCAAGATATCTACAGAATGTAATTTTCCATACAATAATGTAAAATAATAATAATTTACATTGTCAGTCGTTTTCAGGAAACTTAGGCACGAACCTAGCTCCTCTTGGCCTCCCAACTACAAAATCTCCCAGTCACTGATTCTGCTTAAAGTTAGTGATATTGACCTCGAACAAAGAAAACAAATCTCTATTTTTTAGATGAGCCCACTTCAATGAGCATGGCTGTATGTCAAAAAGGTAACTTGCAACTCAGTGGCGATTTTAACCCAAGAGAACAAAGAATGTTAGGAATTGAAGTTTTACTTTCTGTTATAAGTATGGATCGAGACATAACGCCATGCTTGGAACTATCGGGTTACACATTTTTTATAGGATTACAAATCCGGACTAGCTTCTTGTGGGCAGTTGGAAGATATGCATGAGGTTTCATCACAATTAATTTCCCATCCAACATGATGCTAAAGATACTGCAGCAATAGATCGCTTTCCAATCTCTCTGTTTTGGAAAAACGTGAGTTCACACAAAGAACCTGATAATTTCGACATCTGTTCTAAGATATCTCCTCATTCCCTTCCGTCTTCAGGTTCCATGCATCCATAGTATTACACAGCATTTGTCTCCTAATGTTCACAAACATCTTTTTTTTAAAGTAGTCTTAGGTACAATCCTCAGAGCAAGAATTTACTCAATGATTGGTGGGTTGTGGACAACAAACTCACAAGTCACATCTAATCAACACTAGCAATAAGCATGTCAATTGGATATTGCGACCTATTACAGCAGTTTTTTTCCATTCCCCCAATAATTATCTGTCTTACAAGGAAATTAGGCCTATATACTTTTAAAACATTTATTGAAATCAAGACAATGTCAGCACCCTCTTTTCTAAAAAGGCTTCAACCAAACTACAAAATATTGTAACCTACCTACTGTATCAGATGTACTGTTATATACATTTTCAGTTTTGGAAGGGATGTCTTCCAGCAGACATGCCATCACTGATGAAGGTGAAACACAAGGCTTTTGTACTTCAACATAAAATTGTTTTTGCCCTTGCAAGAGCACAAAACAATGCCCAATGAAAACTACATATAAGCTTGACTATTTAATATGTTTCTGTCTCTATTACCCAACTGTCAAAATTGTAAGCACTTGCTAAGAGGTTAAATGTCAGTATTAAACATAATATAAATAGTTAATATTTACATCTTTAGAAGGGAGAGAAAGAAAAGAGGAATATCATTGCATTGTTTTATTTTGTATAGCCCGTATACAATCTTTAAGCAACTTCCAAGTGCTGTGAATTTGAAAGAAGTGATAGGAGAGAGGGAAGATGAGGAGAGAGCAAAGGGAAATGTTGGGGCACTCTGGAAGTTTGTGAAGTACATGTGCAATCCTTAAAATTGCTCACACGCTAACATGGGGAATGAAGATTGGGTACATGGAAGAGGAGAACCTTATAGAATGTTGGATGCTTGTATAATTGTTATGCTTCAAAGTTAAAAATGGGAAAAAGAAAGAGGAATAACAGATCATGAGCGAGAGGTACATGAGGAAACATGGATTTATATTGTTTCTTATGAAGGATTACATTTCACCTTCCCCGCTGTCTCCTATTAGTGTCCTATGTAGCTCTTTGAAGAAGCCTTAGGGTGGCAGAATGTCCCACTCTTCCCTCTACCTCTGATTCTGTTCCCTTTCAGCACTTAAAACGCCTTAAGGTAGCATATTTTCTTTATGCAAACAACTTGCCATAAAGTTCCTTTACTCCTTCACTCATCTTTCCTGTTCCCTCCTTGAAACCTCTGTTCTCGTGCAGCCTTTTAAAGTATTGATGTACATAACCATGAATTATTACGTAATATAAAGGATAAATATTTTTACAAGCCTTCCTTGCAATTCCAGCCATGTAGCACCGTATTGTACTTCATGGACTGCTGACTGCTTGAAGTTCCTTTTTAAACTGCTAGTGATTATTGTTTGCGTCAAGGAAAGTGATAGGAAGCATTGCTCCATCCATTTCAAAAGTCTTAATTACTTTGAAGTTTATGGAAACAAAACACTCCTTCATTAAGTTTCTTTAATTGCAGCCCTGCCCCTTTTATTGCTGCCTTTTGGGGATGATCCGCACGTCATGAGTAGAGGTCCAGTGAGTTATCTGAAACAGAGGTCAAAGTGGATGATTTGAAATGTACCTCATGGAAGTCAAAAATCACAGCTGTCAGTAGAAAGTTCAGAAGTGAAAATGTCTTCTCCTGAAAGACGCCTCTTTAAACCTTGCCCAATATGTAAATACACGCATATTTCAGAAGAAGGCATTTTTATTTCTGCAGACTTTCTACTGACAGCCTTGATCTTTGACTTTCCTAAGGCACATTTCAAAACATCCAGTTCGACCTCATTTTTTGAGCTGGGGCAGTGCAAATCACGCCTGCCCCTGCTCCAATAGGATGAATCTAGCCCATCTGCCAGGGCCGGTCCTCCCAGAACCAGAACACAACCAATTCAAGACTTGTAATAGAAAAAGTTGCTGAAGATCAGCTTTGAAGATTGTCAACAGTATGTGTGTCTAAGTAAAGAAATAACTTGGGTGCTGGTGGTCAGGTGTACTTGGAGAGTTGCATATGGTGGCAGCATTAATTTGCAATCCCAAACTGGTGGTGACAGAAGCTCTGTCCTTCCCTGGTAGAAGTGGTGGGGTGGGGTGGGAGGGATGCTAAGGACAAGCTTTTACCGAGGGGGAAACTCATACTTGGCATGCACAAAATTACATATTGCTGTTGATGATCACATATTGCTATTGATGTTTTAGTATCCTTGCTTGAGTGCAACAAAAATGCGGATTCGTGTGCATTTGTGAGACATACCCACTCTTCCCAACGAGAAATCTTTTCTGCTGCCTCTTCTGCGTCTTTTCTCTCCCTTTCAGACTTTAATCTTGATTCTTCAGCCAGATGCTCTTCGGCTGCTTTCTTTTCTTGTTTAGCCATTTCTTCAGGTGTTAAGCCGTAGTTCCGTGGTTCCCCAACCGTTTCGGTGATGTGTTTTGTCACTGTTCTGTACTGGGGGTCATCATCTGCTGCTACATCTTCAACAAAACCACAAGGTTTTAGACAACTTAATAAACGAGATATTAGCTACAGCCTCAAGCACAACATAATTATTTTTGGATGCAGTGGAAAGCATATATTGGAGACTTATACATATAATCTGAGCAGCAGGTCATCTGGCCCTGCAGAAAAACCTTGTTGGACTTTCTGGATGGAAAGAAAGAAACACTGTTTTCAAAGGCTATTCAGCACTGGCTTAACATCAACTGGCAACACACACTGTGACTAAGAACCACCCTAAAGAACAAGTTGCTTACCTGCAGTAACACTTTCTCTGCTAGAGACTATATCTAACTGGAGATTCCTCATCTTGTGAATACCACCAGGTGCCAGACTGGATTCAGAGATTTCATGATAGCAATTCTCTTGCATGTCAAAAGGTGGCGATATGTGGCTCTGCGTCAGATGCATCCCACCCAGGATGTGACGTCTGGGTCACTATTTCTGTGCCACTTCCATGCCCTGACATTAGGTTCTCTCTGATCTCCTTCTGTGCTGTTGGATGCAGAACCCATAGAAATCTAAAAGTGTCAATTACAGAGCTTTAGTTCGGGAACTTATTAATGGATCTTATGAGTCTATTCCACAGAACAGGAGGAGGATGAGAGAGTGAGGAATCTGTGATTCGATGGAGTCTCTACAAGAAAAGGCGTTACCAAAGGCCAGTAACGTATCTTTCTGACATAGACTTCTAACCCCAGATTGCTCAGTCGGTAGTTTTTTGTTATTGTACTTCTATATAGCGCAAACTCGACGAGAAGGTATCAGAGTGCTTTACATGAACACCAGTTGCTTTAACGATGGACACATTAATTTCGTTGGGGAGATTAAGTGATTTGCCCAGAATCACAGTATGTTGAGCGTCCCTGTCGAGACTCGAATCTGGTTCCCCAGCTTCAAGGTTGACCTCTCTAGCTGTTATGCCACATCCTCTCCCATAATAGATACCAAAGCAGCACCACCCCAGGTGGTGGGTCTGAGAAATGGCTCAAGACCATGGAATCCTGGTAGAAAGATGGGTTAAAATGACCCTTCCATCGGAACTGGCTATCCAAGCATAAGTGTTTTGTAATTGTGTGGAGTGACACCCACGTAGCAGCCTGGCAGACATCCGAGACTGGCACACTGCACACCAGTACTCTGGTGAAATGAAACCTTCTGGGGCTTGCTTGTTGGCTAGTGTTAGACCTGGCATCTTTGGCGTGGTTTCCCCTGTGTTTTTGCCTCTACCTCCTGTATTTTTGATGCTGTGCTGTATTTCGTTTTTGCTGGTTTAGATGCTTTGGGCACTTTGCCACTGCTGATCAGTGTCAAAGTGTAAGTGCTCTCTGAGTAAATTGTTATGGTAATTGGTTATCCATGATTGGCATATTTGTATCACCAAGAAGTCCCTAGTAAAGTGCACTGAGTGTGCCAGGACTGGTGATACAAACGCTACTAGTGGGCCTGCAGCACTGATTGTGCCGCCCACATGAGTAGCCCTAAAATGGTGTCTCAGGCCTGCCACCGCAGTGCCAGTGTGCAGTCTGTGAACTACCATGTCAACCCCGCCAGTGTCCCCACTGACCAGGCCTAACCCTTCTCTTTCTGTACACATTGTGTGCTGTGTCTCCTTGCTTGAAGAGATCTCCAAGGGCATGAGTTGAGCGGATTCCCTGTTAAGAAGTCCCAGGAACAAAAGGACTTCACCCCTAGCTTCCCTGAACTCTACTGAGAGAGTTCTGTCCTCCCTAGAGTGCCTGGGCTAGTTGTGGTGCCTCTGGAAGTTGTACCTGTGTTTGGGAAGCTGGAAAAGAAGATACTAAAGACTTTCTGCAAATTTTCATGCATCGCTCACTTGCGGAGCGCATCCCCGTCAGTGCGAGGAAATTCCCGCCACCGTAAAGATCGAGATCGTCGCAGCACCTGTTGCCGCTGTAAGAACCAACGCATCCTTCACTTGCGGAACGCATCGCTCCGGTGCGGGAAAAGTACCATTGCTGCGAGTATCGTCGCAGAGCCTGTCGTCACTGGGTGAGATCGTCGCACCGCCTGCTTGCGGACCGCAGCACGTCGTGGCGAGAATCATCGCAGAGCCATCACATCGAGGTACCGCGAGAGGAGAAGATCGACGCTGCGCCGCGCATCGTCACCGCACCTGAGATCGTCGCCGTCCCGAAGATCGTCGCATCGTACCTTTTGCAAGACGCTTCCTACGAAACCTGCGCACCGGAATCCACGCAAGGTATCGCATCCCTCCCCATACAGACCGGAGTCATCGCAGCACGCCCGCTGCGTCCAGCGGGGTTGTCGAATCGCCACCCCAGGGTCTCAGGAGTGAAGTATTGCTTGCTTTTCAACGCTGCAGCTTTCACTTGGAACTTTTGTCGCATCTAAAGGTACTGTTGGCTAAAACGTGACTCAACTGTGGATTATTTTAACGCAATCTTAAGAACTCTTTTGAAACCATATTCTTGAACTGTGTATGTTGGATTTTTGTCGTTTTGGTCTCGTCTAGTTTAGATTAAATACTTCTATTTTACTAAACTGTTGTGGAGTCCCTTTGTGGTGTTTTCACTGTGTTACTGTGAGTGTTGGTACAAATACCTTACACATTGCCTTTGATAAGCCTGACTGCTCGTGCCAAGCTACCAAGGGGGTGAGCAGGGGTTATCTAAAGAGTGTTTCCTCCTTACCCTGACTAGAAGCAAGGGTCCCTATTTGGACAGTGGTACCTACCTCTGCCAACTAGAGACCCCTAGATCTAACAGCTAGCCTACAGTAAATCTTACCAGATAGAACTATCCATCTGGAGATGGTTCCTTTTGCACTGCTTTTCCCTTTTCTTGCTCCAAAGAAGCCCATAAATATGTAATCATCCAATAAATAGTTTCTGGTGCAATCGATTTAAAAAGTCTCTATCAAAACTACAGGAACCACAAGGCATTGTCTAAGGAGCATTGCAACAGACTTGTGAACAGTACGCAACTGGTTGGACTCTCACAATTCGTGCACTTGGAAAAACAAATATAAAATCCCAGCTAGGTGCAAAACAATTCAAAACAAGGATTACTCTGTGCATTTAATGCATGGATGCAATAAAGAATTAAATGTGTGATCACACTGTGTACTTTTTAGATGTAAAATAGTCCCTCATGTATTCGGATTGAGATGCATGGATACACACAAACAGCCAATAAAAAGAAGGTGAAACTAAAATACTCGTGTACAATGCCCCCTAACGTGATTGACAACGCATTAATCCAATAGCTGAAGGTCCCTGAGCCAAATAAGCCAATGGCGGAAGGAGAATGAACCAATGCCCCTTCGAGTATATGCAGATTACTACAGAATTGGCATGAATGGCGCAAATGCCATCACACTTCAAACCTTACATAAACATTCTCTTGCTCTGACTACGACATGTGCTACAATACCGATGTTGTCATTATGAGTCCAATGCATGAATTTCTTACCTATATGATCTGGGTGGATTTCAAGCTCATCAAAGTAATTGAGAACAGTCTCGTCTTCTGTGTTTAAGTCCCTGAACAAGGCAAGACTCCTCAAGTATCGATCCTGAGTGTAGTGAGTTCCAACAACAACACTTTCAGGAAGATTGATTATACGTTTCTTAAGGAACTCATCAGAGGCATCTAGGGAGAAAATATAGTCTGGAAACAAAAACACATGTACAGTCAGAGACAACCACAGCGAAATGTAGGTGCATTTCTTAAGAGTGTGCATGCAGAAATAAACAAGGCCAGTGAATAAAATGTGAATTACACAGATAATAACACAAAAGAGAATGTCAATATCAGTTCATCCGTGCTTAGGAATGTCTTGGTAAAAAGTGAGGAATTTACTGTACCCGGTAAATACTGTTACTTTGGTGTGAGGTATTGACGGGGTGCCATAAAGACCTTCTATTCCAGGTTTGTACTGCAAAATGGGGAATTACATCGGTGCTTGAGTGTTTATGTTTACTACATTGATTTCCGCGTGTATTTGGTTTTACTCTCATATTCTGTCCAGATACATTTCACCAGGTTTGACCTATCAATCCGGGAAACATTGAGGTGGTGCACAAAACAACACAGAACCATTTGAGCAGGGATTGAGTTTAACCTCACCTCTCAGAATCAAGACCCAAGTGTGAAAACCTACAAGAAGTGTCAGTAATGGTATGTGAGGGCGCAGAAGACACAGCAGCTTTTGGGGAACGGATGTGAAGATGTGGCCACCCTGTCGTGTGAGTACACAGAAGTCACATCAGTCGTGTTACACAAGTGCACAGACAATGCCAGTCTGTGTAATGGACGCTCAGAATACAGATTCAGCCTCAAGACTCAAGTGTGCAGGCTGTGTCAGTCTGGCAATGTGAGTGCCCAAAGACAGGACCAGCCCTTCATTTTCAATGCACAGAAACAGTGGCACAGCCTTGTGGTATAGGTTCATGCAGACAGTGTCAGACTGGGGGTATGCATGTAGAGAGACCCGAGAAAGTGACAGCTGTGTGGTTTAGATACACATAAGCACATCTAGGCCTGTGCTATGAATGCAGAGAGGTAGCGTCAGTAATGGGGTATAACAGCAATGCATAGAGAAACTGTTAAGAGGGCACAGAGTACAATCAGCTCTCTGGTCTGAATGGACGAAGGTGTTGTCTGCTCTAGGGTACGAATGGTAAAGGTGTGTTAGACCCAGGGTTGGATTAGGATTAGAAATCGGCCCCGGCATGCTAAAAAATAGTGGCCACATTTGCATATTGCCTTTCCTCAAAACACTGCTTCAGCGAAGGTTTATAAACACCTGCAAACAAGTGAGGCCACTTCTGCTCAGGCCCCTGTCCCTGCTCAGTATGCCAACATTAGTTGGCCGGCCCAGCGAGAGAAAGGGAGTGACACCTCTGCCGGTTGATACAAGGGAGGTAATGGATGAACTCACAAGACACAGCCCAAATCGGCCCCCCAGGCAGCCAAAAAAGCAGCCGACAGCTGGAACTTCGATTCCAGCCCCTCGGCCATTGCCTGAGTGCCCGCTTTACCAATCCGACCCTGGTTTGACCTATGTTATGAATGCAGAGGCAGTGCCACACCCAAGGTGTGCATCCACAGAGACAGTGCCAGGGGTGTGGCATGAATGCATAGAGGCAGATGAAGTCACGTAACAGTGTGCAGATGCGGTGTTAGTGATGGGAATAGGTGGCACAGAAGCAATTGCAGCCCCAAATTATGAATGTACAGAGGCAGTATTAGGGATTAGAGCAAGAATACAGAGAGGCAGTGTTAGAGGTACAGCATGAAGACAGAGAGATAGAGTTCGGGGTAGTGCATTAATGCATGGAGGCACCGTGAGGGATACAATATGACTACACAGAGGTAGCGTAGGGTTAGCACATGAATGCACAGAGACAGCTGTGGGATAGAGTATGAATGCACAGAGGCAGCTTTGGGATAGAGTATGAATGCACAGAGGCAGCTTTGGGATAGACCATGAATGCACAGAGGCAGCTTTGGGATAGACCATTAATGCACAGAGGCAGCTTTGGGATAGACCATTAATGCACAGAGGCAGCTTTGGGATAGACCATGAATGCACAGAGGCAGCTTTGGGATAGACCATGAATGCACAGAGGCAGCTTTGGGATAGACCATTAATGCACAGAGGCAGCTTTGGGATAGACCATTAATGCACAGAGGCAGCTTTGGGATAGACCATTAATGCACAGAGGCAGCTTTGAGATAGACCATGAATGCACAGAGGCAGCTTTGGGATAGACCATGAATGCACAGAGGCAGCTTTGGGATAGACCATGAATGCACAGAGGCGGCTTTGGGATAGAGTATGAATGCACAGAGGCAGCTTTGGGATAGACCATGAATGCACAGAGGCAGCTTTGGGATAGACCATGAATGCACAGAGGCAGCTTTGGGATAGACCATGAATGCACAGAGGCAGCTTTGGGATAGACCATTAATGCACAGAGGCAGCTTTGGGATAGACCATGAATGCACAGAGGCAGCTTTGGGATAGACCATTAATGCAACAGAGGCAGCTTTGGGATAGACCATTAATGCACAGAGGCAGCTTTGGGATAGACCATTAATGCACAGAGGCAGCTTTGGGATAACCATGAATGCACAGAGGCAGCTTTGGGATAGACCATGAATGCACAGAGGCAGCTTTGGGATAGACTATGAATGCACAGAGGCAGCTTTGGGATAGAGTATGAATGCACAGAGGCAGCTTTGGGATAGAGTATGAATGCACAGAGGCAGTTTCGCAGAGACCGTGTCAGCCCAGTAGCTTGATGGCTTTACAGTGTTTTTTCAAACAAACGATATAGCATTAGTGGTGTCTAGCCTTGATCACATTTCAGTGAAAATTATGTGCATTCTGGCGTACTGCACAAGTAGGTCTTATGGAAGGTTGAATGGTCCGAGCTACAAAATCGTCTCAAATCTGCACAAACATGCTGGTGACAATCCAGCATTATATCATATGTCATTGAAAAACAAACCAGAGCAAATGGAATAATCGTAGAAAGTTCATATTTGTCCTACTGATGTCTACAAGGTCACTGAAAAGTATTTGGCCTTCTTGTCTCACCCCCTGAAGCCTGCAACGAACTAGTGTGCTATGTAATGGGAGGTGAGTGTATGTTTACATGGAAAAAGTGTTGATATGACCAAACCGAAGTGTAGGATGTAGGTTGGTGTAACATATCTTAACATAATTATATCAAAGAAATTAATGTTAACTTCCATGCAGCATATAGACATAAGAAGAACTGGTACTTTTTCTACACAAAGATTGACTTAATTATTTGAGTGAATGGATTCACATTTCTCACCTCACTTTCAAACAACAGACATCCAAAGACTGGTATACTAAATATATGATAATGCCACTACTGCTTAGCAGACACAATTTAATCAACCTAGAGATGCCCAATAAGCTAAATGTTTGCTTTCAATTCTTGTATTCATGATCTATTTAGGCTATCCTGTGTGTTTTCAGGTTTTATTTTTTGGTGTATTTTTGTGGGGTTCTCTAGCCTTTTTAGAAATCTGTGCTTATTGGTGTTTATTCTTCTGCTAACCCCGTACATAGACACAAACTGATTTTACTGCTTACACACCATATTGCTTTTTTTGCAGTGATTACTGTAGCACAGATATTTAATCTAACATAGAATTTTTGCAGGGTATGTAATGTTTTCACATTGGCATTGTCTCCAATGGACTTCTGGTAAACGGTGCTAAGTACAAAAGCCTGTGCGTTTCACTCTCACAGATTTTCTCACATCTCATTACCTCTCAAACTCACTCTCTCGGGACTGTCTGGTTTACAGTGTTGTTAATGGACTAAGAAAGTAACAAAATGTTATATCCAAATGTTTATATTCTAATAAACACATTTCTAGACGCAGATATGGTCATTCATCTATATCTTATTGAATATTAAAAACATAGTAGGGGTAGTCAAACCTACTAACAGACTACTACCTTCTACAACTTTTACATTTTTGATTTACACCAGATTACTTGTTGTCCTATATTCTAAAACAACTAAAGCCTTTTGCTTTTGCCATATATTCTGAATGATTTTCTGCACTCTTTGCGTGACTACATGACAGTAGTTCTGCGGCTCTTGCGTGGATTCATAGCCATGTGTTCCCATGTCAGGTCTCTCCCTTTTTTCAGTCCTTTTAATTAACATCACATTTAATTCTGGAATTAAAAGAAATCTGGTAATATTGTAATTATGGGTAGTAAGTATGGTTGGGTAAAAGGCCATGTTTAGCTGAAGGTATCACATGTTACAATGGAACACCTTGGACGTATGTGGTATGTGGAAAGTCTTGTGGCATGCAAAATGTGATAGCACAAATGGCCAGGATTCTCAGGAGTCGGCTTTTCACAAATCAGGGAAAAAATTCAACATTCCCAATGATCAGGATCTCTAAAGTGTTTAACATAATTAAATCAGATGTGGAAACATGCTTCTAAACCATGCACCTTTAATCAAAGGACACAAACAAGGAACAAAGAAAGGGAAAATTAACTTATTGGTGACATCCCTTAGCAACAAAATGCAAGCAGGCTAATCTCAGACCAGTCTTTCTTGCTGATACCTTGTATAGCAAATCCACATTGTGTTGGCCCCTTCAGGAAGAAACTTTTTTTCTTGCTTTACTTTCTTTGAATGACATTTTAATTTGTGGACTTTTAGGTGTCTATCAGTGTTTATATGTATACACTGATGAGGGCTAACTGACTCTCCGTGGGATTTTATTCGTTATAATAGGTTTAAACCAAAAACAGGAAAGCCTACATGTACAGCTTGTGGTCAATATGAAGAGCATGGAGTTGATATGGGAGCCATGGATATGTCACAGCCCTATGGATCACTGTGATTCAGTCTATAATGTATAAACTCATGAAAGAGTACAGAGAGCCAATATTAGAGCAAGACTCATCATCTTCGCAAAGGCACGGTCAGCAGTGTCACATGATAAATACATATTTCTGGAGCTGCAACAGTCCTGTTCATTCTGCACATTATTTCCCCAGAGTATCACACAGCAAGAAACACTGTTTTGAGCCACTGCTCTCTGCAGATGTCTCTAAAGCTCACCAGGACAGATTGTTTTGTCATAGTTAGGTATTTTGCCTCTTGACTCTTCATCTTCTTCTGTATTGTCAACTAAATGAAACAATAAAATATATTAGAATACTCTGTTTCACAAATAAACACAGCTTTTAAAAAAAATACACTTGTAATACAACTATATTACAATTGAGCAGAATATGTGGCAATATACATTTTTAGATGTGCACTAGTAGCTTATGAAATTATATTTCATGAAAAAAGTGAAATTACTTTTCACTGGATGAAATCTTACCAAGGAGAGGCTCATGTAAAGGGAACAGGATTGACACGCAACATTGAATTGGGAGCCGTTATTGAATGCTGATCTGCTCAGACAATTAAAAGTCTTGAAATACTGGCATTAGTTACTGTTTGCCTGCATTCCAAGTTCAGTAGGTTTGCGCAGACCTTTCAGGGCCTGTGCTGGTAGAGATTTGGAGAATCTGTATTGTTTTTTTCCCCATATGCTTCCTGGTGTTACAGTTGTTAATTGACATTTTCCATACAAACTAACTTCAACCTTTAGCACAGGCCAACGAACTGGAAGAATTAAGAACCGTTAATTCCCTCAGCTGAATGTGTTAACAAGTATAATGGCAGTAAGTAGAGAACAATAACACTTAATGAACCGAATATTGTACAGAAAACATGCAAAGTCGTTGTTGAAGTGCCCCTGTTTATGAAGCTGAGCAGCCGAACAACGAGAAAGCTTGCAACTGTTGTGTCTCTTGCTATGTACAACTACATATGTGCCACTGGCTACCCTTCGCTCATTTTGGTTTGAAATTATTTGTCCCAAAGAGATTGAACTAAATTAACTAGCTTTACTAAAGGCTTTCAATCACTCAAACATACATTCATTAACAGCACAAAATGACGTGGAAAGCATGAGGAGGCTGGTAAAAAGCCATACAAACGTCATTGGTGTATTATCAAATATAGCATGTGATCAAAAAACCCAACATCAGTGTTAAAATAAGTGTAAGTACTGGACCGTGATCCTAAAAAATGCCTTTGCCGATATAATAGAGTTTGAGTCCTACATTTCTTAACATTCTCACCCTTGCATCCAAACACAGTGGAGATTGAATGATTTTTTTTCCTAGACCACATTACTCTAAACCAGCCGTTCATAATTGTTTGACTTCTGTGGACACCAATTGAATAACTATTGGAAGAAGGGGACTCCAGGCCTAAGCACTTTCTAAGTTTTGAACCTCAAAACAATACCCTAAACTACTGAAAAAGTATATTAAGCAAATACACAAATTATGAAATATTTTCTATAGTTTACTAGTAAACAATATACAAAAATATCCTTTTATTAAAAAAATATTGGCATTTTTAGATAGCTACAACATAGCACAGTAAATAAAATACACATGTTGTTGAACGCATTTCGTCAAAGAATTCAGAGCGACAAAACACTTCTCTGTGCCAACTGTTAATCACAGTGTAGCGTTATGTTTGTTTCAAAGTCATTCTCTATCAAAGTGGAGTCAGCAACTCTGTGTTCCTGCCATATCTTGCCATGCTTATGTGAGCATCTTCATGCTTCATATAGTGGGATCTCAAGGGAAATGCCACAATCCATTACCTTTTCTCGTTCTTCCACCCATGGTGGGTCACTATCTCGTCAATGTTTGGTAACATTTTAATGTGCAGGTTGGAGATTTTCAAAATTGGCTTTATTTTTAGAAGCCAAACCAGTATGCTAGACTCCAGCATACCACCTTGTCTTTTCCCTTTAATTTCATGCTCTCATCTTACTCCCAGACTTGGCTCCTGTACACACCGTTTCACTGAAACCAAACGATACCCAACTATGAGTCCTGATAATGCGAAACCAGTCTTGAGTTGCTTATTTTCTGTTCAGGGAGCACCTGGTCTGGCAGTTCAGACTGCACTGTTCCTATTGGAGCAGGGTCAAAACTGATGTGTATAAAGCCGGGTCCTAACTGAGGTGGCTTGGTGTACAAAATAGCAATGGACTGGTATGCACCCATGAATTACCAGTGGCTGAGATTACTATAAGCATTCCATCCATCACTTTTTGTATAACTCATTGTGTCTGCACATACTAGTGCTTCCATTGAGGCCACCAATCAATCATACTATTGTTTGCTGAGTTTGTGCTGATCCCACAAACCATGCTAAGGATACCAACATAACTTTCAGCCTCCAATTTCAAATTCCTCCAGGTTTACAGAACGTTCTAATATTTTCGTTTTTGTTTTTTGAATATATATACTTTATAAATCTGCTAATAGTATTTCATTTTCTAAAGAGTCGCAGACACCCTGATCAGGCATTACAGACTCAAGGTTAAGAACCGCTGCTCTAGAACAACTAACGTACGCACAGCATGCCAAATGTTGAGAATGGGCTGCACAGAGCAGACAAAGCCTGCATGCTATACCTCTTTTAGATGGCATGCATTTCTTTCACCTGATTTAAGGCAGAGTAAATGTATTCCACCGAATTGTACTTAGACTAATGAGTAGGAATTGTGAAGCATCAAAACTGAATTCCTGAGGAAATTCAAGAAAACTCGAAATGCTTTTTAAAAACGAGACAGCAGGAAGATTCTGTTTTTTTAATAAGCGTTTTTTTATTGAATTTTGTACAAACTAAACAAGCAGTCCATAAGCCATTTGGAACTGTGATCAAGCATCAGTGACATAATATATTGACAGTGGAAAGTAACATTGCATTAGATAGGTCATAAGAACTCAAGAGTGAAATGTGTTTAGTTAGGCATCCCTCGCCTGATCAATTGCTTTCTCAAGATAAGTACAATGGTCCATCCCATTACACAAATTTAAAACTGAAGTAGGGAGTGTGGAGAAAACTACTGGTGGCCCCTTTGTAACATGAATGTATATTGTGCTACTAGATAGTAATGCTTTTGTTGGGGTAGGATTGGCGAGTCGAGAGGGTCATGGATGATAAACAAGGAGTGGGTATTCCCCATAATAGATTTTAAATTGGTTAAAAGTAGAGAAAATTTTAAACTCTACTAATCAGTCGAAAGAAATTTTCAGGATTGTGACTGAATTATGTAATGATGATAGAACCTCTCCCCCAGTAGTTCCTTCACAAATACTCTGTAATTCTTTGAATGATTTTTTTAGTGAAAAGATATTACTGATTAAACATAATATATCCAAACTTCCAGCTTGCGCCCCTTTGGATGATATTTTTTTTAATCCTTCAATATTACATTCTTTTCCTCCAATTGATAAAAATTTTTTTTTAGATCTATTGACCAGAGTCAAATCAGGATCTCCTGAGGACGTTTGCCCCCCTCAAATAATGAGAGAAATTGGTCGGGCAATTCCTGACAGCATGATACCACTGCTCAACAATTCTCTTACATCTGGGACAGTCCCAAGTAGTTTCAAGCAGGCCTTATTGATTCCCCTCACAAAAAAAATCAGGTATCGATCCTTTAGACCTCACTAATTATCGGCCTATATCACTTTTGCCCTATTTATCTAAGATCTTGGAGGCTCATGTCACCAATAGCTTCTCAAATTTTGTTGAAGATTCTGGTTATTTACAACCTAACCAGGCAGGTTTTCGGCCTGGTCATTCCACCGAGGCAGTAATATTGGCCGTTCAGAACACCTTCAGATCTAATGCCGACAAAAATTTACATCAAGCCTTGGTGCTTCTGGATTTGTCTGCAGCATTCAACACGGTTGACTTCTGGTCAACCGTGTCGAACAGGCCGGCCTCCGAGATTCTGCCTTGGCCTTGCTTAAATCTTTCATATCTGAACGCACCCAGTCTGTTCGGCTAGGCTCTTTTACAGCCCCTAAAATTAATTCCCTTTGTGGGGTTCCTCAAGGTTCTTCCTTGTCCCCTTTATTATTTAATTTATATATGCGGCCTCTTTTGTTCTCTTTAAGAGAGCATAAAGTTACTGTATATAATTATGCAGACAACCTGCAGTTGGTTTTTGTATTAAACTCAACCAATGCTGCAGAGAATTTTCAGGCTACCATGACCTTCATTCAGAGTTGGATGTCCTCAAACCATCTTAAATTAAATCCGGGGAAAACTGAACTGATCTTGCCTGGGAAGAGCGAGATTAGTTGGAGCCCACACTTTTGGCCTTCTGACATGGGTCTTCCCCCAAAAAAATCTCAAACAGTAAAGAGTTTGGGAGTGACCATCAATGAGGACCTTGCCCTAAAATCTCAGATTGGAACCGTAGTTTCTTCTGGATTTTTTCAATTAAGGAAAATAAGAAAAATTGCACATCTCCTTACTGATTCGGCTTTAATTCAGGTAGTCAATGCCCTAGTTCTTTCCCATATTGACTTTTCAAACAGTCTTTATCTGGGTTTACCGATTGGCCAACTTAGAAGACTGCAATACCTGCAGAATCAAGCTGCCAGATTGATCTGCAAGGTACCTAAATGGGAATCAATTAAATCAGGGCTAGAGAATTTACATTGGCTGCCCGTGGCGCAGAGAGCCACATTTAAAGCTGGTTGTATTATTTTCAAGGCCTTGCAGGGCAAGGGCCCAATGTTTATTAGACAATTGATCGGGAGATATAGCCCCTCACGTAGTTTGAGATCAGCTCATAAAGATCTACTTGAGGTACCCCGATTCAAGAAAAAACGACAGGGAGGTAGCTGTTTTCACTTTCTAGCTGCCTCTTTGTGGAACTCCCTACCTTTGACTTTGAGACAGAGTAAGGACCTCCTTGCCTTCAGAAAGGCATTCAAGACTTTTCTTTTTACACAGGCCTATTTGAAATAGCGACTCTCTTTGGTATCCCTCTGTTATGTTTTTTTATTTTCTCTTCAGCGCCAAGAAGCTTTTGGGCGTATGTGCGCTTTACAAATTTTAAATAACATAACATAACATAACAAATGTGGGTGTAGGATTTGGCAGGGCTTCATAAGGTCATTTATATTTGGATGTTTTTATTTAAGATTGCATTTTCGTTTTTTATGAAGGCTTACTGATTTTAGATGCAATAATCAAACTGAGTTAAACATTTTTTGCCATTTAAAAACGATGTAATCATTTAGGTGCTTTAATTCGCAACAAATTTATTTTTCGTTACAACTAACGGAAATAAGTGGTTTTAGTTCGAATCTGGTCACTTTGAATTAGTAGTATTTTTTGTAGATTCAAATATCCGAAATGCTAGGTGAAACTGTGTCTTCCCTTCTTTCAGCATGTAGAAACAAACTATCTTTAGGGGATTAGAGCTAATAGTTTACCCTGAGAGCTGAACTCATGCAATAATGTAGCAATAGGGTTTAGTGGACCCTCTGCCAAACAGTAACATGTCTGTCCGACAGAAAATCCTTGTTTCCCAAACCTTTTAATAGTACATCTTTGTTTCTTGGGAAACACTATGTTGCAGCGGAATCTTGTTTCTTTGCACTGTAAATTCCACGAGAATCACCTTGTTTGTAGGACATGGACACTCTCCCCAAACAAAAGAATTAGATCCTGATATGATCAAAGATCAAATCAGTATTAAATCACAGCAGCACGTTTTTTGGCTTTGCCAATTTTATTAGGCATTTTACATCTACTATTTATTCCAAACTGCTCCTTCCGCTGGCTGCACTGTTCTAAAAAATGTTCTACAAGTACTGACCACTATCTCCATGATTACTTTTCAGGATCTTAAAAAAACACATATCTTCAGCACCAGTCTTGAAACATGCAATCTCGACATGTTGAAGCTGATGCCTCTAAGCTGGGGGGTGCTGTTTTGTCCCAAAGAGGTCATGGTACTCAGCAGTCCCATCCTCTACACTTCCTCTCAGAAATGAAATATTGCTGAAAGAGATTATACAGTCTTCTACAAGCAGGTTCTAGTCATCAAAGAAACATCCAAAGAATGAGGACATTACTTGGAGGGAGACAAGCATCAAATTGCCATTCTCATTGATCACAAGAATTACAAATGTTTTAAAACAGACAGGGCTAGTTTACCAACACCAAGCCCACTAGCTCTCTTTTTATAGGTTTGATTTTGTGGTAATTTTCATATCCGAATCTCAAGACACATGCCTTCTTCTATAACTACATGGATGCAATAATAATTGCGAGGTTTTCTTCTAATCTTGGTGGTGATCACTGCTCCCATTCAGGAACTTGAAGCGGTGCTTTGTCTTTCTACTTAGGTATCCAAGAACGCAACCTGCTCATTCTACGGGGCATAATATTTCCATAACAATAATATTAGGTTGCCTATACCAGAGACTCAGCGAATCCTGTTAGACTGGTTTCATGATAAACAGATGGCCTTTTGGTACCAAAAAGACTCTCATCTACTACTCCGCTGTTATGCTAGGAGGAAAACTATGAAAGGTGGAATGCAAGAATGTGTGCCCAGCTGCTGAGTTTGCACGAAGTCTGATGTTTTTACTCAGAACCCTGCGGGTTGTTTAAACCCCTCACAGTACACCCTATTGATGGCATACCTTTTCTTTTACTGATTTTTCCACCTGCTGCAGAGTACACAACTATTTGGACACAGCTGGATACAAATGACAAGATAGCACATTTCATTCTTTGAAGAGCCATATTTACACTTAAGATACTTACTGAAGCTTTTTTTAAACAAATATTCAGGTTACTGGTAATGTAGTTATAAGGTTCTTCAGCCTGTCATAAACAAAGCAATGGCTAATCAAAGTGAATGAAGCAGACCATTGAAAAGTACATATACCGCTAATGCACCAAAAAAGGGTGATCTGGCTGGACCTATTAATTGTGAGTGAATTTCCCTATAACACAGTACATATAGCAACTAGTTTACCCTCTTCCTTTGGTTGCTATGCTTATCCTCCATGCAATCTTCCGAGCTTCCCTTTCCTCATCATCACTGGGTCCAGAAACACAAGATCTAGTAAACATTTTGATGAAATGGCCTCTATGCTGCAGAAGAGGATCATCTCACAGGCTAGAAGAACCAGCATCAACAGCTGATCTAAAATTATTGGGTAGTTTGTCTATACAGTAGCCAATGTTCAATAGTCTGTACTCAATTCTAAGACTTATTAATAATCGGAATGCAGTGAGACTGACATTACCTATTTATCTTGTGATATAGCCTATCTTTCATGAATCCCGTCTTTGACCTGTTTTCATCTCTCTGCAATATCCCAGTAATCAGAAAGAACTTCCCCTATATAAGTTGGCCAACATGAACAATACATAATACAGAAGATTTGTTAGGTAACTAACTGGTGGATTAGAATCGATACAGGTCTGAAGACAGTTCCTGGATTTATAAAAAGGATCCTGATGTCCCTAGGTTGAATGGAGCAACAATCGGTTCTGTAGGGGAGTAAAAAATTACTTTTATAAACCTCTTTGTTTCCTGTTTAAATAGGAATGGCCAAATGCGTGGCGTAACCCTTCAGGTTAGTAATTGTGAAATACATCATTGACACCGAAGAATCTTGAATTATGATGTGGTATATTAACACTCACATACCATAGAGATTTTTAAAAATAATGACGTACCACAACTATACACAGGACCATCACTGAACATATGTCCCTAGGTTGGTCAGGGCCTTTCATGCTTCTCATATACTAGCCCGGATGAAGGCATGGAATGGTAGACGGCCCACCAGATGAGGCAACCTGATAAGGCTAAGTGTGTTTGCCACAGCCCTAGCACCCCCAGAAGAACCCCATTCCAATCAGGATCTCAGGCAGGCAGGCAGGCGGGCAGAATATCTGAAATCTCTTCTTCTACCCTGGATTAAGGGGCCTGACATGCACATCAGGGTGCCCCATCTCATCTGTGGATCTTATTCAAATCCAGCAAATTCCACTTCTGGAAATACAGTGACAGGTTTAGGCAGTGGTAGGCAGTATCAGCACATGCATCTGAATGGCTCATGTGGCAGGGAGAAAACAACTTCTTAACTTACTTCATGTTGAAAGAACCCTGCCTGGCCACAGAAAGCTGCAGACATTCTTCTTGACTTCACTAGATGTATTTGGCCTGATATATTCTGCATCCGTGTATCCAACCATTTCTTTTACAAGATAGTCACTGAATTTTGTGAAGACTTTTGCAGTACGCCAATCCCTTGGGGATTGTACCTCAGGAAGTCAGTGGTGCCTATCCCAGGTATATGTTCTTCCAGGGGTGGGGTTTGCAGGGTAGGAGCAAGAAGTCTTCAAAACACGTACTCCCCTGATATTACTGTTTCTTTCCTTACAAAAGGGGTCTATTACTTTTTTGTTCTTGTGTATCTAATGGTCGGTGTACCTTGTTCTGATGAAGAGGTTCTTCTCCTTGTCCTTTCCAAGGAGCCTGCCATCCTTTATGCTAGCAATCAGGGAGAGCAACCAAAAGTAAAGCCCCAAGCCTTGCAGGTAGCTAGGGAAGGAGAGAACTTGTAAAAAGCACTACAGAGCCCCACACTCCTCAATGAGGCGCAGCTGCACATATTGAAAATGAAAATCCATTTATATAGTGCAGTTACCTTAAAAAAGGTGACCTTGCCCTATGAGCTAATTGGATGCGAGAGAGGCAGATCTCTAGTCTTTTTTTTAAATAGTTGAAATAGCAGATGATTGCAAGAAAATTGAAGTTCTTGGGTAAGTGAATTCCCATGTTTAGAAACTAAGCAAGCAAAGGATCAGTCCCCAGCCCCCTTAAAGCAATAAATCAAAAGAAGGTTATAAAAAGCACATCACAGCGTTCTGACAGGGATTCAGTGCTGGAAGAGATCCTGAGGCTAAAGTGAGCCTGAATTATGAATTGCGATGTGGCACAAGCATAATAGTTTAAAATAGAGGGCCTTGGCCAATGAAAGCCAATGAAGAGTGATCAAATGGTGGGAAACGGCCAAACTGAGCCTGGGAGAGCTTAAAATATGATGAGGAGCATCACTGTCAACAGAACAAACAACAAAACCTTAAGTTGCCATCAGTTCAGGCCAGCCTATTTATTGAGGTAGGACGAATACTACAAGACTGAATTGAATAAGGTTGGTCACTGTCTAGTGTAGCATAGTAGACATAAAAACAACTGACTAGAATGCACTCTGAGTAATTACTTGTGGTTGAGATTTATTCAACCTTTCCACCCATCACCTTTTTGTTTTCCTCAGTGTAATACCTTATGTGTGACAGGCATGAGGAGATGCAGGACCCATATTCACTGAGCCATAGAAATCAAGCTGTACCTCACTGATAAGGCCTTAATAGGCCAAAACCGACCGGGGTTGCTGGTGTTCCCAGCTGGAGGGGTCCTGGGCTGGCCGTTTATGGGTGGCTGTTCATATTTTAGCAGACCAAAGCTGATTTGCATATGGATGATTTCTGGATAGAATGGCATGGTTGAACAAAAATGAATAACTGGAATGCAGACCCAAGGAACTACAAGTGGCAAAAATGTATTTGGGAAATTTACCTATCCCTTTTTTATTTTCCTCAGTGCAACGTCCTAAGAGTGATGGGTCTGCCAAGACTTGGGTCCTGTGCTCATGATGCTACAGGAGTTAAGGTATACACCATTGATGAGCCCTAAATAGGCCAACCTGGTCTGAGGTTGCGTGTGTTTCCATCTGGAGGGAACACTGCCTTGAAGGTCAGACTGAGCAGTACACATTAGAGCAGGGCCAAGGTGAATTTGCATATGGCTACTCTTTGTTTAAAATGGCTTAGATTAATTGAAGCATTCCACCCATTCCCTTTTTGTTTTTAACAAACCACATGCTGCAAGCCCATCAAGGTGCTTTGAAGTCAGAAAAAGCAGGAACATAATCATCCTCAGAAACAAACTTCTAGGAGCAGAAAGCAAAGACCGAACCTTGGTCAGAGCAGGTAAGCAAGGTCTCCCATTCAGAGATAGGAAGCCCAGGATGACTGCCTTCTGCTGGGCATAGGCACAACAGGAGGATTCAGGGTAAAAATGGCCTTTCATAAATACATCTGGAGGGAGAGGAGTTTAAACTGGTGTGGGTAGGAAGCAGGGTGACTGTCTCCAGGGTACATATCCAGCTCATGATGTACGAAGTTAGGACTGAGTTAACAACGTGATGAGGAGGTTATGAAGAATTACACCCTTGTGTTGAATGCACTTTGCTAACACATTCTAGGAGTGAAGTGTGCAATCACTTACATGAATGAGGTATATGGAGCCCCTTCTTTAGATATATGTGTGTTCACGTAGGCCCATGATCATAGGTAGCATTGTTTTTCCATCTGTTATTGCAGGTAGTGAGATCAAGTAGTTTAAGGCACCCCGAGTATTCATTGGTTCTTATTACTGAGCAATGGGAAGGAGAAGTACAGCACTCTCCTAGACAACACTCAGTTTCCCAACCTACCATTTTATGGAGTGTCTTGTCAGCCACTAGCGGATATACAGACCCAGGTTCTGAAGATTGACTGATCTGCGCCCAGTTGCCAGTTTTGTATCTTGAACAGATCAGTCTAGTAATTTGCAAAAGTGATTGTCCTTTCATGTGTCCTAAAAATCTGGGGTAGGTGTGCAGACACACTGAAAACTTCTAGATTCGCCCCAGTGCATTAGACATCTTTTACTCTTATGTAAATAACTAAAATAAGATTAATGACAGTATAAAAGCTTACTATTGAAGAGCTCTTTTGCCTGTTCGTAGGTCTTAGGATATCCATCCAGGACAAAACCTTGATTTTGACAGGGCATCGACTTCAGCTTTTCCTTCATGAATTTTAGCACATAATCATCATCTAGGCGACCTGAAGAAACAGAAAAATAAAAGATGTCCAAGTTCTGATTAAACCCCACTGTTTATAACTATTCAGTACTCAGTATAAAATACTGCTATTGGAACAAGCATCAACTTCCTAGGCTCATAATTTATATCTTTTTTTAACTAATTCGTAGGGGTAAATCATGTGGAACAATCGAAGCAATTTATTAGATAAAATCTTTTCATGGTTTCCTTTTGTCTGACTAGTAGACCCAGATTATATAAATTAGCCGCTCTTGATTCTATCTGTAGTGTGGACATTGCTGCCATATGCTGAAGATGGGAAAAGCGCAAAGCCCCTCTGCACTTTCTGTATTTTACGTTCAGGCCAACCTTTTAATTTCTTCCTTTATAAACCCGAGCCTTATAGCCTCTAGTTTCTCTTACATGATTATATCGACAGCCTCAATCTTAGAATATTATTTTAAAAGCAGGACTTTGCTTGAGGCCGTCAGTCTTTTCTACCTCTGTCTAAACCTCTTATGGTATTTGATTGCTCATAAAGAGTAGTGGGGATTATTCTGAGAATAAATACATATATTTTTATAATATATAACTTGTGTGGTGTCCTTTCATTCAGTGTTACCACACAGTAATCATTATTTGTTTCACCACCAGCTTATCTCCATGTACCTTATGGAAGCAGCAGTACCTTCCTTGCGGTTCTCAACCCACTGAAGTGATTGCACCAAGCCAGCAATAATATTATCAGTTCTAATGCTACTAGCCCCCAACTCTTCACTGGGATTGTATTGTATTGATGATTTGTAAAGGATTCATTTGTAGTCGCTTGAGTTGGTACATATAATCCCCTTCCATGACACTTTCGCATTTTGCCCACAAAGCCATCCCCCAATCTTATTAGAACCAATGGATTAGTGGGCCTAGGCTTTTGTGGTGTGGGTGAAGCACTGTGGCTGCCATCTTGACTTTTCCCCATGAGTGACTACATGAAATTACAAGTATATTTGTGATGATGTGTGAGAAGTTGGCCTGATGTATGATGTCCACTGTTCTGTGGGCACCTTGTATCAATCTAAACAATCCCTTATGGTGGTGGTTGTAAGTCAACCTTAAAGTCAAGCTATCCTAGAGGTAGCATGGACTAAGCAGCCTAAAGGCTTAACTCAAGAGGACATGTGAAGCCAGCTGTTTTACCATATGCAATCCTGTAATATCAAATGAAAGGACACCACACAAGTTATATATTATAAAAATATATGTATTTATTCTCAGAATAATCCCCACTACTCTTTATGTGCAATGAAGCACAAGCGTTTAAACAAAAGCACAATATAACATATACAAGTTGCACAGTTATGGATGAGGCCGGTGGCCACTCAAACCATATATCAATAAAGTGGTATACCAATCACTAATCGATCAGTGGTAAGGCCTAGGGCCTTGGGAATCGCTGGGACTACACTGGACTAACAGCAGTTAGGACGGGAGTAGCCCGCGGGATTCGGGTGCAGTGCAGAAAGCACACGCATGCACCAATGCAAAGTCAATGGTGCGTAAAAGTTATCGAGTTACAGTTTTAAGAGTCTGCCTTTAGACTTAGACACTAGAGGTGTAAACCACTACAGGAGCACAGGCGTTCAAGAGTTACCTCACCCACAGGAAGCGGGTGCACAGGTGCGAAGATGTGTCGGGTTTCGTCACGAAGATCTAGGGTGCCTGGAGATGAAGATGCTGCAGGCGTCCAGAAGAGAAGTGTCCGGTGCGATCCAAGGGTGGAATCGAAGATGTAGAATACCTGAAAGCAGAGGGGACAGAGTCTGGGTCACTAGCCAGTGACCAGGAAGGAACCAGGAAGGAACCCGGCGATGTCGGGCGCAATCAGGTTGATGTCGTGAAGCTTGTCTCCGCTGCCACGTGGACTCTGGGGCACCGAGGATGTCCTGGAGTGAATCACGAGCTGTCCCACGAAGGTTCTCACTGTCGGCGGTGTCGGCTTCCGGATCGGAGTCAACAAACCTTGGCAAAGGCAACCCACGCAGGATTCGAAGATGGCTTCTCACTCGGACCAGCAAGGTCTGAGCCGGTGCTCCTTTTCAGGGGAGCGAGGGCCAGTCTGGGGCAACCAGACCAGCAGAGCAAATTCAAAGGTTCGTCGGTACTGGGGCCACTAGCAAACGGGCAAGCGACTGGACCAACGCGTCGAGCAGAAAAATGCAAAAGGGCCGCACGCAGCACTCGTCGAGTGTGGAGGGGTGAGCTTCGGTGCAAAAGCTGCTCGGGGCTGGAGCTTCTCAAACTCCAATGCACAGCTTCGAGGGAGCCTCGGGAGCTGCACGGTCAGCGCTTCGTTGTTCCTCCAAGATGGCCGCTCCCACGCTTCAGGTCGCCTCCACGGGTCTCAGCTTTGCAGGGACTGTGGATCGGGCTGTTAGAAGGCAGTCACGCTGGGTCTTGTCGATCTCTGTCGCTCGAGTTCCGGCGGGAACTGCAACAAAGCAAATGTCGAGGTGCTGGATGGTGCCTGTTTGCACTGGGTGGTCACTCCTTGACCACAAGGGAGATTCTTCAGTCTTCTACGTCGAGTAGGATGTCGAAGGGTCCAGAGTTTCGTTTCATAAGTTTCAGTCAGGATAATCTGATGTGCATCAGCCCAGCTCCTACCTTTATTCCAAATCAAGGGGCTGGGTTACCTGCTAGGTCCCTCCTATGGGTGGGACCCAGGAAGGGGGTGGTTACACCCCTTTCCCTTTGTCCAGTTTGCCGCCAGGACTGGGGCAGGATGGCCCCAGAACCGGTTTGACTGGAATCTGCCCAGGGACACCTTGTGCGTCCCAGGCAGTGTCAAGTTTCTTTCAACCCTCCCTGCTACAATCCACTATCTCCTGTCTGGGGTGGTGTGACACCTCCCTGTGACAGGAAACCCTTTGTCCAGGCGTCCTCTGCCAAGTTTCGGTAAGCAGCAGGAGGCCAGACATGTGTCTGTGGCAGCAGCGTCCATTTTGTGATGCTGGGGCTCTGGTTAGGATTAACCGCGTTTTCAGTAAAGTAACATGTCTTCTCCCTCTAGAAGGGTGGAATGCTACCCCCGTCGCCAGAACTGGCGAAGGGGTAGTATTCCAAAATGTATGACACCAAACACGACATGTTTTGATAAAGCCAAACCAAAGTTAGCAATAACCGCGAGGATTATAATGCACTTAAGAGTATATGGTATGGCAGTATCACTGGAACAGCAGTAAGGAAATGGTTCCGAACACTGCAGACAGGCTCAGCTCATGCTAGAGCACCATCTCACATAAAACCAAGCACTCTGCCTCCAGGATTGTTAAGGCCTGCCATAGGAGTGACTTATAGGTATATATGTGTCCAGATATAGGTTTAGATATAGGTATACTATATCTAAGCAAGGGGTGATTACACCACCTTGCCCCAGCTGTGTGAACAGCCAGTTGTGTCGATTTAAGTACCAGCCAGGGGTGGCAAAAGATATGCTGCAGCCCCTGGTAGGCCTTGAATGCACCTATGACCTGGGCACCTACAGTGCACTGTACAGGGGCTGATAAGGTGTCCAGTACCAAATTGGTGATGTACCTATAGTACATGGAGTCCATTTAAAGAGAGAGCAGATAACCTGGGGCCCTGATTAGCAGGATCCCAGGCCAACTAAGTCGAAAACCAGCTAAACACAAGGCAAAAAAATCTGGGGTAACCATAGTCAGGTATCCACCTTCCTACATGATGTTTATTTACCTGAAGGAGAGTACCCTGAAGGCATTAAAACGAGGGGTGGGCGAAATATTCTGTTCCGCCAGCATAACTGGCAGCATTTTCATGACTCCGCATTACTCTTGTAACATGGATTTTTGGACAAATTCCACCAGTTGCTGCGTGGCGGAATTTGTTCTTTTTCACCACTCCAGGATGGCAAGGCAAACGTGAATGAGATTTAGTGCCCCCCAGCGAGATTTCCAGTCGCTGGAAGGACATTGGCGAGATTTTTCTAATATGAGAACTCGTGGGCAGGTGCGACTGTTCGCAGTCAGAAGGCTGCCACTCGAGTAGAAAATCTTCTTGAGCAGCAGCAAAATCAACTCGACTAGCTGCCCCCTCTGGCACACCGCGTGGTGCTGTTTTATCAGCGTCGACCACGTTCTCAGCACTAAATCCCATCACGAGCAGCACGATGGGCCTATTTCTGCCCGTTGACGGAACTTCACGGAATCTCACAAAGCTTTTATTTAACTCTGCAGAATTCTGTGGCGTCAAATTACGCAAGTTCCTCCCACCCCTAATTGAAACTTCTATGGTGGTCCACCCAAATGAGAGCTGGTGCTATGTGGGCAGGGATACTCACTTAGGCTTTACAAAGCCACGGTTCGTACCTGGTTTGCATCCAACACAAACATAATTTGCATGCACAGCATGCCGCATATATGTAGTGCAGTACTCTACATGAAAACTCTGCAACAATGCCTATTTAAAAGTTAATACCGGTAGTTAGGTGAATTCCAAGAAATATGTGTTTCATCGTTTGAACTGAGCCAACAAAAGGCATCTCCTTTGATTTCATTTGATATTCTCAATATAGCCCTTGGAAAAAATAAAGACATTGCTCCCAACTCTGACCCAAGTTTATTTCTGCATGCACTATTTATTAAATAAATCCTGTTTATTTTGGGAGTCCACCTTCTATTTTAGATTTTGGTGAAAGACGTTCTGCTTGTAAGTTGATGTACAACTTGCACGATTTTGTCAATGAAAAGGCTTCCGAAAGGGTAATGCTCCACAGTACCAAACCCTTAATTACATTCTACACCCATTCTTTATTTAGTACTTTCAGTTAAGAGTACAAAGACTTAGGCCCCCATTAGGATGGCGGGCGGATCGCCCCTGCCAGGCCAGCGGTAGCCATCCTAGCCGGAATGACCCCCCACCATATTAGTATGGCTGGGGGGTCCGCGGCGGATGGAAAAACCGAAAAGGGTTTATATGGTGGCGATGTCTATCAGACACCGCCAGCCATATTACAATGGGCTTTTTCAGCATCCTAATGCTAGCCACGGGACCCCCGCCCTTATGACGGGCAGTCCCTTTCACCGGTAGGATGACAGGCGGACAAAGTCCGCCTGTCATCCTAATGACCCCCTTAATGTGAATAAACATAGCATGCTTTGATTGTGAATGAAAAAGAGGGAGCTGACCTGGTTATGGCAGCAGCTGTTATGTAATATATGTATATATACTGAGACTGGTATTCGGCTTAATTAGAGACAACAATGTTGATTTCTCAAGAACTTACCAATCGTATTTATGGCAGTTAATATGAAAAAGCCACTAATCTTACACTGACAGTGAAACTCACTTCTCATGGCTATATGCCATCTCTCAGACCTCCAGCCGGCATACAATAACATGTACATGATGTACAACTACATACTTTTTTTTTACCAATATTAAAACCAATAATATTTACTGACTGTACCTCTTTAGAAGTTACTATAATTTAAACTCAAACAAGCATTCACATTTTACAATGTGTGTTTAACACTACAGCCCTTGAACGGCACCGTGCTCTCATCTCTCTTACTCCACGGCTGAACAGAAAGAGCATGTAAAGTTGCAAATTCAGATTCTTTCAGGCTCTATCCAGCAGAGATTATAACAATGTAAAAGCATCGATAATACAATATTTTGCCCTAAAGTTTACTCATAGGACATAAACATAAACCATGAAGAACAAGTGCAGTATTCCAAACATAAATGTTCATACCCCCAGACTGCTCCATATTTTCCTTCACTGTGTCTAAAAGGTCTTGGTAATTTGCTGTGCTCTCTTCTTCTTCCGTATCATCTGTTCCTTCCATTTTACTAAGTTTTTCCTAAATACAAAACGATCATGTATTCGAAATCCATTATGTTTTTACCAATATCTCAACATTACTCAACAACATAAATAAAACATTGTTAAAATTAAAATCAAATTGATTGCTGCCAAGCTTATTAACCAGTTCGTTATAAGAAACCATTGGTTCCTCTTAACGTAAATGTTTTGTCTCCTTCGTTGAAAGATGGCTCGAATCAGCCATGTGAAAGGAAATCACCATCTGATCGAACACGTATGATGACTACAACCCTATTTCTAATGTTCCTTATCCGGTTAAGATCCTGGAAAGAACTGTGATTGAGCAGCTACAAGTGTTTATAGAAATCAAACACCTTTTGGGGCTCAGCTCTAATGGCTTCAAAATACTATAAGACCCGAAGGCAGTAATTGCCTCCATCTTGAAAGGCCTTGGTCAGCAGATGGAGACTCTGCAAGATGATAATTAATTAGCTCTACCGACAGCATTTGACATAGCTTGCCAGTCTCTAAAACTAGCAGGCCATCGTTTTTTTTATTTAAAAATTCCCACACTACCTTCCAATAGGCCACTCAACATTAAATAGCTCAACAAGTAAATTATAACATACATTTCCCTTTTACTTAATAAAAAGAACCAATATTCAGCATATTATAAAGGGTTTACAGGTTGATCATTTCTATTGAACCTTTCATAAAGGTACTCCATAATACGCAGCAGTAAAAAATCTTCCCACTAGCATTTAACACTGCTATTCAACAGTCTGTTGATGTACTTACCAGTCTTGCGATAGCTTCACTGATGACATCTTTAATGTGAACATGATGAAGTTTATATTGTGCACTCAGTAGTTTTGAAACAGTTGTCTTCCCCACACCAGGTGGACCAAGGATGCAAATTTTGATTGGCTAAACAGAAAAATCAAAATATTTTTTTGTTTTTCATGCATTCTATGCTCATACAAATGTAGAGTTTTTTTAAGGCTGCAGTTGCCTTCACTGTATGTACTTTGTAAGGAAATAGTGTTTTCAGTCAACCAGAAAACTCTTTCAGAAGAGATTCACCAGTGCATTGTGAAGATGCTGTACCTAGTTAAAACACTTCCTTATTGTGAACATCTGCTTGACTTATTGTCTACTTCTCCTTACTCTTGCTATGGAAGACAGTGTTGCACGGGTATCACACAAAATATTAACAGATGGTACTCAGAGATGTGAAGCAAATGCTCCTGCTCAAGTGCTCAAAGTGCAATAACAAAAATCAGAAACAGTAAATATTAAGCTAGAACTGCAGTGGTCCAAGTGTATGTCCAAAGTATGGATCCACTGGTCATCTCCCGCTAATGTGGGGATTAGGGCCTCAACTCAGGCCCTGGCATAAGGCTCAAGTCTGAATTGGCCTGCAGGGCAATTAGAGAGCAATCATGGCTGGGGTGAATTTACCCTGAGCCTCACGCCAGGGCCCGAGTTGATTTTTATTATTTCATTTTGAGCACCTGAGCAGGAGCATTTGTTTTATAGGTTCTGAAGAATGCTGCAACACCTCTCCGGAGGGTCAAAAGCAGAAACATGTCAACATACTTCTTTTGTCAAACCCAGCAAATGTGACTATGCCCTCTAGGCCCTCTGCTTGATTTTAATCCTGACCCTGGGACGCATGAATACATTGTATTGCGTACCTTGGAGCCAGTTTTAGATCTCACATTTCCCATTCACGCCCTGCTGTCCCTTCAGCACTACATGCTCATTAGTAAGGTATTTATTATACCTCTGAAAACATCCCTGGGCTCATCCCTCTCGTGAGGGGGTCATAGCCCACACCTTGACTAGGCATAAAGTTGAAGGAGGCTCCCTATGATGAAGCATAACACCTCCGGTGGATGGGGGAATTCATGCTTAAAAGGGAATACCCCACATGCACTAGGTACACCCTTCCTTTCACCCTCTTCTTGTTCCCTCTCTTTCTAACTTTAATAGACCCAGGTGTTTATTTTGTGATTTACAGAAAAGGGTACCACATCTCTATCTGTTAAACAAATGTAACAAGAGTCCAACAATAGAAATTGTTTTTGCATTGTCATGGAGCATTGAGTACACGGTGTAAACAAGGGTGGATTCTGCGTGAGCGCAAGCCTGTTGAGAATATGTTAAAGTCAGATAGGCTGGGACCAATGATGTCAAACAAGAAATAAATCACTCGCTATGCAGAAAAAAGAAATGGTTTTTCTATGATTATCTCACTCTTATTTTGAGAACTAAAATAAAAACCCATAAGAGGGGGCTTCTGCTAAACATGGACACCTACACAATTCTTGGAAATATTTACGTGTTGACAATATCTTATCTGCCCAGCTTGCTATTTTCGCCACGTAGGAATTCGTAATCTGTGTTTTTGTGTGGATTTCACCCTATATATACTACTGCGTGCAATCCAGAACTTTGAACTTCAGACTTTGGTCTCTTTTTGAGACTGGCTGATTTTCCCAATTGATTGATTGATTAAAACCATATTATTGTGTGAAATTGTTTTGCCTTACTTTATTATTAGATTTTCTCTCTTTTATACATGCCTCCAACACAGTCATGTGACACTTGGCGGACATCTTGCTAGAGGGAGATACTTTGTATCTCCCAACAGGTGGCGTGCATGCATGCATCACACCGTATCCATTCTTTTTATTCAGTTTTTTTGGCCGCACTGTCACGTGGAGACTAGCCGTGGAGGGAACAAGTTCTCGGTCCCTGCAATTGGATGTGAATATCTTGAAGGGACGCATTAGAAGTATTGAATTTAAAAATTTGAATTTAAAAATATTTCTATAGCGCACTTTTACCACGCAAGTATTGTTAGCAAGCTGGTGAATTGAGCATTTTTGAGTGACAGAGTTGTATCTGTAATTTCGATCATTGTACCATTTCTATTAAAAAAAGATGTAGATTGACATTGAGAGCCTACCTGCTCTGTTAAGATATGAAGTTAGTGATGTGTGTTCTTTTCACATAGACCCACACTCAGAGTGTGTTTTAAGCATGTGTTTTTAGTTGGCACGTTGTCATTTTCCAACAGGAAAAAGTGTTGCACAGGTGCCTCAATCAGAATTCACTTTATTCTGTAGTTCACCTATATAGTAACTATGATTTGAGTTTCTCAAACAATAGCACACACCTATTTAGTGCCACTGGAAAATGGTTCCTTTAAGCTATGGGGCACTTGTTTGGTGTAGGGAATCCTTGTATGAACCATTTTTGGTATTGGGATAGTAGTCATATCTTTTTCCCTTAACTTTCAATTGGTGATGAGTAAGGATTGTGGCGAGGCCACCTGTTGGGGCATGCATATGTTACCATCGGTTTAGGTAGGTGATTTTATCTCACCCTCCATTTGAAATATTCTATGACCACCATAGGAGGTTCATATTTTTCTCAGACATTTGTTGTCCCACAGGATGGCTAACTCTTTCGTGTTGGTCCTGAGGAAGACCGCAGTAGATGCATTAATGTGCACAGGCTGAGACAGGGGGTCGAAACGTTGACACTATGAAAAGGAAAACTTAGACTACCTACTGTTGGACTTGGCCCCTTTTGGAAGGTTCACCCCGAAACTTTTTGCGTTCCCCTAGCCTTTTTCTGTAACCTGGAGTTGCTGATGAAGGACGGTGTGAGATGAACCCCCATGGTCCCCCAGAGCATAGCACAGTTGGTGCCAGTGCCCATGCTTCCCTGAGCGGTCCCGCAGGAGAGCGGGCCGCTCCAACGTGGGGCATGCTTTATTACAGAGCCCGTGTGGCTCCAACGAGGGGCACAGTCGTGTTAGGGCGCCAGTGAGGGCCCCGAGGCACAGTAGTGCCCATGCCCCTTCCAGTTTGACAGAATGTCTACAGCTGCCCCGACTGACAGAGGTCAGCTGCACCGATGGGGGCCAGTTGATTTAGAGAAGGGCCCAGTGGGGCCCAGAGGGCACAGTCGTGCCAGGGCAGTTTTTCGTCCCCACAGCTGAGCAGCAGAGACCTGCAGTTGCAACGTTGGGAATAACTTATTCTTAGGGCCCCTGTGGGGGTCCAGAGGCACAGTGGTCCCCGTGTTTTTGTGCTGATCCCAGCTGTCTGCAAGAGCGCAGGCAGCTGCAACATCTACCATCGGGCGGGAGACATTTTATGACAGTGCCCCAGCGAGAGTGGAATGCTAATTAACAGTCAATAGTCAAGTTATTTGAGGAATTGTGGGAATCGTGAAACAGAAATTGTTTGTTGCTTTTAACATTATCACCTTTGTCACATTGCGCAAGCACTATTGTTAGGAATCGAGCATATTTGTAGGGCCAGAGACTGACATTATTATTATTATTATTATTAGAATTTATATTGCGCAACAGCTACCCAAAAGGGTTTCCTGGCGCATTTAGAGAAGCCGTAACGAGAAGGATCCTGGACTACTTATTTATCAAACAGCCAAGTTTTCAGCAGCTTACGGAAACTGGAATAGCTTGCTTAATTTCTAAGTGAAATTGGGAGGGAATTCCAGTAGGATGGCCCTAGATATGTGAAGGATGTCCCTCCAATTCGTGTTAGTTTATATTTGGGGACAGCAAAACGGCCGTGGGAGGTTGATCTTAGATTTCTGGATGGAGTATAGGGTGTGGCCAGGGAGCAGAGGTAGCTGGGGGCTGTTCCGGATTTAATTTTGTGCATGTAAGTGAGTGCTTTCAATTTTACTCCATTTTCTATGTTTAACCAGTGCAGTTTTCGTCGGAAAGCGGAGATCGATGCTCTTTTTGGCACTTTGCATAGAAGTCTGACTGCCGCGTTTTGGGCCATCTGTAGTCTGTGAATGATCTGTTTGTTTGAGCCCACATAGAGAACGTTTCCGTAGTCAAGCCGGGAGGTGATCAAGGCGTTGACTACAGTTTTTTTGTTGTTTCTGGTAACATCCAGCAGATTTTTCTCAGCCACTTGATGATGGAAAAACAAGTGGCCGCGACTTTTACTGATTGAGCATGCATGCTCAAAGTGTCATCAAGGAGTACGCCTAGGTTACGTTGGTGTGGTGAGGGGGTAGGGAGGGTCCCCATTTTGTCTGGCCAGTGTTGTATGCTCCAGAGGTTTTTCTGTTTACCCAATATTAGTACCTCAGTTTTTTCTCCGTTTAATTTAAGGAAGTTGGATTGCATCCATGCTGCTATGTTAGTTAGTCCTGTCTTGAGTGTAGAGGTATCATTAGGGTTTTGTGCGGATAGTGAGAACATGATTTGGGAATCATCTGCGTAGGAAAAAATTAAGAGGCCGGATTTTTCAGCCAGCTCCGCCAAAGGTTTTACATAGAGATTAAATAATAATGGACTTAAGATGGAGCCTTGTGGTACACCATGTGCAAAGGAGTACGTTTTGGAGCAGGCTTTTTGGGAGAAAACTTGAAAAGTTCTGTTTGAGAGGAATGCCTGGATCCATTTGAGAGCAGCTCCGCCTATTCCAATTCTGCTCAGTGTGTTTATGAGCACAGAGTGTGAGATGGTGTCGAAAGCGGCGCTCAGATCAAGCAAAATGAGCGCCACTGTTTCTCCTTTATCTAAGTTCTGGCAGAAAGCTTCTGTAACACCTAAGAGGGTGGTTTCTGTCGAGAAGCCCGCTCTGAAACCTGACTGTGAGGGATAGAGTAAGTGATGCGTAGCTACATATTGCGTCAGGTGTATGTGAATGTGTTTTTCTAAGATTTTGGATAAAATAGGTAACAGTGATATGGGACGATAGTTTTTAGTGTCAACAGGGTCTGCATTAGGCTTTTTTAGTAAAGGGTGAATCATGGCGTGTTTCCATGTAGGGGGAATTTCTGACTCTGTGTTTGATGTATTTAGAAGATGAGTTAGGACTGATAACACAGAATGATTTAATTGTTTCAGGATCTTGGCTGGCAGCGGGTCCATTGGTGAACCAGATTTTATTGATTTCAGAAGTGTATCCTATTTTCAGTTGTTAGGTGGGGCCAGTCCGTCAGGAAGTAGTCCACGTCTGTTTCACTGTATTCATGTACATCGGGGGGATGATATGTCGTTGGCATGGGTGTATTGGTGTTCACTGAGCTATCATGTGCATGTTCTTGTGAGATAATCTCTTGGTATATTCCTTCAACTTTGTTTATGAAGAAGGCTGCTAAGTCCTCGCATTTAGTTTGAGACAATATTGGAGGTTTGGCGACGGTATCCGAGCCGGCAGTTCTTTTACTGTGTTGAATAGTGTTTTTTGCACAGTTAGATGCATTACAGAGGGTTAGATTCACAAATGTTGCGCGAGCTTGTTTACATTCTTTATGATATTTGCTCAGTGCTATCTTATATGCCTGTTTATATGATTGTTCATATTTTCTCCTCCACCTTCTTTCAAGGATCTTGCAGCTAGTTTTAGAAACTTTTAAAGAATCGTTATACCAAGGCGCTGGAGGACGATGGATGGTTCTTTAGTATTTAGTGGTGGGGAGGCAGGTGTCAATGGCTTCTGAGAGCCAGTTTTGAACGGACTCAGCGAGGGGGCCAACTTTTTGCTCTAGGATTGGTTTATGAATCTCAATACATTCATTAAGTTTGCCGATGTCTAGCTTTTTCCAGTTTCTTTGTGTTTCCCCTATTCCTTTGGTGTTATTGGCGGTGTGCTTATCGTACGGGGAGGTCAGATTAAAATGTATCTGATAGTGGTCAGACCAGCTAGTGGGTGATGCCGGGGAGCAAGTGATTGTATTAAGGTTGGAGAAAATGGGATCTAGGAAATGTCCGGCTATATGGGTGAGAACAGAATTTAGTAGCTTTAGATTTATGGAAGCCATGTCAGATATGAGTCTGGTACTATTAGTGCAAGTAAGGTCCTCCAGATGTAAGTTTATGTCACCTAATACTGTGAAATTAGCTTTGTTTGTGGCAAAGGATGAGACCTCTTCCATAAAAGTGGGGATCCCGTTAGCATGGTACTCTGGGGGTCGATAGATTAACACTATTTGGGGAGAGAGAAAGTTTAAATAGAGAAGCTTCGCAAGTGGTGATGGTTAGTTGCTCCAGAGTGCAGCAGTAGTTTTTTTTAAACACTACCGCAATTCCACCCCCTATCCTTTTTGTTCTATCTATTCTTGCTATCGCATAGTCGGAAGGTAGGGATACAGCTATGTCAGGTCCTGAGCTCTCATGGAGCCAGGTCTCCGTGACAAAGACCGCATCAGATTGGTCATTTAGGAGTAGGTAAAAAATATTAGCTTTATTTTTGGGGAGTGAGCGGCAGTTTATACTTGTCATAGTGTATGTTTTGGGTCGGGGGGTTATTTGTGTATCGTGTGATGTAGGGGTGAGGTGAAATCCGCAATGAGTGCAGAAAAAAGGATCAGTGATAGTGAGAGTTTTGATACAGTTGGGCGTTAGAGATTTATTGAGGGCTTTCAGAGAATCGGAGTCATATTTGCGGATCCCTATTTTACTTACTCGTTGTTGCATGGGTAGATTGGTTGTTTTTACCTCCGTTATTTTAGTGTCAGGGATCCTGGCCCTAGGCCCGGGCCTGGCGCGGACGGACGCAGACGGGATTGCCTTTGGCGCGCCTTCGGGGCGCCATCGGCGCGCCCACTGAGCGCGTCCGCTGCGCGTACACTCGAGGGTGTCCATTTATCCTAACTCCGCCCAACAACTAGCCCGCTGCCCGCTCCGATTACCTCCAAGATGGCTGCGGTTTTCGGCGGCAGTCACCGGTGTTGCCCAGCATCCCCTGATCTGCTCCTAGTCATCAGATTCAGCTAGGTTAATAGCAACTGTACAATTTTAAAATAGTGTGGGGTTTTTAAGAAAGAAACATGTAACAAAATAAATTCAGAATAATGGCTAAAAAACAAACCTCCCGGCTTCCGCCTCAGGAGTTACTGGCTAGATAGTGGTTAGGTACAGCAATAGCGCAGGGCGTCTTTTATCCTAACTGCGCCCAACAACTAGCCCACTGTCCGCTCCGATTACCTCCAAGATGGCGGCGGTTTTCGACGGCAGTCACCGGTGTTGCCCAGCGTCCCCATATCTGCTCCTAGTCGTCAGATTCAGGTAGGTTAATAGCAACTGTACAATTTTAAAATAGTGTGTGGGGTTTTTAAGAAAGAAACATGTAACAAAATAAATTCAGAATAATGGCTTAAAAACAAACCTCCCGGCTTCCGCCTCAGGAGTTACTGGCCAGATGGTGGTTACTGCATGTGTTGCGAAGTGTCTCCCTCTCTGGGGGGGGGGGGTAATTTGGAGACGGTCGCTAATGCACATAAAAAGCCGTCTCTCCCGTACCGCATTGCTTGGCTTACTTCCTGACTCGTCGTGACCACGCCCCCCCTTTCCTGCATTTCCTGTTGTCGCTTCTAGCGTGCTACTGCTCCGTGCATCTTGTTCCTGTAGACCTCTCGGTGCAAGCCTTCTTGCGCCGGTGAGTGCTTGCGCGTTCTGCTCCTTACACCCCTGTGGAGCCGGATGGCAAGCCTTATCTTTCTGGGCCAGTGCGTTGTTATTCCGCTCATTCTCCAACCCTTTAGAGCCGGACGACTCGCCTGGTCACCTTTTCCCTTTTGCTTCACAAGCGTCTAGCTGTTCCGCTCCAATTACCCCCCACGGGAGCCGGACGGCAGACATTGTCTCTCCCAGCCTGTGCTTCGCTGTTCCGCTCCACCTTCACGTGGAGCCGGACGGCACGCCTTGTTTTTCTTTTGCTATTTTCCTCCCCGCATATGGTCGTTCCTCTCCTTTACTCCTCAACCGGAGCCGGATGACATACCTGGCATTGCTTTTCCCCCATACGTGCGTAGCTGTTCCACCCTCCCTTTTTCCCCCAGGGCCGGACGGCACGTCTTACATTCCTGAAGCATTTTAGAGCGTGTTAGTCCCGCTTTCGGTTGTCAGTGGAGCCAATTAGAACGCCCTGATTTTCTCTTGATATAGGGTGTTCCTCTGCTCCTCTGAAGACGGACTTTACCATTCCTGTTCCTGCCTAACATTGCTCTATTACCCTCCTCACTTGTGTCTTTCACCTACTGATCCCCAGAGTATTTCTGAGTGAGTGTTTGAATGAAAGTGTTCCCGCTTGTACTCTTCTTATTTTTAACCCTTGTGCTACCTGAAAAAATCTTCTTCCTGACCTGCATTAAGGGCTATTATCCAACGAGAGGCTGCTGCTGAAGATTTCCAAGGCATCCCGAGATAATATTTTGGTGAGTGGTGCACTAAACTATATATGCATTAATGTCTGTAAAAGCCTCATTGTACTGTAATTCAAGATTCTAGTATCCTACCTTTTTTAATTATAGCGCACATCGTCTCGGATCATCCTCACTGCAGAAATTCCAGTCCCATCAAATGAGGAAGAGTGGTGGTCACTCTATGGTTTATTCCCCACACTTTTAAGAAGCAATTATCTGTGAGCACGTGCTAATAGTCCTCCAGGTGTTGTTGCTGGAAGTGTGGGGAGCCTTCATCTTCGCTCCCGTGGAATCCATCTTGGACCCGACAGAAAGCCAAGCCCACAAATATATTCCCCCTGAGCGAACATGAATCCAGATGGTGTTAGTTCGCCTTTAGACCAGTCCCTGCTCAATGCTCTCCAGAGTCCCTCCGTAGAAGAGCTAGCTATCGCATTAGTAGATCTTCAATCAGAGGTAGGAAGATTAAATACAGAGAACCAAAGATTGCAAGCAGAAGTTATGCAGCTGAAAACATTAGCATCCGTAGAGAGTAGAGGTACCATCCCTAAGAGTAAAGAAAGTTCCATCCAACCTGCTCACTTCTCGGTTCCCTCTCACAACCCTGCCTCCACTTCATGAGGAGAGGGTTATGTACCTCCAGTCCAGGTCACCGTATATACTCCTAGCCCTGTTCCATTGGCTATGCCTGAAAGGGTTAATGGAGACAGCTCCAAGTTCAGTATCTTTATGAACCAGTGCCAGCTACAGTTCCTATGTAAAGCGGCAGCGTTCCCTTATGACCCTGCTAAGGTAGCATTTGTTATTTCTTTGTTGGCGGGTAACGCAGCAGAGTAGGCTGTGCCCTTAGTAGAAAATAATGACCCCTTGATGTACAACTTCACTTCATTTCAGGAAAAAATTAAGAGACTTTTTTCTAAACATACTTTTATGCAGGCCAGTGATAACGCTCTTCTCAATCTCAGACAAGGATCTAAAGACCTTCTTTCTCATATTACCACCTTTAATCGATTAATCACAGAGACCCATCGGCCTGAAGAGAAGAGAACATCTTTATTTTATCGGGGACTGAGTGATGAATTGAAGGATCTCTTATCTCGAATAGTGAACCCGCCGGAAGACTTGCCCTTCGTTTATAGATCTAACGGTTAAACTGGACCATAGATTGCACGAACGTTAAGGAGAAAAGGCACGTCCTAATCCTCCTAGGTTTTTAATGGTACGGACCGAGAAGAAGGAACCCAAGGATAATTCGGAGCCCATGCAGATTGGGGGATTGAGAGGACCTTTATCCGCAGAAGAAAAAGACAAGAGACGGAAAAATAATCTCTGTCTTTACTGCGGAAAAGGAGGACACTATGCCAAGGAATACCCTGTGCGCCCTCGTATTTCTCCCAAAAATATCGCCAGCAGTCACAGCACTTCCTACGTAAAGGAAAACTAGAAAGCTTAGAGAAAGTGGAGACCAGTTCTTCAAGTACAATGTCAAACAAGGTCTCACCTGTCAAGAAAATTGTGCCTTTGGTTCCGAAACATTTTAAGCTGCCCGTTACTTTAATAGTCTCTCCACAAAACCGACAAACTCTTGATATCCTTTTAGATTCAGGGGCTACAGGTAACTTTCTAGATATACAACTAGCCAAAAAGATTGGTATTCCTTTCGTGCCCAAAGCTCATCCTGAACCAGTAAGGGCTGTGGATGGCACAGAATTATCATCCGGATTAATCACTTATCAAACACCGGCTATCATTATGTGTGGTAATGGGCACTCGGAGTACATTGCCTTTGACCTAATTGATGCTCCTAATTTCGGTGCCATTTTAGGGGTTCCTTGGCTGCAAGTTCATAACCCCGATAGATTGGATTGCCAGGACAGTGACATTAAAATGCCCTTACTGTATTTTGAACTGTTATCAGGAGGCCAGTGAAGGGATTCATCCGCTATGCTGTGCGGTACATACTATCGCAGCGACCTCTTGCCTCCCGGAAATCTAAAAGAATACAATTCGGTATTTGATGAAAAAGAAGCCACTAAGCTACCTCCTCATCGTAGCTATGATTGCCGTATAGACCTTATACCAGGCGCCGACTTACCAGTCAGTCGTTTCTATGCTCTTACAGCCCCTGAAACGGAATATCTAAAACAGTACCTGGACAATATAGAAAGGGTTTATACGACATTCCACCTCACCTGTGTCTTCCCCTCTTTTTTTTATACCAAAGAGAGAAGGAGGCTTACGCGCTTGTCTGGATTACCGTTTGTTAAACAAAAGTACCATCAAAAACAAGTACCCTCTCCAGCTCATCTCTGTACTATTAGATCAGTTAGGAGGAGCTAAAATCTTTACCAAAATTTACTTGAGAGGCGCTTACCATCTCATCCGTATATAAAAGAAGGGGATGAGTGGAAAACGGCATTCCGAACAAAATACGGCTTATATGAATATTGTGTGATGCTGTTTGGGCTTTGTAATGCCCCCGCTGCATTTCAATACTTTGTTAATGATATTTTAAGAGAGTATCTTGATATCTTTGTGATTGTATATATCGATGATATATTAATCTACTCTCAATCAGAACAGGAACACATCATTCATGTAAAAAATATATTGAGTAGATTACAAGAAAACCAGCTATACGCCAAACTAGACAAAAGCACCTTTCACACCACCCAGGTGGACTTCCTGGGATGCGTAATATCACCAGCAGGAATACAGATGGATCCTCAGAAAATCAAAACATTAGTTGAGTGGCCCAGTCCTGGTTTGGTAAGAGAAATCCAATCTTTTCTTGGATTTGCGAATTTCTATAGGCGATTCATAGATAATTTTTCTGATTTAATCTCCCCATTAACCCGCCTTTTGAAAAAGGGGGTTCAATTTAAATGGACAGAGAAAGTGGAATTAGCCTTCCAAGAACTGAAAAATAAAATCACCACATCCCCGATTGCTGAACACGCAGACAGCACACAACCTTATTTTGTTGAAGCTGAAGCCTCACAATATGCTGTAGGTGGAGTTCTATCGCAAAGAGACAAGAACACTGGCCTTTTGCACCCTGTTGCTTATTTTTCCAAAACCTTGTTACCGGCAGAGCAGAACTATAATATTGGGGAAAGAGAATTATTGGCTATTAAACTAGCCTTCCAGGAATGGCGACACTATTTATTGGGCTCCCCTCATGTAGTAACAATTTACTCTGACCATAGAAACCTTCAGTTTTTTTAGAACTGCCAAGGCTCTCACACCCAGACAAATGAGGTGGGTCACCTTTTTTAGTGAGTATGATTTCATCATCACTTATCATCCTGGAACACAACAGGGTAGGGCAGATGCCTTATCAAGGCTAGGACCACACCTCTCAATGTCATGTGAATCATATATTCCCATCATTCCTGAGAATAAGATCATAGGAGTAGAAGAGCATGGGAAAGAAGCACCAAAAGAATTTATTGAACAACTAAAAGATCAATATGCTCGCATTCCTCAGGAGGAATGGGTAAGAGAACCCCTGAACATGATTAAGAACCATCTGTATTATCATGACACTAAACTGTATATACCCACTGTTTCATAGCAACAAAAAATCCTGCAGTGGTTTCATAATAGTGCTCTTGCTGGACACCCTGGAAGTCGCAAAACGTTAATAACATGTCAAAGATTGTTTTGGTGGGAGGACATGGTCAAAGATATCTCCACCTTTGTTAACTCTTGTTCAACTTGTGCCTGGCAAAAGGCTTCACATTGTGCACCCACTGGTCTATTAAAACCCACCGCTATACCTCATTCACCTTGGCACTCCATTAGCATGGATTTCATCACTGATCTCCCCAGCTGTCAAGGTTTCAACACTATATACGTGGTAGTAGACATGTTGACCAAGATGGCTCACTTCATGCCCTTACAGAAGTTACCTTCCTCTAAAGATCTTGTTCAAATATTCATAGAACACAAAGTACGTCTACATGGTCTCCCATCTGTTATTATTTCGGATAGGGGCTCTCAATTTGTGTCCAGATTTTGGCAGGACATGTGTTCAATGATAGGTATAGATCATAGACTGTCTACTGCCTACCATCCGCAAACAGATGGGCAAACCGAAAGAACTAATCAGCCCTTAGAACAGTATTTACGATGTTTACTAACCACTATCACAGGCACCTGGGTACAAGCACTTCCCTTGGCAGAATTTGCTTACAATAACAGCACACATTCCGCTACAGGAGTTTCCCCTTTTTATTTTATGTCGGCACAACATCTTAGAATGTTGCCCATTTCCTTTCCTAATGACTTAGACAGGATTCCTGCCCTTAAAGAACATCATAAAAACCTTAAATCCATTTGGAAACAAGCTTCCACAGAACTAGGCAAAGCTAAAGAAGCTATGAGACAGCAAGCCGACAAACATCATAGGCCAGAACCCACCTATGAAGCTGGAGAGAAAGTATGGTTATCAACCAGAAATCTGAAGTTAGAAGGATCAAGAAAATTGCAACCTCATTTCATAGGCCTATATGTCATACAAAAAGTAATTACTCCAGTGACCCTCAGATTGCAATTACCTACAAACATGACGATCCACCCAGTATTTCACTGTTTATTACTCCAAAAATATGTACCTCCTCAAGCTCCTGAAACACCACCCCCTCCAATAATCATAGAAGGAGAAGAAGAATATGAAGTAAACAGATACTCAACTGCCGCAGACACAGGGGCAAATTGTAATATCTTATTGATTGGGTGGGTTATGCCCCAGAAGATAGGTCGTGGGAACCGGCGGAAAACATTCATGCCCCCAGACTGATTCGGAGATTCCATGCCCTTCATCCCACAAAACCCCGACCTGTGAGGAGGCCTTTGGGCTGGAGAACTATTAGGAATCAAGCGTATTTGTAGGGCCAGAGACTGACATTACTGCATGTATTGCGGGGTGTCTCCCTTGGGGGGTAACTTAGAGACAGTCCCTAATGCACATAAAAAGCTGTTTCCCCCTTAACGCATTGCTTGGCTTACTTTCTGACTCTTCATGACCACGCCCCCTCCTTTCCTGCATTTCCTGTTGTCGCTTCCATTGTCCTACTGCTCCATGCATCTTGTTGTTCCTGTAGACTTCTTTGTGCAAGCCTTCTTGCGCCGGTGAGTGCTTGCGCATTCCGCTCCTTACACCCCTGCGGAGCCGGATGGCAAGCCTTATCTTTCTTGGCCAGTGTGTTGTTGTTCCGCGAATTCTCCAACCCTTTAGAGCCGGACGACTCGCCTGGTTACCTTTTTCCTTTTGCTTCACAAGCGTCTAGCTGTTCCGCTCCAATTACCCCCCACATGAGCCGGACGGCAGACATTATCTCTCCTAGACTGTGTGTCGCTGTTCCGCTCCTCCTTCACGTGGAGCCGGACGGCAAACCTTGTTTTTCTTTTGCTATTTTCCTCCCCGCATACGGTCATTCCACTGCTTTACTCCTCAACCGGAGCCGGACGACATACCTGGCATTGTTTTTCCCCCGTAAGTGCGTAGCTGTTCCGCCCTCCCTTTTCCCTCCAGGGCCGGACGGCACGTCTTACATTCCTGAAGCATTTTTGAGCGTGTTAGTCCCGCTTTCGGTTGTCCGTGGAGCCAGTTAAAACGCCCTGATTTTCTCCTGATATAGGGTGTTCCTCTGCTCCTCTGAAGACGAACTTTACCATTTCTGTTCCTGCCTAACATCGCTCTATTACCCTCCTCACTTGTGTCTTTCACCTACTGATCCCCAGAGTATTTCTGAGTGAGTGTTTGAATGAGAGTGTTCCCGCTTGTACCCTTCTCATTTTTAACCCTTGTGCTATCTGAAAAAATCTTATTCACGACCTGCATTAAGGGCTATTATCCTACGAGAGGCTGCTGCTGAAGATTTCCAAGGCATCCCGAGATAATATTTTGGTGAGTGATGCACTAAACTATATATGCATTAATGTCTGTAAAAGTCTCATGGTACTGTAGATTCAAGATTCTAGTATCCTGCCTTTTTTAATTACAGCACACATCGTCTCTGATCATCCTCACTGCAGAAATTCCAGTTCCATCAAATGGGGAAGAGTGGTGGTCACTCTACGGTTTATTTTTCACACTTTTAAGTAACAATTATCTGTGAGCACGTGCTAATAGTCCTCCAGGTGTTGTTGCTGGAAGTGTGGGGAGCCTTCATCTTCGCTCCCGTGGATTTCATCTTGGACCCGACAACTATATGCATAACTTTTGCCCCTGTACATCCTGACTTTGTGAAAAGTTTTTTGAAAAAAGTTCTTTGCCACAACAACAACAGTTTGGTCTAAATGAATGGAACAAAACTAATGTTGACCTTGGTGGTCTTTATATTTACATTAAATGTATTTGGTATGAACAATACAGAGATCGGATTAATGCTAGCTCCATAAATGTTTAAATGTTTCATAAATAATTCTGAGAGAAGCATAAGTGTGTATACTAAATGTTTATAAGTAGTCACATAATCAGGGATTTATGCTTGCAGAATGTAGAAGAGTCATCCCTACTTAAGAAAAGTCATAAGATCAAATACGACGTTACATTAATTGTATTTGTTACAGGAGAAATCTGTTGATATAGCTTTGGTCTTCTTACCTCCTCGGCATAGGTTTGAAGTTATTCAGTATACATATACTATGCAGTAGAGCGAGGAATATACTAGGGAGACACTCACCAGTAGACCTCGGCTTTGCTTGTATTCTTTTACTATTGCTTCAATGTTATCCACCAGCCCAGCTTGAGCGACCCAGTTGATGTTGAAGTTCTCTTTCAAATACACAGCTTCCATGCGAAGATTTACCAGCAACTGGTCAATGTGCATTTGCTGAAACAGGAAAACAGTCGGTTAGACAGTCGGTTAGAACATAACACATGTTCAATTTTGAACCATAAGAGTGCTCAGAAAACCTTTTAGGGTCAGGTCAACTAATGTTCCCCCGTGAGTTGTCACACTGTAATTCATTCATAGGTCACTACAAATGACAATTATTAGAAGGAATCTCCAGATTCATTGTGAAGGCTGCATGTGGGAACTGGTTCGGGATTAATGGGAGACAGAGGGGTTACTGGGCATCAGGTGTGTCAATTATCTTTATTAAAAGAAAGGTATGTTATTCTGCTCTCAGTGTGATACAATACACATAATGAAATTGAACAAGATATCTACACTCAGAAGACCAGTGACATTATCTCAAACTTAAGAGTTGCTCTTTGAAGTGTATGCAGACCCTACTCCAACAGTCTTTTCTGGCATTTGGATCAGTCAGGGGGTGCACTCTGGACCTCATAGTCTGGATAATAAGTCTTCTGGCACATGGGACCGCTCACTGCATTACCCTACCCCGTGGGAATATGCCAACCAGGGCCCGTATTAATGACAGGGTGCACTTTCCATGTATACCTCACTGTGCACCTTACAGCAGGTGCACCGAGAGCAAACATGGAAAGTAAGACCGATCAGAATTATGCGCTGCACTCAGGGCAGCCGCAAACTCAAAGAAGGCATTCAAGAGAAATACGGAATGCGTCTGCACTTTTTAAAAGGGATTAGGGATTCCTTTGCAGGCAGGTGCAATGAGTGACTGACCCGCCTGCAAGGGGATGTTGAGAGAGTACATAGGACCCCCTGCCATCCCTTTAGAGGGCTGCATTTAGACGGTGTACTGAAAGTGTGCCACCTTTTTGTGGCACACTTTCAGTGCATCTTTCAATGGCATGTTTGCCTCTGTGCCAACATCTGTAATAATATCCCAACTGGTATGAATATTTGGACAATTAGAGAGGATATGTAGAAAACATTATCAGCCCAATTGAACTTGGTGCATAAAAGGTGCATATGGTGAGCCATACTTGTCCGGACTCCTCCGTGCCGCATTACTTCTCCAGAGATCCAGTCTCTGCTTTCCTGATCACCGGTGGGATCAGACGTTTATTCTAAAGTCAACACGCCACTTTTCTTCCCTGAACAACCCGGCACTCAGGCCCCGGATTCATTCAGACGACCTCCCGGCATCCTTTCATGGATATATGATCGATCTATATCCCGACAGCACTGTTCTCCACCCAACCCAGTCCTGAAGATGATCCCAATTCATGAGGATCGAAACGCCGTCGACCATTCAGCCTAATATAAGGCGCTACCCACAATGTGGCTCATTTCACTAACAGCCGACCTACATCAAAAAACAGCTTCTCAATTCATCTGAAGCCACATTGTTTCGTCTAAATCACTGTATATATTCAACACCATTCACTATTGCGCCGTTTACGCTGATCACATTGTCACTTGCGTCGCCACCCTGCTCACCATATGCACCTTTTATGCACCAAGTACAATTGGGGTTGTATTACTTGTTTATCTACAGTGCTGCTACTACTGTAATTCACCCTGTTATTCCTAGATAAATATGATGCCACTGGCACATTCTACATATGTATTGAGTCTCCTTATTTCTTCGCTGATAATGTTTTTTACATATCCTCTCTAATTGTCCAAATATTCATACCAGTTGGGATACTATATGTGTTTTTCTATTATCTACCCCAATCCCAACGTGGTTGAAGGGTTTGTACTCCTGTAGTTTATACAACATCTGTAATAAGGCGTGGGCGCAGAAGCAAAGTGATTCCCTCATTTGCATGAGAAGACACCCGATGCAAATGAGGGAAGGCCCTCTAATTATAGCACTGGTGCTGTATGAGCACCAGCACTATCTGTATTACAAAAGGGGCCACACAGGTATCCGTAATACCAAAGTGCCCCAGGGTGTATAAAGCAGGAGTAAAATCCTGTTGTGCCCCTGGGACGCTTGTGTGATGGATGTATGACAGTACAACGCGTGGTATTACCATGCGTACCGTTACAACGCAGGTTTTTCAACGCATGTCGTTACAACGACTTGCGTTGGGGGGCGCTGGATAGTGAATAGTTTAATTTACTATTCCAACTCCAGTCCCCGTGGATAGTAGGGAAGGTGTTGGATAGTAAATTAAACTATTCCCTATCCTAGAGCGCCCTCCAGCGAAAGTCGTTGTAACGACTTTCGTTGCAATACCTGCGTTGTAAAGGTACTGCGTGGTAAAAGTTTCGTTGAAAAGGATGTTCCCCTTGTGTGATATGGCACAGGTAGCCTCTTTCAACTCTAAATGTATTTTATTCATGGTCAGTGGCCTGCGTGGTTCTGCAGAGGCCAAAGCAGCTTTAGTGATTTGAGAGAATGACAGTTGCAGCCCTTCGGCTCAATTGGTGATACAGGGGCCGTGGTGACCTTCTCAGAATGTTGTGTTAGCCCAACACAAATCATCCTGTCTAAGCTATCTGAGGGACAAGATTGTTACAGGAGCCTGATGAGGAACTCGGGTTGCCTGATACACACAAAAGGCGATGGTAGGAATGCTTGCAATTTGTCTAACCAAAGGCAAATGCTTGGGGTATCATCCAAAACCATTGTTATTGAGTTCACCATGCCACCTCAGTGTGGACCCAGCCATAGGCAAATCAGTCTTGACCCTGCTCCTCATGGGAACAGTCCAGCCCAAACTGCAAGGCCAGGTCCTCCTTGAACCGGACCACAGGCAACCCAGGACCAGGTCCAGGGTTGCTGGCTAGGGCACAGCACTAGGATCCCAAAGTCAAGAAGACCATTTCTAGGGAATTTCAGTGGGAACATCAGCCAGGTTTATGACCCTACAAACAGGACATATTGCACGCCACTGGGTCTCTCCTCTGGCATAGCACTTTCTGAAGATAGGCCTCAGGCTTACAGAGGTCATGCTGGACAGTGCTCTAGTAAGGGATTGAGGAACCACATATATCACTTCAGATATGGGTGACACTGTTCCTTACCCACACCTCGCTCATTGCTTGACGCTGTTTCTCATTCCTTCTTGCACAGTGCCTTCTTTCTCCAGAAAGCTGGACTGCGGTTTGCTCTTCTAAGTGGCGCTACATTGCAACAATACCCCAGTACCTGCTTTTCATCAGGGATGGTCCCTTCTCCCAGGAATGTAGCATGACTTCAAACCATATTCCTAACCTGAAAAGGGAACTGAACTGGCTGCCCAAAAGCACCAGCTGTGTCACTGAGAAAATATCCTTAGTCCTCTGCTGTTGACCTCTGGGCACCGATCCGTGGGAAATACCTGGAATACTAATCTGGGAATGCCATCTCATATTTATACTTAGGCCCCAATTATGAGTGGCTAGTTAAAATCTCTGGATCTTCCACTCCCCCCCCCCCCTCAGAATTACCAGTACCGATGTGCCTGGTAACTCCTGTCGCTAGGTCTATCAAAATTAGTGGATCACTTATAAGGAAGGCTTAAATAGATAGGGTAGAAATGTATTCCCTTTGTCAGACCTGTTGTGGATATTCTTGTTGCAAGGGAGTGGGTTTCACCTCATAAATAGCTACTAAGCAACATGGATTTGTTCTAAAAATGTTGCAGGGAGGGTAGCAGCTCCAAGTTTTCATTGACAGAAGCATGCATGATACATGGCACATAAGAAGCTTGGCTTCCCTAAAGTAAAAGGTGTGGCGCAACGGCCAGGGTGCCTGATTCTGGACCACAGGATTCACGGTTCGATCCCTTGTGTCGCGGCAGGTTAGTCCAGCACCTTGTGACTCTGGGCAATAGCTTGCTTAATCTTCCAGACGGCAGCCCCCTGTGCCTTGACACCCTCGGGTAATTGTGCGCTTTACAAATACTGGATTTCATTTAATTTCAACTGACTGAGACACAAAACTCTTCGGTGCATATCTCTGACAAAGAATGGAGAAAGATGGGGGCACAGTGTCACCTCAAACTTTAAAGGGGCTTCTGTTGCCTTCGCTTTTCAGGAGCCTGGTCCACTTCAAAGATCTTCAGGAATGTTCTAGGGAATACCTCAAATCTACATGCTTTGTCTGGTAGACTCTAACCATTCTCCTTTTTTCAAACCACTCTTACACAACAAATGGCTTTCTGTATCCCTGCAGTCGCACACACATGCATACATTCTTTAAGTTCCCTCTGCCGAACATCTTTAGAGCAAACATCCATGCACCATCCATGCCCCACATGAGCATAAGGAATGCTTAGTTTGCTTACTTTAGCTGAAGAGGCTAGTATGCTATTATGTCCATTTAAGTATCAGGGAAAGGGTCTGCCCCCACTGCTATGTTTATCTGCTACCATCAGAGACAGCATTTCCTATTCATTGAAAAGGAGAGTTGTCACTTCTAACTTAAAGTGGGGTGCACCTTGTGCGCACTTCTAGACTGCATAGCTCAGCTCTGGGTTATAGTCCATTTTTACAGGCCCTCTGTGGACACACATGATTCTCCTGTGTGATGAAGCAAAATTTACATAAAGGTTGAAAACTTGCTTTGAAGAACTATGAACCATGTAGGGGGTATTCCTGCCTGAACAATAGAGATGTTAACTGGGTACATACAAAAGGTGATGGGAGGATGCTTGCAACTTGTTTAACCAATGGGAATCGTTCAGGGTAGCATTCCAACCCCTCATTCTTTTGCCCACCAAGAAATCTCAGATTAGACACAGCCATATGCAAATTCAGCCTTGGCCTTGCGCCAATAGGAACAGTCCAGCCCAAACTGCCAATCCGGGTCCTCTCTGAACTGAAACACAAGCAACCCAAGGCCACTTTTACACTGATTGGGGCTCTTCAGTCAGGTGTTGCTTGATTCCGGTGGCAGTGTAAGCAAAAGACCTATGTCTAGGCATACCCATGGCCACTGAGGACGGTACATCAGACACTGACTTGTTCACTGCTCCCTTGCTCACAGAACCAGTCTGCCACTGTGGCCTCCATAGGTTTTTCCTTAGCATTCAAAGTGGTGGACAACCAGATTATTTTCAAATACCTGCAAGACAACTACTATTTGAACAGCGGATTCAACAATTAAGAACTACTTGCTAGGAGTACTAAGGTTTATAGTTGTTGACACTAATGGTTAACATCAACGTGCCCTCAGTCCCAGGCCATCAAACTCCACCACTTTAATTCCTGATGACAGTAGGCACTTCACAGATCCACCTCAATCTGGAGTTGAGACCTAGTAACAGAGTTCATATTAGAGAATGTAAAACATATAGCTGTGGATGAAAAAAGCTTCCCTTGTTTGAATAGACTGCAAACAGATTCATTAGGAGTATGTGGCAGAACAAGCAAATCTATACTATTAAACCTACTAAATGCCTCTCAAGACAAACTGTTGTGGTAACAAGAAACAAGCTACATGGCAATACATTAGGAAAGGTTCTTCTTCCTTTCCAATCTAATCATGCACTGTGTTAATGGCCTTATCCGGCAATGTAAACATTCTGACCATTGTTACCCAAGACATACACTGAAAAACTGTAGAAGGTACCGAACCAGGTTTGAAGATTGGGCCTTAATCTGAAGGCTCATAAACACATTACACCTGCATTCAAGCCTGCTCCATGTACAGTAAATAATGCAATCTAAAGAGTTATTGTAATGCACAAGGCCCTCTCAGGCTATGGCATTGACTAAGTGTAAAACCTGCCAACATTATGTGCCTAAGAATAACATACTACACATAATGGCATAGAGAAGTGCCAAACTAACAGTGCCAGGTGACAACAACACAGAGGATGAACCTCAGGGGGTCACTGGCACATGTTCTGGAACAATCTACACCATTCTTTGTTAACTCAGTCAATCTACTGATTATAAATGAAACATCTTAAAAAAATGCATCTTAGGCAATCCTCCCTCAGACCTCTGTCCAGTGTGCTACCATGTAAGGTGGTAGTTTCTCCGTACAAGAAAGCCAGGTGGGGGGATCGGGTAATGTCAGTGGTGGCCGCCAGGCTGTGGAACTGGCTCCTGGAACACATCAGGGGGTCAAATTCGTAACTGATTTTTAGTAAGCAGGTGAAAACTTGGTAATTTGTGAACTAGTCATTCATCAAATGTGTTGGATAGTTGAGGTTTGCCCTGCTTGGGTGGCACCTCTTTCACAGCTTCCTCCGTATTAGCGCTTTGAGACCTTTTGGTTTAACAAGCTCTAGAAATGCTACAATTACAATTGTGGGCATGAACCAAACATTGAGCCAAAACCTATCACCTATCCGATTGGTTACAGTGTTGGATTCCCTATAATAGGGTCAATTGTCATTCTATCTGTGATAATCGTCAGCAGTCTCAGAATGACAATGGGCCAGTCCACAGTCTTTGCGAGGTACGGGAGGGGCTGTTGCAGGCAGCTTCACCATCACCCTCTGGGAAGCACTAAAAGCCACAATAAGAGGGAAGCTCCTGAGCATCAAAGCCAGGATGAACAGGAGTAGGAACAAAAAAAATACAGAACTGGAGGGCCAGTTTAAGGAACTAGAAAGGAACCATAGCGCGAACCTGGTGGATAGGAACACCCTCACCACACTCACAAAAAAGAAGTATGAATTGAACAGGATACTAAGTGAAAGGGCAAGCACTTGGATTAACAAATACAAATCCATAAACCTATGCTCAGCAAACAAAGCAGGCAGAGCACTAGCAGGATACCTGAAAGCCAAACAAAGGCAGCACTCTGTTGTAGCGATTACAGACAAAAATAACAGAACGCACATGGTCAACAGCTAATCCTTGAAACCTTCAGGGGTTTCTACAAGGAACTGTACACAGCGGACAAATCACTAGCGGCAGACGGCGCGCAAACTTGCTAGACAAACTCGATCTGCCCAAACTAAGCAACGAACAAAGAGACTCACTAGAGCAGGACATAACTGGAGTCGAGGTGGGGATGGCAATAGACTCGCTGAAGCCAAATAAAGCGCCAGGGCTGGACGTATTCACGGCGGCCTTCTATAAACAGTTTCAGCCCCTGCTAAAAGAGACCATGGTCAGAGTCTTCCAGACGTGTTCTGACAGGGGGAGCATGACGAATTCAATGGCAGAGGCAAACATCATTGTCATCCCCAAAGAGGGGAAAGACCCACAATTCCCGCAAAACTATCGCCCGATCTCACTAATAAACGTAGATTGTAAAATATACACAAAAGTAATGGCTGCAAGACTAAACACATATCTACCTCACCTCATACACAAATCGCAAGTAGGCTACCTAAAAAACAGACTCTCACAAGACAACACCAGACTACTCTGCCACCTCATGAACCGCACAGCTAACAGCATGGAGAAGGCAGTCATGATTGCGCTTGACGCAGAAAAGGCCTTCGATAGAGTCTTGTGGCCCTTCCTTGACCAATGCATGCGCAAATTCGGCCTAGCGGATAAATACCGGAGTATGGTCATGTCACTCTACAAAAAACCCCGGGAACGAGTGGTGGTCAACACAACCACGTCGGCGATGTTCACCCTGGAGAGGGGGACGAGGCATGGGTGTCCTCTATCACCGGGACTATTCCTACTCGCATTAGAACCACTCCTTCACATGATCAGGAATAATCCGCTAATAACAGGAGTACGAGTCGGAGGACAAGCTTTCAAGCTGGCAGCATATGCCGACGACATCCTGATCACCACTAACGACCCAGAAACATCAATAGAAGCCCTGATGCAAACCATTGAGGACTATGCGCAGGTCTCAGGATATAAATTAAACCGTGACAAATCTGAGCCAATGAACTGCCACACAACTAAGACAGTACTAGGCACGTCCGGACTTGCGTGGCAGACGAAACCCCTGAAGTACCTGGGCCTCCTCATTGGAAGAGACCTTAGGTCGACCCTAGACCACAACGAGGAGGCAATGCTGAGGAAGATCAGGAGCAAGCTAGAAGCCTGGAGCCCCAAATTCATTAGCTGGTGGGGTCGAGTCGAGACGATCAAGATGATGATGACACCAATGCTAAACTATCTGCTGAGCATGCTACCACTAACCTTAACTAGGGACTTTCACAAAAAATAGATAAAGCAATCAACTCATTCCTCTGGGGTGGCAAGAAGGCCAGAATCAGCCTATCAAAACTTAGACTAAAAAAGTATCAAGGTGGGCTAAACCTTACGAACTACAAGGCATTCCAAATGGCCTGCCTAGCAAAACAGGGCATACACTGGATCTCCCCCACACCAGAGTACATGCCGGTCTGGCTCGACCTGGAAAGATGCATCCTGGGGGGGGCCGACCCAATCATGGCGCTGACGGCCAACAGACACCCAGAAGCAAAGAATGCAATCATCAGGAACACAAAGACGGCACTACTCAGAGTAGACAGAGAACTGGAGGTCAGCATCAAAGGGTTCAACTGGGAATCAATATGGTACAACTCCAAGGTGACATACAAAGGGGGGACATTAGAGAACACAGAGTGGTACAGCAGAAGCATCACGACGCCGGCCCAACTAGAGCTAGACAGCAACCCGCTCACATTCGAAGCACTACAGCGCATGCATAAACTACCAAACAAGGAGTTCTATGAATTCCTCAGGATCAAGGCAGCCATCACCAAAGCTAACCTCTCGTAACACAAACCATCCATCATACAGTACTCACAAAACCTAAACAAGACAGGCCACCAAACTGCTCACATTTACAAACTCATTACCCCCCGCACCACAACACTAAACAACAAAACACAAGCATTCTGGGAAGGGGAGTTACAGAGACCACTAAACGAAGATGAAAGGGCCAGACTATGGATCTCAGCATCCAAGAACAAGATAACCCCACAATTAGCCCAAACAAAATACTGGCTACTACACAGACTACACTGGACTCCAGCCAAGCTAGAAACAGTAGGAGCCAGCGAGAGCGGCACCTGCTGGAACTGCCACAAAGCAAGGGGGGACCTTGCTCACGTCCTATACGAATGCCCCATGGTCAAGGTTTTCTGGCGCAAAGTTTACGAACTCATAGACACGCTTACAGGCTGCCACATACAACGCGGCCTACCAGGCATAACCATGGCCTTCTTGGCCACAGAGCTCGACTCCAAAGAGAACCGCGAACTAGTAGACGTCTTGCTAACCGCAGAAAAAATTCTAGGTAACTGGAAAAACACGAGTAAAGCCACGTTCAAACGTTGGTTCAACTGGGTAACATTTCTACGAGGGGCCGACAACATTACCGCCAACCACCACCCAGCGAATCACACGGCCAGAGGGGACATGTGGGCGGCCCTGGATGCCCACCTGGAACGATAAACCCCCCCCCCCTTTTTCTCTCTCTCTCTATCTTTTCTTTCTCTCTCGTGCTCCACCACAAGCCAGACATTATATTTTGGTCTAAGGAGTCAAGAATTGTGACAAACTGTCTGTATATGTCAAATTTATTTTCAATAAAAATATTTTGAGATAAAAAAATAAAAAATAAAAAAATAAAAGATAAGTGCGAGAAGCGCCGAGTGGAAGCTTTTAAACTCATGGGGCCTCTCGCAGGGGAACAGTATACCTTCCTGAAATTCCCCAATTTGATTTTAGTATGATGTCTGTAATGCATCCGCAATTTGGGGGCCCCAAATTACAGACGCCTTACAGACATCATACTAAAATAACGGATGGTCCGTCAAATTTACGGACGGTTGGTCACTCTAATGGCTGTGGCATATAGTACTTGCTGGGTCGGACAATGTGAACAGCTGGGGGTCTCAGTAGGGTAGGTAGGGATGTCAGAACGTTGGGCAGAAGTCCCTTCAGTGTTACTTTATAGCTAACAGTGTACACGGACTTCATGCCTGATGGCTCTAAATCTTCAATATCTCTGCACATGTTGTTCCTTTCCTCTCTCAGCGATTTATCTACTCACCCAACAATCAACCTCTCTATGTACTTACTTATCTTTGCATCCCCTAACTTACACTGATGAACTCCATCTAATTACTCACTTACTCTTCCTAGACATTCACTCCCTCCCACCATTTGAAATCAATAACTAGCTCCTCCACTTCCTTCAGTCACTATAACACAAACCCCTTCCATACACTGATGACGTCCATCCACACATTTACCCATCTACCAATATATACTTTCATCACTCGCTACACCCTCTCACCCAATTACTCTTTCAACCATCCATCCACTTATCCACCCACACACCTACTCACTGATCCATAAACAGTCACATACTTACCCATTGATTCACAAATTCACTTATTTATCCATGCATGCAGTCATCCATCCGCTAATCAACCCACACATCCACCCTTTAATTCACCAATCCATCTATCCATCGGTCCATCCATCTAAACCTGCAGCCATTTATTCATACATCCACCAATCGTTCAAATATCCACTCACTCACCTATCCATTTCTATTTTATTGTGCCTATCTGAACTCCACATACTCGCATATACACCCACTCTCCCACTTCCTTCTTTATCATCCTACCAATCCACTAATTCACCTACCAGTCTACATTCCATCATCCCATTCATTAACCAGTCTATCTACCACTTCACTCACCTACTTATCTATCCACACAACCACACATTCAAAACGTTACTATCAATACATAAATAATGTCAATTCTTTCAAAACACAATATTAATAATAAGTATGACCTTTTGACTTGTCAGAGCCTGTTTAGAACTTTGTTTTCCTTTCTGAATTGTTTTGTAACCGGAGCTACATATTTAGAGTCAGTAGCTGGAATTAAAGAAAATGTGAGACAAGTTTCAGCAAAGGACAATGCAGTTCTTACCGTTAATTCATTGGTAAGGAAGACATTCTCTTTAGGAACATGTTCAACTCTTCCAGTCCCAAGGTGACTACTGATGCACTGTGAAAGAGATATCACAATTAAATATTGTACTACTTGATTTTAAGACTGAAAAGAATGAGATGTTCATTTTTGTTAAAATTACTCTCTTGGCATTTGTGACACTGAGAATTATACTTCGACACATTTCTGCAGGGCTCAAAAAGTAGAAAATTTGATTATGAAAGAGAGAGAATTCAAGTAATTGTATACCCCCACTGAAGTTGTGCCACCGGAGAAAAGTCTGCCATATAGTAAAGTCTTGTTTGTTCGGCAAGAGGATTATGTTGCAAATACGTTGTGTAGTAAATACTCGTCTAGAGTTCTGTCTGTAGTGCTCCAGATATTTCAGAATGATCTATCCAGGAATCAGGCCGAAATCTACATTGGTGTTTTCAACCAAATGTGAAGGAAGTTTTAAAGAAAATAGGAACGTGAGGGTCTTATCGAGAGTTTGAAAATGAATAAATGTGCCACCCTCAGCTAGCATTCCATTATTTAAAAGTGTTGGTGACCCGGAATAGACCAGGGACAATTAAAGAAAAGGTGTGGAAGGAGGGGTGAGAAGGAAGTTGGAGTGATATTTTGAATGACTTGATCTGTGCAACCTACACTAATCCCAATGTCAAGTAAATTCAGATTGTGACCATTTGTTATGCTTATGTATAAGCCCCAGATAATCGGCTCTCATTATATTTACACCTTCTCTGCACTACTGCATTGGAGGACATCAATATATGACTAATTATCCTTCTATCAATTCAATCGCAGACATTCTTGATACCATGTACTCATTGGACTATTTGTGTTTGTCTAGATACAATGTGTATCACATCTACAATCTTATTTTTGGTCGTGGTATACAGCTTAAAAAGCCACACATACCTTACTGCTCCCCACATAGACTCTTTAATAGTTGATATATGGTTGATGCAGGGTGAATTTAAAAGTTGTCCCACCCCTCTCAGGCATTGTATGGGAAGCCATTAAAATGTGTCAAGCTATTAAGGTTTAAGTATACATTGACAGGGAATCCATTCTCTCCTACACTACTAGCGGGGAGTTGCTGAACTAGTATCTTGTTCCTTGCTCCCAACTCAATGTTCAGGCTTCTACCAGCAAGCACTGGTATTCCAAGAACCCCTAGATGCTGTTACAAGAACTGCAGTCAGAGGTGTTCTGCTGCCTCAAGCACAGCTTGCTGTCAAATGGGCATAGATTTTGCAATGAGTAATGTCACCAGGTGAAGAAGAAACATGTCAACATAGGGACAGAGTTGACTGGATAAAGCTATTTGGCATGGCATCTGGCTATTTATTCTGAAAAGCAAGGTCAATCTTTTAACATCTCGGAGTAACTTAGATTTGACCATGATATCTTGCTGATGAATAGTGCTATGGCTAGGATCACTCTGCCATGGAAGCACCTTTTTAAGGTCAAGTTATATCTTCCTCCTTTGATGGCTTCACTCAAGGGGTGAACAGGGCCACAGAAATGGCTCCCCTAGCCATCATGGGTGTAGTATAATGCCATGCAAACCCTTCCAATAGTGGCCACATTGGTAAAACCATCCCTTTTACAATGGGTATACTTCAGTGGTTACTACTGAAGGAAATCAAATGATCTATTAAGCCTTCAGCTCAACTACTATCCATTTCCAATGTTTTGGAGAAGCATATTGGAAAAGTCATCACATGGCATTTGAAGAGCTATCAGGCCTGGACTGGGAACCAAAAACTGCTGCGGCAAAACTGTTCAAACCAGCCCGCTTCCTTCCTCACTTCTCTTGAGCTCTTGCAGCCCTTCAATACATCCATACCTTGTCTCTATCCTTCCCTGCTCTATCTTTCCTGCCTCTATAATGCCTTTCATCTCACCTTCTTTCTATCGTTCTCTTTATTCCTGAAGCCCCTCAGTGCTGCCATTAACCTGGGGTAGCCTGAGAAAGTGACAGATAATCCAACAGCGGCCCTTGCCAATCTGGACTCCAATGGCTCCAACCACCAAGGAAAATACCCAATTGAACAACTGACCAATCCATCCCCAGGGGCTGTTATGAGGCCTCATGCTGCTCCAATGCAACATATGGCCTATAGGGAACATCATCTGCTTTTGTTTGAGTACCAGATGTTCTACAAGCCACGGCTAGGTACTTTATCCTTTGTCAAGATGGGCTTCTCAGCACGTTTTGCTAATTAATATGGGATTTTGCTGTAGCACTTGATAGATGCAGTAGTCATTAACTTGACTAATAGGGGAAGCTTCCTTCCTGCAAGGTTGGCTATAGCATATAAAGATGGGGGAATCAAAAGCAGAGGGGTGCGTACACATGAGAGCTGAAGTTTTTCAAGAGTAAATGCTTTGCAAAGAAGTTTTTCCAGGTCTTGACTGCTGGTGCAGGAAATTTCGAGAGATAGAGTGAGATCAGGATAACCGAGTAACAGTCAAAAGCTTTAATTTACAACTAAAATTACTTAGTTCTCATGTTAGGAGTAGACACTCATTGTCTGGGATCTGTGCACGAGGCATTGCAATTCTAAGTGATGAAATGTTCGGTATGGTTTTACTGCAATCGCTGGTGTAATACGATATGCATAACTAAAGCCTAAATTTAAAAAACGTGTCATTTGTAATATGAATGTTACCAAGTAGTCTGCACAGCTAAATCACGTACTGATACTACTTCCTAGGTCTGCAATATGAATTGTTGTGAATGAAGGAGCACTGTCACATGTCCTAGTACATGAAATTACACAGGCAGCACAACATTTCTCCATATTCAGGTAAGATGACACAAGTGGGACAGCACCCTCATAAAATTACTCATCTCTATGTCTACTTCAATGCTTGTGTACTTTTTATAGGGTACTCTCTCAAAACATGGACTACAGATAAAGACTATCCAAAATGTCAACAATCAGAAGACATTTGATGGTAAAACACTTCAGCTCTACAGGCCTTAATCAACCAGGACATTGCTGCACTTGAAAGCTGTATGTGAAATTTACTTTAGTATATGGCAAATTATCTGTTATTTACCTTCACGACTTCGTCAAGGGTTTGCACCGAATCATCCACTGCCACTAGATAGTGTGTTCTTGGCTTATGGTCTGCAATATTCTGCACCACTCTACAACACAGCGAGTTACATTTTTACCAACTAAACATTGATATCAGTGTCAACCAATCCCATTTCTCAATAGCTACCATAGCTTTTAGAAATGATAGAAAACATGTAATTACTGAATGCACATAACAAGAATCGAATGAAGCTTCTACTGTCCAGAACAGGAACTATAGTTTACAACATGGGTCTTTTACCTACAATATTGTTCATCACTTTATATACAGAATACAATGATTAATAACCTTTGTAGATTTTGAGGTTGGCTCAGCCAGTGTGTCGTTACATACTGTTGTTTTCCTGCAGTCTAAATTCAGTAAAGATCTGGAACTGGGATATAAATCACAAAGAAAGTAGACATGGACGTTTGTGGGTAGGCTGGACAGTTGCTAACAACCTTGGAGCCCAGGAGCTGCCTCGGATCTACAGTTATTAATTGCCTTTCCCCTCACTGTACTCTCATGCCTTCAGCCGGGGCTCATTATTGCATGTTCATTATTAACAGTTATTAGCACTTAGTATTTAAGAAACATTAAAGCACTTTATTGAAGGCAGAGAGTGGCAAAGTCAATTGTTAGCCTTAGAATTTTTACAAAATCTGCTGTTTTTGCTCGAATCTTTAGGCTTTTGGTCCGTCACACAGAGTGAGCCATGTAAGGGAATCACGGGAAGGGGAACGAGAACATGGATTAGGAAGTGCGTGGGTTCCTGGAACAAGAGGAGGACAGCTGGGCCAGACCAAAACAGAGGAGATCTGTTAATTGGAGGGACAAGCATGCAAAGTGGGAAGAGTGGGCAGAGGAGAGGTTTGAGTTGATACACGAAGACCACCACGGAGGAAAAGCAAAATGGCAGAATAAGACAAGATCAGCAGCCAACTGAGTGTAATCCGGGAAAACTAGCAGGCACTGGCGCGGAAGCAAAAGAACATTTTCCACATATCTAAGAACTAACATGCAAAAACGTGACATGTGGGAACGGAATCCGTAGATCCCGATTCGTTTTATCAGGACCTGCAAATTTTTTGTCTGGCCAGATTACACCCAAAACTATGGATTATCTTCTAGATTGTGTGGATGGTCCACAGTCATACTTAGACTTTAGGCAAGGAAACCAGTGTCCCCTTTCAGAAAACTATGGGGCACATGCATCCAGCTAATTACTGGTCGCAAACGGTCTGATATGCAGAATCGTCCCCTTTGTGATCAGTAACCTGTGATGCATCAAGCCCCAAGCCATGTTTTGCAAATGCAGTTAGGGAATCGCAATTTGCGACCCCCTAAATGCAATGCAAGAAGCATTCTCAGAATGCGACTTTGCATTAAGGAATTGCAAATTACCATCAACTTGAAGTTGATGGTAATTTGCAATTCCTTCGAAAAATGCACGAAATTTAAGTGCCATGTGGCGTACACACACATGCCCTTGGGGCATGTGTGTGCGCCACATGTGCACACATGCCAATTTTGGGGTTGAATCAGGGTGGCCTTTTGGCCACCTGGCACCCTTGAAATTCCAAGCACAATTTGCAATTCGCTAATATGGGAATGTGTAAGAATCACAATTTATTTAGCGAATCCTACATGCATAAGGAATTGTGATTCCTAAATAGCGATTCCTTAAAAATCACTATTAAGGAATCGCAATTCCATACGTTGATGCATGTGCCCCTATATGATTTGATGCTGCAAAGGTGGTAAAAACTCACACAGTCAATTCGATTAAATTCAATAATCTTTATTCGTTCTTAATAGATCATAAAAGCACAAAATGAAACCAGTATAAAAAATGTGTAGATAAAACAGATTTCATGAATAACATCCCTTAATAACATTCTCAATTCATTGATTTTAAATATAAATATTAAAATCAAAGTTGATACATCACAAGAAACTTTCAGATGAAATGTAAATGTAAAAACTGACCCCCAAATTATCACAGTCATTATTGTGTAAGAATTCACTAACATATGCAGTGCCATTCCCCACACTCATTGTACGTCTAAAAGTGCAGCTGCTTCTGTAAATCATTGGTAGTGCATTACATGTAGGGAAGAGGTCAATTTGTTTAGTGAATGTAGCAAAAGTTATTCATTGGCATGAATTATTTCGACATGAAAAAAATTAGTGAAACAATAACAGGGCAATTATGAATTTTCCTTAAACAGTGAAATGTTCTACTATTCTAACTTTCCACAGGCATAGGATTATAGCAAAGGGAAAGTATAACTACAAAACTTTCTAGCTTTTCCTGATGTACGAATGCAAGACTTATGGAGCATAAACTTACTCATACACCTACATAGGTTACGTCAGTTTTTGTAAATTGTGCATAGAGAGGGAGAGAGAGAGAAAAAGAGAGGGAGAGAGAGAGAAAAAGAGAGGGAGAGAGAGAGAGAGAGAGAGAGAGAGAGAGATGTTATATGATTTTTCAAAATAATACCAAAAATCAAGCTAATTTCACACTCCCTTTGTCTTGCATATCCCTTACTAAATTTTGAATTTGAAAATTTTTGATGTACATTTTGGCTCTAAAATGTTTTACATTAATGTATGCGTCTTCACTTCAATCTACAATTGGACACCAGCATATAAGAGTTGATCGCTCCTTTTTTCGTGTTGGATATTTCCATTGTAAGTTTTGTACTATGATAAATATATTAACCATTAGTCTACGATTGACAACAAATTCTCAAATCCAAGAAATTTTAAGTGCGGAGCAGCAGGAAATGAAACAGACAGGAACAATGGGTGTGTAGATAGGACTGTTTAAAGCAGACCCACTAGTCTGTATCATCGACATGTTACTGTCCATTATAAAAAAGCCACAATGGTTTTGCGACAGTTGTCAGGACAGAACAAATGTTCTCCTTGTGGTCTCTAACATTACCCTGTTATTCAGTCAGTTAGGTCCTTTTCACAAAAGTCATGTCAAGGAAGAAAAAGGTACATCTTGCCTGCTGATGTATCCCACAATTAGTCCTTTTGAGTTGAAGAGAACAGGCACGTCCTACATTAGAAACATTTTGATGATATAGACTGGGGTTTTCATTGAACAGTGCTTCTCGTGTTTTAACCATGTGAGGGAGAGAGTATTAAACACCCACTCCTCTATACATTTTTAATCTGATCCTCTTCCTTGACACAGTTAACTTTCTCTTTTTGTGTTGTAATTCTTTATTGAAAAACAGAGCAATGATACCAGGGTACAGTAAAGTACAACGTGATGCAGATTGCAACAGGAGGGAAGGGCAAGGGTAAAGGGGAGGGGGGAAATGGATAGAGAAGGGGAGGGCAAACTGAGCAATGCATACAATACTAACAATATCCTCTATTGTGAGAGTCCTCGGCTTCGAGGACCAGCAAGTCCAATTGTCCCACTTGGGTAAGTAGCGTGTGGAGACATCTAACAAGAAAGGACGAGAGTATCCATTATGAGGGGAAGAGAGTGAATGGAAAGGTAAAGGGTTATAACAAAGCAGAGAGGGGAGATGTGTCCCATGCTATTGGACAGAAGTGTTCAGCAGAATAGGAGGAGATGATGCGCCAGTCCACAAAAGGGAAACGGCTCAAGCCATGACATGGCAAGGCGTCGGGGCTTGTCCAGGGGGAAAGGGAGGGGGTGAAGTAGAGATGGAGGAAAGGAAAAGGAAGGTGGGGAGAAAGAGAAGAGGGGGGAGAAAGACAAGAGCAGCGTATAGGAGGAGGCAAATAGTAAGAGGGGTGAAGAGGGAAGTAAAAGAGAAGAAGAGACGACAAGGATAGATTAGTGGGGGTAGGGGAGGGTGAAGGGAGTTAACTCTCCTTTCTCAAAAGAGCTCCAGGAGGAGCCAATCATGTGCATAGGACGTTACAATACATACATTTACAATGCATGCCTTTACAACACAGTATTTGCATCGCAACATCCTTTACAATGCATTTTTTTACATAGCATGCCATTACATCGCATTTTCATAAACTACCTCTACAACGCATTCCATTACATCGCATTATACCTTTAAAACGCATACCATTACATTGCATACCATTACATTGCATTTAAGGTAAGTGTTGGATAGGACAGAGGTAGTAATTTCTATTCTAACTCCAGTGAGTGCAACAGTAGGGTAAGTGTTGGATAGTGTAGGGGTAAAAAGTACTATTCTAACTCCAGTGAGTGCAACAGTAGGGTAAGTGTTGGATGGTGTAGGGGTAAATATTACTATTCTAACTCCAGTGAGTGCAACAGTAGGGTAAGTGTCGGATAGTGTAAGGGTACTAGGCGTTGTAATGACTTGCAATGTAATGCCTGCGTTGTAGTGACATGCATTGTAGTGACATGCATTGTAATGACATGTGTTGTAGTGACATGCAATGTAATGGCTGCATTGTAATGACATGCGATGTAAAGGATGTTGCGATGTAATGACTGCTATGTAAAGGTAGTGCGATGTAATGATTGCATTGTGATGGTTGTTTCCCGTAAATGGATGTTACTATGGTGAGAAGTGGCCCACTATGGAGTAGTACCGAGGCAAGGGATACAGGATTCTGAAGATGCTCAAGAATGCTGAAGATGCTGTGCAGTTGATGGGGTCTTCCTGGGGCTACTCCTCGGTCCATGGGCTTGGTGAGGCGATCCTGACCACAGGGTTGACATCCCTCGAAGTCCTCTCGAGCTAGGTAGACGTCCCATCATCGCTGGGCTACCAGTCGACCAGCATAGCAGATTCAGCGTTTTTCTTCTTCTGGTGGTAACTTGCCTCCTGGGCTACCTAGCTGCGCTTCAATGACTCATCTGGGTCCAGCAGACTAAGGGGCAACCTTTGAGTGTTGGGTCTTGATCCCTTGAGCTGCACATTGGTGAGGAGCGGCGATTCGATTCTGCAATCTGGGCTCCCACCTCGCCGCAGGAGACTTCCTAAGCTCTTGTGGTCCTGTCCTGCGAACAGGACGTCAGCCAACTGTGCTTTAGAGCCTCTTGTCACTAGCCAATGGACTACCAGGTTCCCTCCCACGTGATGACAACTTCCTGTTAAGTGTGGCATCTAACTATTCCAGATGTCTCTATTCTGCGCACTCTCAAGATGGCAGAACCTCTCTCTCAGCATATAGAGCTCCCTAGCCCAACCCAGAGTTGTGGCTACCAAGGGGGCTACACACTCCTGAAAAAACGGTTTGACAACTGGTTTCCCCTCTTTGTCCCCAGTGGTGCCTGTCTGCCTTAACAATAGAGCAGCCCCTCTCCCAAGTGTTTTCCATTTGCTCTTCAAAGCTGATGTCTCCTTTGAAGCTCATCTTTTGGGCCAACTTCTAGCCAAGGAGAGGTAAATCCTTTCTTCCACGTAGGCTTCTATTGTGTCCTTTCCTGGGAGTCGTTTCCACGTCTCCCCAGCAGGGCAGAAAGATGACTCCGGGACAGACCCCATATTGCACTGAAAACAGTCACAGAAGGCTTACAATAACAACTGTGTTTTTTGCAATTTTCACCCCGAGTGGGCTGGGTATGCTCAGACGTGAGTCCCAGGCAGTCCACACCACTGGAGTCAAGCTATCCAGGCTGATGAAGGCTGATAGCCAGAAACCGGTCCTTGGATGCTTGATTCCGGTCTGGGAAAGACATGGCTTGGTAGTTCGGACTGGACTGTTCCCATGAGGCACAGGGTCAGAGCTGATTTGCATATAGCCAGTGTCTAACCCAGGGTGGTGTGGAGTGCAAAAAAACGATGGATTTAGGCCCAGATCCTTGTACTGGGGTGAATGTATGACATTGCTCTACATTCTGTCCATCAACTGTGTTTTTTGCAATCTACAATAACAAAGTGGCAACTATGTAAAAGTTGTGTATTGCAGCAAGTTCTATCAATTTCGACTTGGGAACAAGTTGGCCTTAATGTAAGAAGTTGTTTGATCCCATACAGGACCAACCCTAGTAGTCCCAATCAGAGGTTAGCAGGGCTGCTAGGGCAGATGGTAACTCTTCACTCACCAATTGGGCTACTAGCCTTTTCCACAGTAAAAACAACAATTCTGCTTTTTACTGCTGAAACATGTAATTAGTACATGTTCCACTCTAATGTACGGCACCCTGCCGTTGGCCTTGATAGTCCTACTTTAGGGGTGGCATACATATTAAAAATATATAAGTGAACTTTGTTAATGATTTAAATGGCAAAGTCCAGTTAGAAGTTTCAAACTGCCCTTCCAGTCTGCAGTGGCAAACTGGGAGCCATGTATTACCTTTGTCAAACCCAGTGTGGCACAACCAGTGCTGCAATCCCTGGGGTGACCCTCTAACTTACATGCTATATGGTACCATATACTAGGGGCTTACAAGTAATTTAGCTTATGCCAGTTGGGTATAAGCAAATCAAACATACACATTTTACGGTCGGGCACTGGCACTTAGGTATGGTTAGCAGGCCTTAGTGCACTCTCAGAGTAAAAAAACCAGCAGCATCAGTCCAAAACTTTGACCGAATTACATGTTATTACAATTTAGAAAATAAGTATTTACCCTGCTAAATCATTAACATGAATTAGAGGAAGTACATTGGTTCCATCTCCATAGACCTGCAATGCAGGAGTCTCACCATGCCAGGCTTCCTATAAAAGAAGAAAGAACAAGAGTTATCAAGATGGTCAATGTGTAATGTGTTCAACGCCAAAAGCAAATGCAATGTATTAATTACCTGATTGCTTAACATATCAGTAGTGGGTAAATGCAAATACATTTTTGCTCCTCTTTTCTACTTTCCTCAAGTGTATCTGTATTGCATTGGGGAGGTAAGAGGTTTTTGTCAGTTGTGCACAGGTTGGAATTTTTAAGCTGTTCTCCAATGCATGTCAGAGGGCATTAGAGTAGATTCATTTTGGAAAAGGAATGCCAAAGGTAGTTTACAAGAGTCCCTTTTATGTATACCATTATACATTACAACATTTTAGAAGAGGAAAGCGGGAGATTTTTTAAAAATAAACGAGATGACATATTTCTCCCATTGACTTCACCTGAGGGCGAGGCCTTAATCGGGTTTATTGTCATGTACAGAATTTGCAAGTGTGCTGCTGCAAGATTGGATATCAGAAATGCAAAACTACATTGTTTTTCTTACTTGTCCGAAGCACAGAGAAAGCGGTAAAGCAGACACAGAGAGGGTGACAAAAATGTTTTGCACTGGTCTGCGGGAGCAGGCTACTGGCAGTGCATCCTCCGAGTCACAAAAGACCAGTATCTGTCGGCAGAAGCCCGTTGAAAAATCGGTTAATGCATGCAGGAATAAGGAGGCGGGAGACTAGCCTTGAAATCTCTATTCTCCCACCTGAATCAGGAAGGTTGGCATGTATGCACCATTCATTGAAAGTTTTGGAACTACAGTACCCTTAATAAATGATTTCAAGATTTTGTAAGGCACCATATTTCGAGAAACCATATTCACAGGTGTGCACTGGACATACAACGCTGCACCCCTACTTCACTCACTTTGACCCTTAGGAGATGACAGCTGACTGAGAGTCGATGTTTCAGTGATGAGCACTCAATCTAGAAATCTAGTTTAGCCTTACTTTTTGATGTAATACAGTGTCATCATGTTGTATGGCTGTCCAAGATCACTAGATGACTTTTCAGAGATACATAGGATCAATTTGTACAGGTGACCAGAGTTTCTGAGTTTCTGAGTAATACAGGCTCCTAACAGAATTCCTTAATCTTTGAGAGAGCTCTCCAACATGACAGTGGAGTCTGATATAATTTCCTGAAATTACATCCCCTTCAAATGATATCCATAACAGAAGATAAGGAAACTTTGGCCAAGAGGGCTTACGGTTGGATAGTGCTTAGTGATTATAAAGCTCTTATGCCACAAGCTTATTTAAAAACGGGAGTAAACTGAAGATAAAGGAAAATAATTAAAAGTTGCGCTTTGGCATTTTACCAATCCTCCCCCACCTGCCGCCTTGGAAAAGGAGACTAGAAGAACAGTCCTGACGTCTTTGTAGAACAGGAAAAGAGGATCTAGTGCACATTATTTGCATCTGCCCAAGCCTGATGGACATAAGACGTGCTTCACTTTGACCAATATTCAACCAGAAGGGCATCAGGACCTGCAGGCAGGCCGTAAAATTGTGCTTTAACCCAGAAGAGATACAGCTAAATTGTCGACTTATAACGTATTTGACATGGTGGATGAAAGACTCAAGCCCAAGCCACTGGCAACTGGAGAATAGCACGCAGCTGGACTACTTTTAATCAACACTTTAACAGCCCAAACTACCTGTGGGCCGGCCTTGTCCAATCCATGTTTACACCCTGAAGCACAAGCACTTTATCTATTTTTTACTCACTTCAAGAAGCTTGAATAGACAATAAAACTGAGACTTGATACAGACGATCCAGACTCCTAATCGTAGCACCTAGATATAGGAGATTGCCATAGTCTAGTCGTGAGGTAAAAAGGGCGTGCAGCAGCGTCTGTCTAGCATCAGTTGGAAGGAGGTCCAAGATCTTCCGTAGACCTTTCAGATACCAAAGCACACCCCAACCACACGACCTATCTGCGGTGCAAATGTCAAGTCTGAATCGATCCACACGCCCAGGTTCTTGGCCTGCTGGCATGGCGTGGGAGCAGGTCCTAGACAGGACGGCCACCATGCAGAGGACCACACAGACGGGCCTCCCCCACCACGAGCACCTCTGTTTTGCTGCCATTCAATTTCAGGCAGTTGTTAGACATCCAGGATGCAAGCTCCTGCATGCAGGCACTGAAATTGGGTGCCGCCAGGTCGGGTGCCCGTGACAGTGAGATGACCAGCTGTGTGTCGTCAGCATACGACACGATTCGCATACCTTAGCCCTCCACAATACTCGCCACTCGGGAGACATAAAGATTAAATAGAGTCGGACTCAGGGCCGAGCCCTGCGGCACCCCCTGATCCAGGTTGATTGCTCTAGAATAGTACTCGCCCTGTCTAACCTGGAATCCCCGATTCATCAGGGAGGACTGAATCCCCTTCAGCGCCGCCCCCGAGACCCCACCCCTATTCAGACACTGCAGCAAGGTGAAATGTGCTACAGTGTCGAAGGCTGCGCTCAGGTCAAGAAGGATAAGGGCCATAGTCTGTCCCTTATCTACCCCTTGTCTGAGGGTCTCTACGGCCATCAGCAGCGCTGACTCTGTTGAGTGGAGAGATCGAAACCCAAACTGAGTCGGGTGGAGTAAGTTGGCTTCCTCCACATAGGCCATAAGTTGGGAATTAACGGCCTTCTCTGCCACTTTGGCTAGGTACGGTAGCAGCGAGATAGGACGGAGGTTATCTAACTTCTCCCAGCTGATATTGGGGTTTTTTTGGCGTGGGAGTACCACCGCCTGCTTCCATCCTTCAAGCACCGTGTGAGTCCTGAATGATACGTCTAAAAGGTACCTAATATAGGGTTCAAGGATATCAAGGCTTTCTACGAGCAGTTTCGGCGAGGCGTGGTCCCTAGGAGACCCTGACTTGATCGAACTACAGATCTGCCGTAGTGCCTCAGGGGGCGGGGTGACAAAATTCTCCAGCCTATGAGCTCCCTCATCCTCCCGCTTGATCTCCATGAATTCTGACCCCCTTTTTTTTTGCTCCTGCAAAAGAGGAATATATATCGTGGCCACTTTCTCAGAGAAGAAGCCCGCAATGCGATTGCATGATTCCTCTGAGCTCTAATAAACTCAATATGAAAGACTGTATTTTCAAAATTCAAGGTATAATCTGAAATAAGGATCGTTTTATGTATTTTTAACACCCCAGTTGTTTTAAGATGTGAGTTTAATTTAACTGAACAATAAAATGACTTACTTACATTCCCTTCATGATATTGTTTCTATTCGAAGACCACACTTATTTGAGTAATGTTGATATTGTTATGAGAAAGATTGAGTTATTCTTCCAAAACAATGTCATTTCACACATTCAATCTCCAACACAAAGCGTAAAATCACTAAGTCAGCTGTGATTCAAATCTAAACAAGCAGTGACAAAGCAAATAGGTCTGATGTTGCCTGCCAAGCTATAGGCTTTGCCAATGCTGGTTTGCTTAGAAAGTTAGAAAGGTAAACTACAGCAAACACCATCCATAGATGGCTGCCCATGCATGTGTGTACTTGTAGATGACGGGGCAACCATCTTGTAATGGTTTTTGTTGTACCTATTCAAAAGCTATTGCATTATGGCCACCCATGCACATGCATGCATGGGTGGCCAACTTGAAATGGGTCCCCTGTGTATCTACGCACAATTAGATAATTGTAGCTGGAATCAATCCCTCTTCCCATTTCACTGTTGAATTGCTTTGGCCATATGAATTGCCTGTCCTACAGGAAGCGTGTATGGCAGAGTGCTCCTTTTTTTAAAATGCAGAGGAGAGTGACGTTAAAAATAAATACCTGACCAACAAACAGTCCTAATCTAGGTTTGTAAACTCCTGCCCCCTCTCATAGAGTCCAAAAAAAGCTTAAATGGGTGTGTAAGAAAAAACATTGTAAGAGCTATTGATAGCGAAATATCTCATCACATGGTAGAGACTGAAAGGCACCTTAACAGAACACATTCCGTGTACATATGAAAGAACTAGGATTTGCTACGTATTTACCTCCACTGAACTCAAAGAACAATTGAATCCAGACATTTGTAAAAGCTTTGCTGGACGTTGAGGATGACAGAGGACAACTCTGTGCGTTGTCCTTCACTATGTCCATCCAGAAGGATCCTCAGCCCTTGCCAGCATCTTTCAGTAGTGGACCTATGCATTGGAAAGGCCCTGTCAGGACCTCCATGAGGGTTGCATTGTGGTTGGGAGTCATGTGCCACTATTCTAATGAGGAAGTCCTTCCTCACTGTAGGAAAAAACTCCAGATTTGTTGCCTCGATTGTCATTATGATGCCTCTCTGTGTAAGGTGGGAAGGATGATTGAAGCTCTGTCTTATACATCATTCTGTCTCTTCTCCCAGCAACAGGTAAATGTGAATGATATAGAAATACTTTTTACATTGCATCTGCTTAATGGAATTAGAAAAATACATTGGTATTTTAAAATCAGTTACTATTGCAATGTTTTAAATGTGTGAGCACACTGCTCACTGCTATGAGTGCTACTGTGTGGGCTATTTAGTGGCAGTCATTAGTTTGCTTGCGAAAATTACTCCTATGATACAGCCTCTCTCTTTCTGATGGGCGCTACAGGTGGAAGAGGGATGAGAATAGTGTATAACTTAACTAAAACAACACCTCCTGTATGGTAAGACAGAGCAAGATAAATGTCAGAAAAAATGGTTGTTACCACTCCTAGTCCATTTTGCCTATTTTCTAGTCACTGGAATACCTTGGAAAATAAAGTATGTTTTATGTATACCAGCAGTGTTTACTGGACTGTGTATTAAAGCGGGTCACAGTGTTTTCCTTTTTGTTAAATATACAACACCATCAAACATCATTATTCCATGAACGATGTTTTTTTCTTAACATACAAATGCATCTTTACTGTACTTCGATCCCCCCCTTGGGTTGTCATATCCTAATTTTCCCGAAATATCTAACAAAACAAAAAGTATTCAGATTTCAAATATTTAGTGGCATGGTTGATAAAGGGTCTATACTTAAGAAGCACTAAAAGCCAAACAAACTAATATGTTGTCTATGTTGGTAGTGGATTGGGCCAGACTTGCCCAGAGACATATGAGCTTTTGAGAACGGTCTTCTGTATACGTGTATTGAAGACACAAGGGTAATTCTATTAATTTCAAACCAGTAATGTATTTGTCAATTGTTGGGAAATATATCAATGGAATTACAGTTTTTAAACAGAAAGGTTGATATTTTACCAGTTATGAACAGCCATTAGCTGTAATAAAAGAAATCTACAACATTTCACTGAAAATTAACCACTGATGTCAAATCCCTTGACACCGAAATCATTGCACATAAACATTCCATTAAAAAATGCGGTTACCTTGAAAAAGGTGTGCAGGATTCCTTCGTCGAATCCATACTGTAGCCCAGCTGCAATGACATATGTCGAAAATTTGCTTTTGTTCTGCGAAGCAAAACATAAAGAAAGTTCATAGACTTTTAAAAAAATATCCACTTATTCAATGGCACAAATAATTGTGATAAAATATTTCAGGCAGGTTAATGTAATCTTACACCTTAACTTTCAAACTGGGGGGCACACAAATTCAATCGAATGTGGGAGCTTGGCCGAATGAAGCTCAACCAGACAGAATTTGTGACCTATCTTAGTTAGTCCAACGGACTGACACTCCTTTTTGTATCCACCAATGTAACAGACGCAGATCGGAAATATTAAATAACTATTTTTCAAAAATAAAGGTGCAGGACAATTCTATATGCATGCAAGGTTTTATTTTGTCCAGATACTATAAACATACATCCTGGGCTATTCACATATTTTAGACAAAATTAAAATGCACTAGATCTGAATTTATATAATGTCTTTATATGGTGGGTGCTAATGTCGTCTTTGAAAGACAGCACATGCCTTAAATGAATAAATATATGTAATGCTGATAAAGTGCACAAAGGGGCAGAGTGAAAGGGCTCTATGGTACCAAAGAGGTCTAATCCTAGAGCTGCTAAATGCTAGTAAAACATGTGATTGCTGGGTTTAACATAAAAAAGTTAAATCGGTCTTGGCATCCCTTTTTATTGTGGGATTGGCATAGGATGAAGAGGTGAAAGATGAAACAGTGTTGTGAACCATTTATCATTGCATTACACAAAGTTGTTACACCGTGCCACAGCAATACCTGGAGGCTGCCAAATACGCTATGAGCAGAGGGAATATATTTCTTCTACATGGTGAGATTGCAGGCTCAAAGGTGATGAGAGACGTTGCAAAACATGACTTCGCAACATCCCTCCTCACCACAACAATCCTTGCATTAGGCATGTCCTGTGAGGAGGGTGATCAAGTGAGTGTGTACATTTATAAAGTGCAAAAATCACACAGCTACCTCAAGATGCACCAAATTTCGCCTTGAAACAATGCAGAAAACGTTTTGACATACCATCAACGATCCTACAAAATACATGCCAATTAGCATGGGGTCGCGAATAATGACTGAGTTTGCTAACGGCCATGCTGATTATCAGAACAATCCAACTGTCCCTTGCAAAGTGAACACATCTAAGAGTAAACTGTTAAACCCATACTGTTCTAAAAAAGAGGGTTATTTTTTTCATTTCAGCTTAGCCTTTATTTTCTGACCTAAGCAGAAATAGCCCTGGAAATTACATTTATGTTGTTAGGAATTGGGGTTCTGGCTGGCAGAGGTATGTACCCTGTCCAAGCAGAAACCACGATCTTAAGGTAAGTCAACACTTTTTAAAAAATTGTTTATATTGACATATTAACAAGAATAATATAATACACATGATACTAAAACATATGACTGTAACAATACAACTCGACAGCATAGCAAACAACACGTACCAGTATCATAGAAAGAACATTTGTCAATTCCAATAACAAAACGACCCCACCCCCTAGCCCCCAGGTTTCCTATCGGCCACTCATTAATATATTGAGGAGAACTTCCACTTGCATTCACAGGCCTTCTATGATGTGACATAATGGTATCCACTATCCCACCCGTGGCTCAGAAATACACTTTAAACTAGCCTATGCTCACGCTCTGGTAGCTTGGCACAGAGCAATCAGGCTTAACTTACGAGACAATATGTAAAAGTATTTGTGCAGCACTTCAAACTGCAACACTGACAAGACCACAAAAATACGCCACACAAGCTTAGAAAAATAGCTTACATTTTTATTAGAAAAACAGACCAAAATGACAAAAATCCCAGTAGAAGCCAAAATATGAATTTTTAAAGAATAAACTGTTTTGCAGTGCCTAGAGACCAATAGCGTCAATTGGGGCTATCTGGTCAAGCTTTACAAGGTCAAATCCAAACGTTCAATCCGACCGCGATCGAGCACAGATTGGATACAGGGACCAGCCATGGCCCGCTGACCAGTGACTTGGATGAGTCAACGTCAAGGGCGATGCGAGTAGCAAGGGAGGTTGTCGATCTCAAGATGTCGGCGATGCATTGGTTCCGAACTGCACACTGTCAAGAATGCGCTGAAGGTTCTAATGTCCTTGTGATTCCCTATAGATAACTACGATGTCTAATTTTGTGATGTGCCCCACTGTGCTGTATTGCAATTGTGTCAAGCTGTTTGGTCTCATGAGCATTGTTAATACAAAGATTTGTTAAAAAAAAGAATTCACTGAAGGTCAATATGCAAAGAACACCAGGACGCTGTGTCATCATTGAACTACTGGGCTGAAAACAATGCAAGCAGCTGGAAGTGATGCATTGGCACCGACCCGCGCCAAGGGGGAGATGCATCAGAAACTGGAGACAATGGGTCATGCAGTCAGAGATGCAGTGTCCGCGATACATTCAGCAGCGGCAAGGCATCGCAGTAGATGCGCTGGTGCAGATCGACACAACAAAGTCAAAAAGTGTATTTTAACAGCTGCAGCACTTTCAACTCACTTTCAAGGACCCAGGACTGGATTGACACTACTTGTCGGAGCGGAACTCACAGCACACAGAGTGCAGGTGTTGTTTATAGGTTGAAGAGAGAAGTCTTTGATATCCCTGAGACTTCACAAACAGGAAGCAAGACAACGAGCCCTTGGAGATACTTGGGTTCTGGGACATAGAGATGGAGATGCAGTCCTTCTAACTCCAAGGCAAGATGGCAGCAGGCCATCACAACAAAGCAGCTCAGCAGTCCCTCCAGCGGCACATCAGTCCTTCTTCCTGGTGGACTGTCCTCAGTTCCAGAAGTGTTCTGAGTTGGTGCTGTCAGACGTCTAGTACTCATACCCAGTTGGGCCTTTGAGGTGGGGAGACTGCAAAGAGATGCCTTTGAAGTGCACAAGTCCCTTTCTTACCAGCCCTGGCTCCAGACTCACTACAGGGGGGTATGCAACCCTTTGTGTGGGGACAGGACCCAGACTTTCAGGTGTAAGTGTCAGCTCTTCCCTCCCATTCTGCTCAGGATGACCCATCAGGATGCAGAGGGCCACGCAGTCACACCTACCCTTCCTTTGTGCGTGGCTGTCTAGAGAGAATAAATAAAGCCAGCTGTCGCCCACCCCAGATGTATATTCCAGAGACAGGCAGAAGGCACCAAATGGTTACAGAAAGAAAATGCCAACTTTTCAAGGTGCCATATTCAGAATTGCAATTTAAAATCCAACTTCACCATAAGTTGAGTTTCTAAATTGTGATTCCAGTTGCAGAAAATGTGGGTCTGAACTCTCGTCAATTGGAAATTACATTTCTAAAATGTAATAAGGTAATCCCAATGTTATCCTATGGGAGAGACAGCCTTGCAGAAGTGAAACATTTATTTAGGAGTATTTCACTAGCAGGACATGTAAAGATTAAAAGCACATGTCCAACTTTTTAAATGCACTCCACCCTGCCATGAGCTATCCAAGGCCTACCTTAGGGGTGCCTTATATGTAATAAAAAGCAGGGTTTGGGCCTGTCAAGTAGGTTAACTTGTCAGGTCGACAAGGCACTTTAAAACTGCACACACAAGATCTGTAGCGTCAGGCCTGTGACATGTTTAAAGGGCTACTTAAGTGGGTGGCACGAGCTGTGCTGCAGGCCCACTAGTAGCAAGTAATTTACAGGCCCTGGGCACATGTAGTGCACTTTACTAGGGACATATAGGAAAATTAAATATTTCAATTTCGGATAAGCCAATGTTACCATGTTTTAGGTGTAGAGCACATGCACTTTAGCACTGGTTAGCAGTGATAAAGTGGCCAATTTATCAAAGCCAGCTAAAACAAAGTCAATAACAACAATAGCAAAACAGGGGGTCTGAAGGCAAAATATCAAGGGAAACCATGCCAAAGATGCCAGGTCTAACATATGTCTATATGCATTTTGATTTGGGGTCACAAACCCATTATCCAGATTCACAGAATTAGTACTTTCCAATGCTTTCACTGTGGTGGAAAATCAGCCACTATGTCAGGTTTTCCATGTTAGTACGTATAAGATTTGGGTAAGGACATGGGTGTGAGAGTGTGTCAGGAAAACAGTGGTGAACACCCACAAAGTAATAACTTTGTTAGGTAAATAGGAACTTTGCCAATGCTTATCACAGTCAGGTGTACCTTAGTGCCAGTGGCACAGTGAGCACGGGGACCCATGTCTGGGAATACTGTTGCCACTTAGGGTGTTACATCAAATAAACAAAAGGTGATTGAAAAAGTGACATCAATTTGGCTAACCACTGGTGATCACTTGGGGTGGCATTCCAATCCATTGTTTTTTTGCCCACCAAGCTACCCATTCCTGTCTCAGTGGCTCCATAATGGATCCCTTTTAGCTCTCTGGTGCGGGTGACAGCACGGAGAGAGAGAGCTTCAGACCCTGATGCCAAACTATGAGCAGATGGAGAGCTTCATCTGGCACATCTCTACATCCTAGATTCTGAGGAGATCTAGCACATATATGTAATGGGTTGAGCCCTCAAGCGTAGAGATCAGGGTTTGATAGGCCATGAGTGCCGGGTTCAGGTTGGGGGAAGCATGGATACGAGAAGATAAGAAGTGGTGAATGATGGGATGCTCAAAGACACAACTGCAACTTCGCATTCTCTCCCACACAGATTTTGTCTCTTCTTACTAGCTGCCAGTCTGAAGGCTCAGACAATCAGCCAATGAGAGGAGGAAGTTCCACTTTGGAGACTTTGCTGAAGGGCCATCAGGACTGCGGGTGAGATATTGGGACACTTTGGGCTTAGGAAACACTGCCACCTTTGGAAGTGCCTCACTGCCTTCACCACTACTTGACAGATACACTGGGTATGTAAGACTGGGGCATAATTGAAAGAGGCAGTGGGTGTTAGAGATGAGGTTACTGGTTGGCTATTTTATATACCATGGCCAGGCAGAAATCCACTACTCAAGTCAGGGTAAGCTAGATACACAAAGAAGATAACCTCTGCTCACCCTATGGTAGCTTGGCAAAGAGCAGGCAGACTTATCAACAGAGGCAATGTGTAAAGTATTCGTGCAACACACTAACACACACAGTAATACACAGCTTTCCAAACTGTGTGGCGCGACACGTTAATGTGTTGCGCTCCATGGGTGTTGCGCGATCAGCATGCTGTTTAGATCACCCCCGCGGGCCTTCCAGCAACAGGCAGAGTGGCGCTGCAGGGGCTCTAATATGAATAACAAAGTCTTATTAGCACGTTAAGTGGTCTTTCAAAGACCTGAGAAGTGCTCGGGTGCGGCTGTGTGTGTGCCCGGGAGCCGTCAGAGCCGGGGCTGACACACACGACGGAGGGGGGCTGGGGGATATTACATACAGCTATTTGGGTGTAAACCGTGTTTTACAATGCGCATTGTGTTAAAAATGTATTTACATACCGAATGATTATGAAAATTGTTCCATTATATAAACACAGCGAATGCTGGTGCAGAAATAATTGCCATACTACGCATTAATAACATTTGTATCTTGTTTGCATAGCATGTGTTATCAATGTGCATTCTGTAACAAACATGATTACATCGAGAATGCTACAAAATAAATTACATCATTGAGTTGTATCCACTCCACGGAGGGAGGCAAAATCATAGCGAATAAAAGTGCAGAAACACTTGCTATATTACACACTATTAGCATTTCAAAATATATGAATACAGTCAGGGAGGAAAACAATGTATCTTGTCTACATATCAGAGTAAAGGTAGGTAAACCACGATGATGTTAATGCACTGTATTATGTGAATATTTGCCAAAATACCAATGCACGTGTGTGTGGCTACTCATTCATGCGAGAGACACGCTAGTTGGGCATGGCTGACTTCAGATTCATTAAGGCCTTTATTGATGGTGTCAAGAAGTGACATGCATTTGCATTCCCTCACATCTAGTATGCGCCCCATATTTCCACACCTTGGGGCCAGAGAGGCCTTTTCCAGGATCAGCCAGCAAATTTCATCAGGGCTATGATCAGCGTTCTGGAAGTGTTCAACCAGGGCATTTGACTTTAAAATGAGTGATTCTGGGCAAATTAGTTGACCTCACTGTGCATAAAATTGTAAATATGTGTGGAATGTAACGTGATTGTAAATATATAAAATGTAATATCACAAATGTGCAAATCTCCTGTTCATTCTCTGTTACCAACCATGTGGGTTTTCTTCAGATCCATACAAACATACGTACATTATCTGGGGGTGGATGTGTGTGGGGTGTGGGTGTGTGTGGGGTTGTGTGTGGGGTTGTGTGTGTGGGGTGGTGTGTGTGGGGGGGTGGGGGGGTGTGGGTGTGTGTGTGTAGCTGTGTGTGTGTGTGGGGATGTGTGTGTGGGGATGTGTGTGTGGGGATATGTGTGTGGGGATGTGTGTGTGTGGGGTTGTGTGTGTGTGGGGTTGTGTGTGTGGGGTTGTGTGTGTGGGGTTGTGTGTGTGGGGTTGTGTGTGTGGGGTTGTGGGGGGGTGTGTGGGGTTGTGGGGGTGGGGTGGGTTGTGTGTGTGTGGAGTGGGTTGTGTGTGTGTGTGTGTGTGTGTGTGTGGAGGGGTGTGTGTGGGTGTCGGGTTGTGTGTGTGTGGGGTTGATTCGGGCTAGCTCGCAACGCTAGCTCGCGTTACCGTGTCCCTGAAACAAATTTCACAAAAAGGTGTGTCACCAACATGAAAAGTTTGGAAAGCTGTGCAGTAATACAATGAATACACCACAAAAAGACTTCACACATGTTTATATAAATCGCGTACTGTTTTATCAACAAATCAAGACCAAAATGATAAAAATACCATGAATACTTTTCAAGATATGTGCATTAAAAATCATAAAAGCAGAATATAATATTCAGGCATCTTCTTCTATTTAACTATTTGCAGGCGGTCACACTGGACCAAGAAGAAACAAGAAAATTTGTAAGGGGGCCCATCACAGAGGTTGCTGCCTGGTATCACGATCAAATGGTGCCTCACAAACCCGGATGCGCTGGAAGGGGGATCAGTGGGCCACTCAGGCAGCGTCCTGGCATAGGGGAGCCAGCCGCGAGAAGGTGCAATTCAGCTGAACACATCCCTCAGGTTCCACAGGATCACAGTACCTGGCGGTGGACTGCTGCTGATGCACGGGGCCCACAGCACTCGGGAAACATCACAAATCCAATGAAAGGTGTGGCAGCAGGCCCCGTGAGCAGGACCCACATCGTCGTGCTGTTCTTCCTCCGAGTTAACAGCGGCAGCCAAAGTCAGGAGCACTGTGTGGCTCTGGCGTGCGCTGAAGGCTGACATGCCTTGTGCTTCTGACCACGCCCCTGGACACCAGAGCAACGCGTCATGATGGAGCCATGCTGAAAGACACTGCAGCCACTGGAGGTGACAAATGCCAAAAGAACAATTGAGGGACAGAATGCAGAACAATGTCATACATTCACCCCACTGGGGGTGCAGCAGGGATGTGGATCTGGCAGTTGCAGAGCGAGTCAGAATGACTAAAGAGCTGATTCTGAGCAAAGTAAGAGCAAGATAAAAGCAATCTCTCTGTGCATAGCAGAGCACAAGTCGTTGAACACAGTAAGCAGTCGATCCAGCACACTCAGTTTCTTGTCAGAGTTTAGCTGAAAGGACACATGGTGACGCTGAATTATTTGATGGCCCTGAGACTTCGAGGAACAGGGGGCAAGCGAAGAATCCCATGGAGAACACTTGAAGTCACAATGTAGAGGTAGCAGGTATCATGCCAGCACAACAAGGCAGGTAACACAATGGCAGTCTCTCCTGCAGCTCATCAAGCAGCGGGTCAAGACAGCAGAGCAGTTAGCAAACTGGCAGTCCCTCCTGGCAGCACAGCAGTCCCTCTGGCAATGTGCAGATGTAGAGCCAGTGATGTTTGGTTACATGCCCAAAAGTGTCTGGCTTTAGGGGACCAGAGACCCAGCACTTATACCCAAAAGTGCCTTTGAAGTGGAGGTGACTTCAAAGAAAAGTCTTTGAAGTGCACAGGTCCCTTTCAGTCCAGTCCTGTCTGTCAGACTAACCTTGGGGAGCTAATCCATGCTTTAATCGGAAGGCAGGATCCTACATATTAAAGTGTATGTGTCAGTCCCTCCCCTTCCCTCTGCCCAGGAAGAGCCATCAGTATGCAGATAAATGCAGTTGAGTGTTTTGTGTTTGTGGATGTCTAGAGGTAATGCACAACGTGTAGCTGTCTACCAAACCCAGACGTGTATTAGAGACAGGCTGGAAGGCACACAATGAGCTAAGAGCAGAGAAATGCCAACTTTCTAAAAGTGAAAAAAGGGGGGTTCTCGTCCAAGCGACGCCAGGTATGGACATATAATAGTAATTGTGGAAAAAAAGGAGAGCAACCTGGCTATCAGTTTGTGTACCGCTATTTATTTAGATGGACCAAAGCTAAGATGGAAAGATTCTTATACTCCAAATGTCATTAATCACATTCTTTTTAACATTTTCAAAACATTTGTAAAGACATTTTAAATTACGTCTGAGTCAAATACATTTCAGTGCACAAACACTGTGACCAAAACATATATGTAATCAAAAGTGACATACAAAAAATGTAAACATTGAACAAAAATAACAAATATTACACCAGCAGAATATTGATACTGATAATCGTAAAAGGCAATTCCTAAACCGCCCTACAGCTTGGCCTATGTCAGGGAACTGCTACCACACTGGATTAGTATTACTCTGTGGGGTAAATTAATTTTGAAAACCCTCTTCAGAGAACTTTCTAAAAGTGGCATTCCTAAACTGGTAATGCCAAATCCAATTATACCAGTAAAGGGGATCTGTCATTACCAATCTAAAGATATGAAACATAAATTACGATTACGAGCCGAATAAAATTCAAGGCTCTATGTCACATTTTTAAGATTAAACAAGGCTCAGCCCCTAAGTACCTACAGGGTTCATCCAGGCCTATAAGCCCAGTCGTTCCTTATGATCTTCGGGAAAAGGCGATTTCATTGTTCCGAGATTTAAGTTAGTAAAGATGGGCGGTCGATCTTTTTCTCATCTAGGTCCTAAATCCTGGAATGCCTTGCCCGTGAACCTAAAGACTGAAACTGATCTTTTTCGCTTCCACAAAGGACTTAAAACCTGGTTCTTCCAGCAATGATTAGGGTGGTCTTCTTCAGTAAGTTTTCGTGGCAGTTCTTTCTTTCTTTAATCTGTCCCTTGGCACCGGGAAACCCACTGCGGGTAGCTGTGCGCCTTATAAGTTTAAATAAATAAATAAAATAAAATAAAATAAATCAGGTTACCAGTAAAGAGGATTTGTCATTACCAATCGAAAGATATGAAACATTTATCAGGAAATACATCTTAAAAGTGTTTTAAGGAATTATCATTGGTAACCTATGAGAGAAGCAGGCCTCACTGTAGTGAAAAACGAATGTGGGTGTTTGTCACTACCAGGACTTGTTAAACATACAGATACATGTCCTAATTTTTACTTACATGGCACCCTACTCTTAGGGATAACTTAGGGCCTACCTTATGGGTGACTCGTATGTAATAAAAGGGAAGTTTAAGGCTTGGCAAGGGGTTTTAAATGGCATGTCAAGTGGCAGTAAACAGCGCACAAAAGCCCTGCGATGGCAGGCCTGAGACATGTTTAGGCTTTCCTTTTTTCCGTTTCTATTTTTGGTAAATTCTGGTGGTGTTTTTTCAGTGTTTTCCAGTGATTTCAATGCCTCAAAAAAACAGTGCTTTTCAGTGGTTACTAATTTTCGCGCCATACAAAACAACTGAAACGGTGTTTTACCGGTGTTTATAGAACGCTTTGCTTTTATTATTGCTTGCTTTCTTCATTGATGCTTGGTTTATAGACAGTGTATGTACAGTGCATATGAGGTACAAATACATTTATACAAATCGAATTTATAGTAGTACACCATACAATATTTCTTCAATGATTCTTTGGTCATTCACACTCTCTCTTTCCTTACCATGTCCACTTATTTGTGAAAAGGCTCTCTCGACATTGGCACTTGAGACTGGCAACGCCAAAACAGCCAGTACACAATTTGCCAACTCTGGCCACTGATGTAGCTTTCCATACCAATACTGGTGCACCTGAAGGTTGACATTCTCTGGAATAGGTTCTGCAACATATGAGTTGAACTGGGTGCATATGCCCTCAGAGGTATTAAAGCAGTCAAAAATTAAGCTGTACTTTTCAAAGTCTGGAGAAAATTCCCCTTAATGGAAGGAATCTAACACTTGTGCAGAGCACCAAAGTGAGGCTTCATTGACTTGAAATGCCATGATCGGTGAAGGAACATTTGTATGCATCATAGCTAGGCATTTCTCATGCATTGTAAAATAAAACAGGGAACTCGAGATTCCAAATTGGGCAGGGGCTCTACGAAGGGGTGCAAGACCTGTGAATGACACAGCAGCTCAAGTCCAGTGTGAAAAACTATGAAAAAGTTTGCAGTCCCCTCTCGCTCGCATGTAAATCACATTTGCACTATAATAGTACTCATGCGCGCAACTCCCATTGGGCTCAACGGGCTTCAGCCCCAGTGCTTAATTTGTGCCGGTGGTTTTCGGTGCTCAGCACCGGCACTTAATTCACAGGGCCGTGTCTATACATGTTTTCTTCTCACTACAGTAAGCTCAGCATCACTCTGGTACCAGAAGCTAGCTGGCTGTGCCCCAGTATTGGCACTACAGCGAGTTCATCATCACCCCGATGCCAGCTACTGCGTGTGTCTAGGTACCTGCTCCCTGTCAGCCAGAGGATACCAGGAGCAGGTGGGGGATTCCCGTCAGAGCTGAACCTGTGCCTGCTGGCACCAAGAGGTCTGGCTGTATGTACTTGCCAGTGCCTGGCCCCCTCATGCATCCCATGTGTGCCCCTTTCCCTTCCAGCCCCTCCAGCGTGACACCAGACCCTGTGGTGACCGGCTGCCTGTCATGCTGCGGGTACTGCAGTGAATGTGGTTTCTCTGTCCTGTGTGTGACAGTACTTCTTCCTGCCCTGGGCAGTCTGTACAGGGCTCAGTTACCTGTCCGATGTGAAGCGCCTCTTATTTCCTCCATCCATCTGCCCTCCAGTCCACTCTGTAAAGAAGTCATTCCTCCCAGTGCCTGCTGGGAGAAGATTTCCTATATTTAAGCTGTGTGAAACATGTTCCTGCTGTCTTGTCGCTGCAGTCAGTGGCCATATTTGGCATGATGTCATAGTGAAGGTATAGTGCAACGACATCCACCCCAGTTTTCACAAGTGTGAATTCGTATCTCCCAGGATTCTCTTGCCGAAGTTAAATAACTACATTCCGGTCGCCTGGCTCTGGTGATAGAATACAAAGAGGCGCAAAATGGTCTTGGTAGCACTTGCGAGCTGAGTGCAAATTGTGTGTGCTACTGTGCTTACATATTGCACCTTGTAGCTCCTAGGTGGTGGTAAAAGCGGCCAGTAAACATGAAATGCAAAATAAAAGGACGCCACAAATACTGTTTCCACGTTGTCCATTTTTGCACCTATCTATGTAAAGAGAGTTAAATGTACGTAGCGGTCACAATTGTTATGTGCGCTGGGTGGTCTTGCACTGCCTGTATTACACCAGTATCGGAGTGAGCCAGCATGTTTCACAGCACCCACTGTTCATCTTCTGCTGACTCCTGTGTGGATGGGAGTTGGGCACACATGTTTACAAAGCCTTTACGGATATCATCATACGCCTTCGTCTACTTCAAAATATAACAGATCCAGCTGGTTGACAGCATGGCATGCCTGCACAGTCTGCCCCTCTTGTTTAGGCTTGATGAATGTGTATTGATGTTGTGCCAGGAAGATAGCTGGGCGGACAACTGGGAGAAGTGGCTGCAGCCGCCGAAAAAAAATGTTGAGCACCAGGACTTTATTTTTTTACAAATTAAGCAATGTGCTGCCCCCCCCCCACTCAACCCACCCCCCACCCCATTGTGTGTGTCAGCCTGGCTGAGGCATCTTCACAGGCTGGTGACCGTCTGATTGCAGCCGCACCCCAGTACTTCACAGGTCTTTAAAAGACCATTCAATTGCTAACGAGGCTTTGTTGTTTTTCACCCCTTCTTACAGCCCCTGTAGCTACACTCTGCATATTGCTGGGAGAGTCAGCCCTCCCACCCCCGCCCGCCACCCCACCCCCACACACACACACGAAATGTGTAGTAGCCCGCCCCGAATTTTGGCTCTAGTTGCACCTCTGACAGTACTCACTGACTTTCAGCTGGGTTAGCGCCCTACAAACACCACATTACACAATAATATGCGCAGATTGTACTGGGATAACTCAAAGAATAAACATCACACAGAAATCTGCACTGCCGTCAACTGTTATCTTAAAGCCTCTATTTAGCACTACTGCGAATCCTTCGACGATGAGTACAGTACCCTGAAGTGACAAAGTCAGCGTGTATTTACTGGCATTGAGTACTCCTAATAAACTGCCGCAAATACCTTCATGAGGGAAGTACTACCAACTCAGTCGTTTTTGTACACACTTTCTTTGTTTATCCTTGTTTAAAGTCTACAAAACGTCACCCTTTGTAAAGTTCATCCAAGTTCATTACTTAGAACCGTAAACCTGCTCCATAAATCACGTAGGGTTAAAGGCTTCAGGTTTATGCCTAAAAATATACAAGTGCGGCACATTTCCAAGTCCCTCTCCGCGTTTATGTGAATTTCCCCCAAAATGAAGACAATCTTACACTTATGGTTCGGTAACTATGCTTCCTCTATTTTTGTATTGCATAAGGTCATCAGCCTTTGCATAGTGAATATCAGAAATCAAGTGTCAAGACAACAAAATATCATGTTAGGAGCTACAAAATTCCTTCCACTAGGCCTGCACTAGCTTGTCCATGTGCAGTGAGCAAACAAGACGTTTTAAGTGAAGGAAGATACACGAAGGTTGAAATCACATGACTAGCACTGGCGGAGCCACAAATGCTCCTACTGATGAGACAGTCACATAGACACTGCACAACAGACAGTCACACAGCTTTGCAAAGGCACTAATTGTTTCTTCAATTACGTACATTAAATAAAACATGGTCACCTGGTTTTGTATTTAAAACAACTTCGTCTGAGGTTTACCACTGTTGTAGTGAAACAGACGCAGTATCGTTTTGGAGACGACAAAATTAACTCGTCACGTCTGTGAAGAAACAACGTACTCCGTAATGTACTTACACAACAGCCAGATGATGAGTGGACTCAGCCTGCATTGCGCATGAGCAGGTGTCAGCACATTAAAGTACAGGCCTGTACTAGTACACAAGAAATGTTGGGCACCCGTAACCAAATTAAGTTTTGTGGAAATAGTGATTTAATGACTCGCGTTCTGAGCTGCTTGCTTCTCGGGCCTAAATTGCAGTGTGGTCTGCAATGCTTTGGCGCCATCAAGTGGCCAAAAGGTGCAATAGCAATGAAAATCAGTGACACTCGGTTTAAACGGTGTCAGCTGATTTTCATCCGGTAGGGTTCTATCGAGCAGAGTCGGTTTAAACCGAATTCCGAACAGCCTAGACATGTTTGACAGGCTACTTATGTGGCTGGCATACTGAGTGCTGCAGGCCCACTAGTAGCATTTCAAGTACATGCCCTGAGTAAATGGTATACCACTTTACAAGTGACTTACTGATTCAACAAATATCCAATCAGGTATACACAAATTATATGCATGTTTAGGAGAGAAGAACATGCACTTTAGCACTGGTCAGCCACTAGTAGCATTTCAAGTACAGGCCCTGAGTAAATGGCATACCACTTTACAAGTGACTTACTGATTCAACAAATATCCAATCAGGTATACACAAATTATATGCATGTTTAGGAGAGAAGAACATGCACTTTAGCACTGTTCAGCCATGGTAAAGTGCTCAGAGTCCTAGAGTCAACAAAAACAAGGTCAGAAAAAAAGGAGGGGGAAGGCAAATATCAGTCACATTACTTTGCAAACTGGCTTCCATTTTGGAATGGTAATTTCACCTCCTGCAATTACAATTCTTACATTTGTTATTAATGTCACATATTAGGTGAATTATTTAAAGTAACATCAAGCATAATTTCAACATTATTGCACATTAGATAATATTGATTTCACATAGTTCAATTCTGCCCCAGTGGGCTAATAATGTCCTCTGCCAAAATGTATATGAAATGTATTTAAAGGAAGGCATTAGACAGCTAATTGATGTAAATAACTATGAAAAACTGACAGGTCAATTTATGACAAGAGCAATGAAAGGTACAAAGCTAATCTAACACAATGGAAAAATGAGAATCTAATATCAACTGATGAGTATAAATATTTGAAGTGTGAGTTTCCAAGGGTACCTGCAATGTATATGTTGCCGAAAATTCATCTATGGGTAGTCTTTATGAAAATACTTCCAATAATATAGATTACTTCTTAAAACCTTTTGTGCTAGCGCTTGCTTCATATGTAAGGGACACAGTTGACTTCTTACAGGTGATTAACAACATTGGCGGGGAAGATGATTAACTGCTGATGGATTTGGATGTAAATAGTTGCTACTTGCATACCACATGATTCGGGTATGAAAGCAAGTCGACATTTTTAAAAAAAACAATCTGTGTCCTATTGAATGCATACAGAAATGCTCTTAAGACATGATATATACATGTTTGACAAACAATTTCTTCATCTTTGATCATGTAATCTATAAACAAACCCAGGGAACGGCAATGGGGACCTGCTTTGCCCCCCATTACGCAGGACTATAGCTGGGCTGGAGGGAGGAGCAGGTGGCGAATAACATCAAGGCTTTTACCCAACATGTAGTCCTCTGGGCAAGATATATAGATTATATACTTTGTATCTGGAGAGGAACTGAAAAAGAAGCCATTGAATTTGTGGAAATCCTGAATAAAAAAGTTTGGGATGTGAAAATAAGAGTGGTTGATAAAAAATTGGAGACTCTATTATTCCACAAAAAAACCAGGGGGAAATAGCTTATTACATGTTAGCAGCTGTCATTTGGTGAATTTAATTAACAGCATACCATATGGGGAACTCCTCACGGCTAAGAGAAATTGTAGCTCTGAGTAGACATTCAATGAAGAAATGATGGTGATGAAAGTGAGATTCAGAGAAAGAGGCTATTCTGAAAAAATAATAGAACAAGCAAATGAAAAAGTGAGAACAGCGAAATGGAATGAGTTAGTGAACATAAAAATAAAAGATGACAGTGAGGTACAACCTATATGATTTATAACATCTTTTAGTAATCAGTCACGGGAGGTAAAAAGAGGTCTTAAAAAGTTCTGGCAAGTTCTGAACACTGATGACACACTGAGTAAAGTGGTAGGAGAAAATCCCAAGATTACCTTCAGAAAATGCATTTTTTTTAAAGACATTTTATGCACCAGTACGGTACAATACCCAATGAATTTTAATCAGATTGAGGGATTTTTTATTTGTGGAGAGTGCAAAGCGTGCAAAATCAGTATCAACTGCAAACAAATAGAGCTATCCAAAATTCTGAAGCTATTTGTTATCCAAAAGCATTTAACATGCAATTCTGATTTCTGTGTTTATGCTCTGATATGTCCGTGTTCATTGATTTATATCAGAAGTACAATTAATAAAGTTATAAAATGCATTTTAGAGCACATGCAAGCGATTACAAAAGAGGACAAGCAATATCCTATAGCAAGGCATTTTAAAGAAAGCCATAACAAAGATGCAAGGCTGCTAAAGTTTTGTGCTCTAGATAGAATCCCGATCTCTGAGAGAGGTGGAAACAGAGTGTGGCAACTACGATGCCTAGAATCTAAGATGGTCATAAAATATGAAACCATGCACCCAGAGGGTCTGAATAAAGACGAGGAACTATCTGTTCACTTAGGCTAAAATGTTCTTTCAAACTTGATGTAACTATAAGAATGTGGCACTCTCTTCTTATCCTTTTGTTTACCAGTTTGTTGATTTTAATTATGCACTTTATATTTTTATCTCTGTATGAAACAAAATCAGAATCATGCAAGGAAGATGAATACAAAAGAGCTGAAATATCGTGGTCATTGATAAGTTTAAAAAAGCTAAAAAAGTTAATATATTGAGATGTGATAGTATTCACGTGAGTCATGCCCACTGGCACCAATATAAATTTTGGCGGAGGACATTATTAGCCTACTGGGGCAGAATTGAACTATGTGAAAACAATATTATCTAATGTGCAATCATGTTGAAATTATGCTTGCTGTAACTTAAAATAATTCACCTAATATGTGACATTAATAACTAATGTAAGAATTGTAAATGCAGAAGATGAAATGACCATTCCAAAATGGAAGCCAGTTTGCAAAGTAATGTGACTGATATTGTAGTCCTACCACTATGTTTGAAATTATATGCACTATATGGTAATGGTGGAAAGAAACGTTGTGTAACCCGTGATCAAGGAGCAGCCGCTCCGAAATGCGTCGGGCGTCTTTCGCTGTTTGAAATAAACAAACAACACGCTGAAAAGGAATTGGGCCTGGTATTGTTTTTCTGAAATAAAAAGGAAAGAAGCGAGATATATATAAATATATAAATATATATACCCACACACCACACACACATGAATGAATATATATATATATATATATATATATATATATATATATATATATATATATATTACCACGTTAGAAGCTCCTTCCGATTGCTTTGGGCCCCGCTGGAGTTGGCGCACACGCCGGCGAAGCACGCCGGAATTCAAATTTTCCAAAGGATTCCAAATATCGTACGCTCTCAAAAACGCAATGTGACGCCAGAAATCATTTCAGGGCGTTTATTCCTCCAACAACATGTTTCGGCAATGAAGCCTTGCTCACGATATATATATATATATATATATATATATATATATATATATATATATATATATATATATATATCTTAATGAGAATTGCTATGCTCAAAGTTATACTGAAATACACATCAGCACCCATTCAACATCTCTTTGGATCACAAGTACAAGCTAAAAGTAATATGGTGGTGGTGTATAGAAGTAAAATACAATGCAGCAGCTGGATTCTTTTTCAAAGGTGGGAGAATTTATTTTCCAGTTGCTTGTATTCTAATTTCAGATGTTGATTGGATATTACACAAAGAAACTATGACAACACCCTACAACATTTTTTAATTTTTACATGACAACATCCTACAACATTTTTTTAATTTTTGCCTTTGGCTTGACTGTGAACCTAATAATTTTGAGTCTTGGGTTAATACAGAGTAGTACTTGCACACAAAGTAAGTAAATAACACCAATGGGTGTGGCATTTACTCGGTGCGCAACTGCCACACCATTCGGAGTTTCTGTCCTTTGAAATTTGACAGCTATTGTGGTAAAAGACTGTTTATCCTCCTCAGAGATGGGCGTGGCTAAGCAAGCCACGATGGCGGCTGTGTCTGGGTGAGGTTCCGTGATCGGGCCAGCATACTGCCTGTTTCCAGGGGTCGTTTGGAGCACGGAAAACAATTTCCTGAATCTGAACTCGCCCTGTACATGCGGCGATCCTCAAACCCTGGAAATTCAGCGCCCAGCCTGAGTACTCTTGGCATCTGGACTCTGGCGCCGCACGGCAAGATGGCGCCCGCATACCCCCGATAGTGCGCCCCCGGGAGCTGGCCTGCCTTCATTTGACCGGTGCCCGGCGGCGGGTGCTGCCTAAGGCGAGAGGGTGCACAACGGGGCCACACTCCGGAGAACGTTCCTACCGCTGCCCCCACCTTGCTGCAGGAGGAGACGTGGGGCAGGCGAGGACCCGCCATTTTGCCTAAAAGGGCCCTTCATCGCTGAGAACGCTGCCCCGCACCAGCAATCTACAAAGCAGGGTGCCCGGCCGGCAACCTCCCCCCTCTCCTCCGGTACTTGGGAGCTGGGAACTGTCAGTGATCACCGGGCCGGTCGTGTCTCCCGGGGGGAGCCTCCTTGAACGGGCTGCCTGACCCAAAGATGGCGCCCGAGGATCTTCGCGCGTGACGGAGCTGCAGCAGAAAACGTCCGGGAGGCGTCCACTGGCCCGAAAACGAAGGTGAGCGGAGCTGCCCTGTCCCTCCGCGGAGAGCTCCCCCCGCTGTGCACCCTATTGGCCTGTAGCCGCCGCGAAACTGGACTTGTGGTGGAGAGAGATCGCACCAGGCCGTGCCAAGCCGCTTCATAGAGCCACAAGACCCGGCCCCTGAACTGCCTGCAGCCTCCACGCTACTTGCCCCCTGGGACAGTGCGCGACGCCCTTGCTGGGCGACACCCAACTCTGACCATATTAAGTCCATCTTAGCGAGCCCTTTCCCCGTTCCTGGCTGGATGTAGGTGAGATTGATACGACCTTGTCCCCGGTGGGTCCGGGCCCATTACACGGACCGCCTGTCTGGAGGGGGGCTCCCCCAACGGGCCTTCCTCGCTACGCCCTGCAACTCGCGGCGGCTTCGCGCTCAACAACATGGGGAAACCAAGGGCGACGCAGCAAACGTCAGTTCCGGAGACAGCCCCTGAGAACATGCTGAATACTCGGGCATGGACACATGCTAACGCGTCCCAGGCTGACCCATCGGTGTCTGATAAATTGGACGAGGTATTGGCCGCCATCGAACTCTCCAGGCTATCTATGGAGGAGCGGCTGGGCACATTGGTGACCAACATCAGCCTAATCCGTGATGACCATCGCAAATTGGCAGACAAAGTGAAAGACAGAGAGAAAACGCTAGCCGACCTACAACCCACAGTCAAGGCGCACCAAAAGACGCTCCAGGATGTCCTCCACCGTCTAACCATCATGGAAGAGCGCACAGATGATTTGGAGGGGCGCTCGAGACGCTGTAACATCTGCGTGCTGGGTCTGCCGGAGGGAATTGAGGGATCAAACCCGCTGGACTACATGGAAAAGTGGGTGAAATCGTTTACCCCGGTGACAGACAAAACTGCATTCTTTTCCATTGAACGCGCCCAGAGGGTCCCGGCTCGCAAGTCGCCATCAGGAGCCGCCCCGAGACCGATGCTGGCGAAGTTTCTACACTTTCTTGACAGGGACGCGGTGTTGCCTGCGGCCCGCCTGGCCAGCCCCTTACACGTGGAAAACAGACAAATAATGATCTTTCCCGACTATGCACGAGCAGTGCAACAACAAAGGTCCTCCTTTCTGGACGTGAAACGGCGGCTACGGGCGAACAATGTCCAATATTCCTTGCTCTACCCAGCGCGCCTCATGGTCCTGTATAAAGGCTCCGCCATCTTCTTTACCACTGCCGAAGAAGCCCTCGACTGGGCAGATCAGCACTGTCCACTGCAAACTAGAGCTGAGACTGCGCACAACCCAATCCCAAACCACCGAGACCCAGAAGACGCGGCCCGAAGTATCAACGTGGTGGGGCGACTCCGGGGACCGGATCATTCTCTCAGGACTCTCCGGACCTGACGCAAATTGTGAAAAAACGGCGGGAAGCACTACAGGCAGTGATCGATCTGCGTGCATCCCCCCTACTGCAGGACATTGATTGACCCCCCCCACGTATTTTCATCGGAAGGAGAGAACGACAGCGAAGGAACACTATCTGGCAGGGACTCCGTCACACCTACCCATGTCACCCCTCAGACGGCTGACGCAATCTTGGATGGGCAAATGAGCACCCTTTCGACATGAGAAGATCTCACTGAAATCGCCATGAGGACCGGCGTAATCTGGACTCACTTGCTACGCATATGTAATACGGCCATATCATAACAGCTCTAATGCGACCCCCCCCGATACTACATAGGCCCGATCAGCGCTTTACCTCGCGCGGACACACTGCCACCCCAGCAGCATATTGTTACACTCCCCCCCCCTTGAGGGGGAATCGGTTTGGACGCATCGCTTCCAACGATGGGTCCTTGGTATTGGGACTGTTTCCTGACCCCAGTTTCACAGGTTACTACCCCGGTTCAGTTCTGTCCCACCCCCTTCATGGTACGGTACATGGCAGGGTACCCGTTACACTACAGAGAGCAAGATGATGGGTCGCGTGAGCACTCAACCCAACTAGGGAATTACAGGTTCAGAGGCTCCGGTAGCTACACCCCTCCTGAGTGCACTGAAAACTTTACATGACAACAACAGCGCAGCACACTGATATTAGTATCCTTACACTCAATGTCAGAGGCCTCCATACGCCGAGCAAACGCTATGCTGTATTCTCATATACAAAATGACAATGCCAGGATCGCATTCCTCCAGGAATCGCACCTCACTGCCACCGAGGTAGGCAAACATCAAACTAAATGGCGCGGCACCATATGCGCCACGACATACTCCGCATATGCACGTGGTGCCCTGATCTGGGTTCGGCTGGGGACTCCATTCCAGGAACTCAGGCGGGTGGTGGACAAAGAAGGCAGATACGCCCTACTTGAAGGGCTTCTAGACGGACAAGCAGTGCTCTTAGGTAGCATATACGCCCCGAATGTAGAGCAGGACAAGTTCTGGTACCGTCTCACTGGGATCCTAGCACAATTTACTTCCATCCCATGGATCCTAGGGGGTGATTACAATTGCACACTAGACCTTACCTTGGATCGCTCCCACCCTCCGCCCAAACACTGCCCCGCATACAAGCAAACTGAGAGATTCCGGGCCTGGGTCACACAATGGGCACTCACGGATGCATGGCGACTGACCCACCCACAAACCCGACTATACTCGTTTCACTCCATCCCACATAACCTGCTGGTGCGATTAGACAGATTCTTATGCTCTGCGGCGGTGCTTCCTAACATTCTGCAAACGGACTACATGGGTAGGATCGTATCGGACCATGATGCCCATATATTGCGATTAAGATGAGGCCCCCGCACACCCCAGTCCCTACCTAGTGTCTACCCCGAGATTGTCTAACAGATCAAGTCTTTAAACACGATCAGGGGCAAAGCGTCCAGGACTACTTCACTCACAATGCGGGTACAGCATAGTCAGCATTGGTGGAATGGGACGCATTCAAAGTAGTGGCCTGGGGAGAATGTATTAAACAAATAACAGGGGTCAAGCGTACGTTAGAACGGGCGCTCACTAAAGCCGAGCAGCACCTCGCCACGGCCACTAAACGAGACGATCTGTCTGAGGAGAGGGTATAATTTCAGAACATATGCCAACCGGATGCATAAAGAGAGGGATAAAACGGGCACACTGCTAGCGTGGCTGGCCAAACAGGACATGGACTTGAAACCTATAACGGAGGTCATTGACCATCGGGGTGCTTTGGTACGGTCCCAGGACGAGATCCTCCTAGCGTTTCGACATTACTATGCTGAGGTATATAGTCACCCAACCCGACCGAGCAGGCCATAATAGATCATTTTCTAGACCCCCTGACAGTCCCCAAGGTTACCAGACAGATAGGACGACACTGGACATGGAGAGAACATCCACCGACATTACCCACGCATTACATGCCCTGCCTGGCAACAAGGCACCGGCACTAGATGGGCTCTCGCTGGAGTATTACAAGACCTTCTCCCCCTTGTTAGACACAATGCCAGGATTGCATTCCTCCAGGAATCGCACCTCACTGCCACCGAGGTAGGCAAACTTCAAACTAAATGGCGCGGCACAATATGTGCCACGACATACTCCGCATATGCACGTGGTGCCCTGATCTGGGTTCGGCCGGGGACTCCATTCCAGGAACTCAGGCGGGTGGTGGACAAAGAAGGCAGATACGCCCTACTTGAAGGGCTTCTAGACGGACAAGCAGTGCTCTTAGGTAGCATATAAGCCCTGAATGTAGAGCAGGACAAGTTCTGGGACCGTCTCACTGGGATCCTAGCACAATTTACTTCCATCCCATGGATCCTAGGGGGTGATTACAATTGCACACTAGACCTTACCTTGGATCGCTCCCACCCTCCGCCCAAACACTCCCCCGCCCACAAGCAAACTGAGAGATTCCGGGCCTGGGTCACACACTGGGCACTCACGGATGCATGGCGACTGAACCACTTACAAACCCGACTATACTTGTTTCACTCCATCCCACATAACCTGCGGGTGCGATTAGACAGATTCTTATGCTCTGCGGCGGTGCTTCCTAACATTTTGCACACGGACTACATGGGAAGGATCGTATCGGACCATGATGCCCATATATTGCGATTAAGATGAGGCCCCCGCACACCCCAGTCCCTACCTAGCGTCTACCCCGAGATTGTCTAACAGATCAAGTCTTTAACACGATCAGGGGCAAAGCATCCAGGACTACTTCACTCACAATGCGGGCACAGCATCGTCAGCATTGGTGGAATGGGACGCATTCAAAGTAGTGGCCCGGGGAGAATGTATTAAACAAATAACAGGGGTCAAGCGTACGTTAGAACGGGCGCTCACTAAAGCCGAGCAGCACCTCGCCACGGCCACTAAACGAGACGATCTGTCTGAGGAGAGGGTAGCTCTCATGGCCAAGGCCAAAACAGAATACCAAGCGGCCTGCGCTGATCTCCGTCGGTATAATTTCAGAACATATGCCACCCGGATGCATAAAGAGAGGGATAAAACGGGCACGCTGCTAGCGTGGCTGGCCAAACAGGACATGGACTTGAAACTTATAACGGAGGTCATTGACCATCGGGGTGCTTTGGTACGGTCCCAGGACGAGATCCTCCTAGCGTTTCGACATTACTATGCTGAGGTATATAGTCACCCGACCCCGACCGAACAGGCCATAATAGATCATTTTCTAGACGCCCTGACAGTCCCCAAGGTTATGCAGTCAGATAGGACGACACTGGACACGGAGCTAACATCCACCGACATTACCCAAGCATTACATGCCCTGATCCGCAACAAGGCACCGGGACTAGATGGGCTCTCGCTGGAGTATTACAAGACCTTCTCCCCCTTGTTAGTCCCTCGGTTAGTAACGATGTTCGCGACCGCGCTTGAACAAGGGGAGTTGCCGAAATCCCTGCGGGAATCGGTAATTGTTACCTTCCTAAAACTACATCGCGACCCGCAACACATGGCATCTTACCGTCCCATTACGCTCCTCTCCACCGACTGTAAAATCCTCGGGAAGATACTGGCGGACAGATACGCACAAATTATACGGCCCCTGATCCATCTGGATCAGAGTGGGTTCGTCCCCGGCAGGAACACGTCTCAGAATATACGCCGCTTTTTTCATGTCCAGGATCAAGTGAGAGATGCATATCCCCGATCAGCCTGCCTTATCCTGGACCTTGAAAAGGCATTCGATACCCTCACTTGTCAGTATTTATTTTCAGTCCTGCAACGAACAAATGTCTGTCCCATCCTTTTAGCGTATACCAGATTTCTCTACACTAAACTCACCACGCGTGTCCGTATAGGGAGACGTATCTCGGCGGCATTTGAGGTACAAAAGGGCACGGCGCAGGGCTGTGCCCTTTCGCCTCGCCTCACCTCTTTGCTCTCGCGGTCGAACCATAAGCCATTTGACTGCGGCAAGAGGGCACACACTGGGGCATTCCCATCGCAGAAACCGTGCACAGCGTCTCCATGTATGCAGACGACCTCTTACTGTACATACGGGACATCACGGACGATCTGACACCTATTTGGGCGACACTCACAGAATTCGCGGAGGCCTCTGGACTGAAGGTAAACTGAGACAAATCCACAGTGTACCCCCTCCATCCGAATCTGCCCCCCCGAGACATATGGATGGGCAACCGGAGGGTGGCCTGGAGTGCGGGGGCCCCCCGTTACCTTGGGATACGCCTTTACCATTCCCCGACCGACATCTTTGAGGTTAATCACCGTAGGGCGCTGGCTGGCATTCGATCGGCAATCGGATTCTGGAGCAGCCTCCCTTTGGCCCCGATCGGCCGAGTGGCTCTCGCAAAAATGATAATAGTCCCCCGGTTGTTATACCACTTCACAAATTTACCAGTGATCCCGCCCAGAACTTTCTTTCGTGACCTAAACTCGCTTCTAAGCACATTAATCTGAGGCCCTAGTAGACATAGAATAGCGTTGAAGACACTGCAATTACCTACCACACAGGGCGGACTGGGAGCCCCATCATTCGAGTCCTATTTCCTAGCGGCACAATTTCAATGGTTGTCTTGTTGGACGGCAGGCAGAGACACCAATGTGACGCATACCATGACTGGTCGAATATCTATCCCAGAAATTACTCGCCTTCTGCTACCTGGTACAAAGCCAAGGCGTACATACCCCCTACAAGTAACAGTAGCACGCCAGTGCATGCTAAGAGTGCATCGCCTGTCACCGGGGACATCCCCTTACTCCCCTATGATCGCGCTAGTCGGATGGCCCAAATGCGAAAACCATTACACGGCTAACATGCCCACCGCATGGACAGACTGTGGGATTACCAACATAGAGTCCTTATTTGAGGATGGACAGGTCAAATCCTTTCAACGCCTTATCGATGAGTACGGTCTCCCCCGGGCCAGTTCCTGCTGTACCGACAACTCCTCGAGAGCTACCGTCCATATCACAATCTCGTGGCCGGGAAGCCAACCACACATCCGGTCATACATGCGGTATTGCACATGGGAGTGGGGCGACACTTAGTCACATGGCTTTATAAAGCCCTCTGGGAACTCACGCACAAACCCTTAACGACTTTACGCACCACCTGGGAGAATGAAATCGGACGTCCACTGCATGAGAATGAGTGGGCCAGGGCCCTCGAATACCCCAAACAGGCCTCCAGAAACGCACACTTCAAAAACATACAATTTTATAGACTATACAGATCGTATCTAACACCGGCACGCCTGCAAAAATGTTACCCCGACACACAATTCCTTTGCCCCAGATGCCAATCGCGGGATGCAGACTTTCATCATATGCTTTGGAGTTGCCCCACCATCCGATCCTTCTGGCAAACTATTCATGGAACCCTGGGAGACCTCACAGGGCTCAAATACCTCAACAAGTGGGAAGCTAGCGCGCTAGGCATATTTCGCACACAGAAGTAACACAAAGTGCACCTTCGCTTCACTTCGCTGGCCGTTTTACTAGCTAAAAGGAGCATAACCATGCACTGGCGATCCCCAACAGGCCCCCCGCTTGCGGCATGGGTGGGAGCAATGCATATATGGGCGGCCTCAGAGGAGGAGACGTTACGTGAGGAAGAAGTAAAGGGGATACGTAAACACCCCATCCCCATGGAGTGGGCCCTATTGTTACACCGCTTCAAGCAATCATCACCCAATGACGATCTGGGCGCCGGCGCGCCCATCCCAGCAGATCCCCAACCACCTGCGCAGACCACAACCACAAACATTCGACCTCCCCCGATGACACATTCGTGATGCTGCCAGCCGCACCGCGCGCTACATCACAATAGGTGGTCGGACTCTGTAACCGGCTTGCATGCAATCCTCCCCACAATTCTATAGTGTATTGCTGCATTAATTTGTGAGACTCACGACACCCAGACACCACATCTGATACCTATACCCAGTAACTCCATGAACCTCTCCCCAGTTATTATATCCCTGTTCTTTCCGGCATTTACACAGCTCCAACTATCTAACTGTTGACACGTTGCATACCGATCAGCTTTACATATCGCTAACGATGTCATCAGCTATATATCACTTGACTGAATGTATTTGTATTACAAATTGTCCTGATAACCTTTTAAATGCCAATAAAAATATGTTTTAAAAAAATCCTCCTCAGAGATGCACAATCTTGAAATGTGTGGTGTTAACTTGCATGGTTTGAAAACCTTGTGGGCAAACACTTGCTTGTGCAGTAAGTAATGCAGAACTCATGAGCACAAATAATTTTGCGCAAACATGAGTTTGAGCTATTATCAGGGTTTGTTAGCTACTCAAAATGAGGCAGTTTGACGAAAAATCCCAGCCAACTATGGATCTTTCTGCGACACAACACTGGCGTTCCCATGGAATCAATTAAAATCACCCATGAATAGTTTATGTACCATCATAACAGCACAATGATGACAATAGCCCTGGAATTCCCAAGGTTTAATATCTGTCAATGATTGTTTTGATAAATATTTTAATTAATTTAATTTTGTTCGACGATGTTAGGAAAATCAATCGCTAGAGACTGTTAGTGCGCTGTATTACAAATTGCTAGATTAACTTTATGTAACACAACATATTTTCAAATTTAAAAGTGTTAGTTTGCCGTTTTCTTTTTTCAGTTCACCATTCCAAAATTTTAAAATCCTTGCCGTCATTCCAAGGAGTATATTGTACAAAATCAGTCTCAAGTTACCTATGGCTGGTTTGCATAAACATATTTATTTTCATTCTACAGAATATACACAAACTATCTCTATAATTTCACCCATTAGGACATTTGGTACTTTATACTTTTTTTAATATTTTCTGTGCTGTTGATACGTACAGTTTTTCCAAGTTTGATAACAATTTTTTCTACTGCCAGATGGTCTTTGAAATTAGGGTGAGCTTTCCTTCGCCGATAATCGTCTTCCGTGAATGGAATCTCTGAATCATCCTGTAAACCAGAAGAAGACAGAAGACTGAATTTGTTCTACAAATAGACAGTTTGATGACAAAATCTGCGAGTCCTTTTCAGTTTGTTCTTTTCAACGCCATACTAGAAAATGCATAAGTATTTTTTTTAAGTGTTTTTATTTATTTTCAAAAGAGAATAGACTTGACTTAGGCATACCAGCATGGTAATATAGAAAATAAGATGAGATGGTATTGGCCATTGGGTTACAGTATTCAAATGTAATGAAGAGGGTACCCTACAGCCAATGTGTGCCATTTCAGGTCGTAACAAATTAATCCACACAACAGAAAAGAAGAAACAGAAAAAGGAAAGGAAAAAACTTAGTAATAGGAAGTAACTGATTCCTCAGTGTGAAGAAGAAGAAGGTCGCTGATGCCAGATGTTCCGTAATGCATGAGTGGAGATGGGATAACTCCCAGGCTCAAATGAGGGGCACCACTAACATATTTAAACTTGAGGTGGTCCTTGCAAACTACATGGAGTGACTCCCTCCGGAGTCAGTTAGGAGCCGTCAGGCAGAGGTACTGTGCTGAGGTGGTCCCTTGTAGCTCAGGGGCTGCGGGGGCCTATGTCACGCCACTAAAGGGCACCATACATTGTAGGGGGAAAAAGGCAAGGAGATGCGAACTGGGCAGGTGAAGGGGAGGAGGGTGAAGGTGTCTGTGAAGGTCTTCTCTCCATTGTATCGCAAGCGCAAATGCGCCTGAAGGAGGTATGGGAGACGGGAGGATGGGAAGGGGTCCTAGACGAACGATTAATAGTTAGGGTGTAGGGGAGGGGAGCACTGATGTGCCTGAGCGTGAGTCTTGTGACTGAGCTGTGAGCGATAGTTAATAGGTGCGGAATGGTTGCCAAATGTCTTCATTCTAGAGTGCATAAGTTAATTGGTCTTTTGGTCTACCCTTTCTCTATCGCAGCAAAACTCATCTTCAATAGTCCGACTCCTGTAGCAAAGCTCCCATTGACGACTTTGTTTGTAGACAGAGAAGCCTAGGTGGACATTGTGTATTTACATAAAGAAAGAAGTGGTTGTCATCAATTAAGATCAAATGTACTTCCGGTTATGGTTACCACCTAAAAATCGAAAGGGATCTATGGGGTCCTTATTATGCAATTGTACCCTAGGTGAGGAAGTGATGTAATGTTTTTTATTTTTTACTTCTGGGGTAAGTATATTAAACAACTTTTTCTGGAGGACGAGGTCTAAAATAGATGGTAGACCTTCTTTCAGCTCTGTAATAATGGGCATAATTTTCTGTCAGATCTGCCAAAACATACTGGGCCGCCATGTGTCAACCGAGACGCTCTAAGGGCTGGAGAAAGTGGTCTATTCCGCTGGGCCAACACCTTAGAAGAGCTCCCCATTTAATATTAGAGGGGAAAGTAGAAATTCCTGCCATAATAACAGTGCTCATAAAACCAACCTTGAAGCAGGCACTAACATGAAGAACTGTTCTCATTTTTTCAAACATTACACACATTGCGTATGGTCTGCACTGTACAGCACACATACAATGTCTAGGCATAGGATTTTGTACGTGAAGAATATGTTTCCAGTACATATTCCATGCAAAACAACACACCATGGTCCAAAGGTTTTACGGGATGCTTGGTAGCTATTTATGCACCCTCTACTATGCTTTCTCCCCCATTCCCCCTTGCGCAAGGCAGCTCAGCTGCTATGATTGCTGCACTGTGTTGTAGTAAAAATATAAAATATGCTCCCTAGTGTGTATGCCTGGCCTGCCTAGCCTTAATTCTCACACTCTTAGGCAGCTGGTGGCACCTAAAGTGAAAAGTAATCTTTTTGTCATTGCTCTCTCCTTACTTCACCTCACTTCTTCTACACTAACCATCTTTCTTAACCTCTTGATCTATCATTCTCTGTGTATCTTCATCCGCTCTACCTCAACTCTCTCTACCTCACATCTTTCTACATACCCAAGATAACTCACTCAACTCCATCTTCCTCTAGCTCTTTTCTGTGGCTTTGCCCCTCAATCACTTTCATTGACTACATCTGTACCTATCATTTTCTATTCCCTATCTCAACTCCCTAACTGTATCTTACCTCTCTTTTCCAGTCTAGAGTCAGTGTATCGCTCCTCCATCTACTGCACGTCTCACATAGACTCATCTCTAGCTTTAACTCACATTTCTCTCTCTCTAACCATGCCTCCTTTACTTTACCTCCTCCTACTACTCTCTTGGCCCATTTTCCCCCCTCACCATCCCATTTTCTCTCGATCTCACACCTACCTCTACCTCACCTCTTTTTACCCCGCCATTCTCTCTCTGACTACCTAACTTCTCAATTCATCTTGCCATTAGTTCACTACTTCACCTGCCCGCCTCCTCTTTAACTCATTCTACTCCTGTTCTCTAAATATCTTATTCCTTTCCTACTATCCTTATTTCTCTACCTCTTCCCCTTTGCCTCTCTTATCAACTCTTCTCAGTCTATCTCTTTCTCTCTCATACAAACACATAAAATTCTCTACCTCAACTATCTCTCTCAACCTCTTTCTTAGGAGATGTTTCAAACACGGGCCCCAATTTATATTGCCCATGGTCCTACAAATCCTTAAGATGTCACTGTGTATCATACAATATTGGTTCTGCTCACACAGTCTCTCAGTGAGTAGCCGATATGACATGATGGGAGATAATATAATCTTAAACCTCTGTGCAGAGAGGGTTTCCAGCTCCTGTTTAGTGGCTGGGTGCACCTGATGTCTGGAGATGAGGGGCAGGACAAATTTACAACATTCCCAGGGCATCATAGGGAGCCTTTTGGTTATGTTTATGTTTTTTTGGAGGGAGCGGGGCTGGAGCTCAGAACAAACCCCCACCCAGTCTCCATGGCCTCATGAGAGTATTGGGTTTAAGGCAATGCCCTCTCCGCAGATCTGCCCATTTAATTCCCCTTCTCTTACATGGTGAGAATTATCTCAAAGTTGGCAAGTCTGGTATGGTACTGTAGCATCTATATAGTGACTCATACCACGTTATTGGGGGGCAAAGCATATTTCAAGATGGGAAGCATTCTACACAATGGGGGGGGGGGGTGTGGTTGGCCTGGTGTATTTGTTGTAACCTTAAGTAGGAAGTGTTTTGGTGTTGTACGTGAGTGACCAGAGAGGTGCTCCTATCTTGTCTTGGGGTGTAGTGCCTAGCACTATGACGGATAGGCAACTTTACACTAGTAGCCAAAGAGACATTCAGGCTAAGGATTAAAAGAATTAGAAAATAAAACTGTGTCTGTCAAAATGCTACATCAAAGTAAGAAATATATGTAAATCAGAGGCATTTAGTGTAGGTCAAGGTGGGCCAACTCTTTGACAGATCCTCAAGAGAACACCCACTATGTAAATACACACTATCGTATGTAAAAATATGTAAATATCTTGACCATCTGGCTTGGAGAAAGTCCTCATAGACCTCTGTTGGACAGTACTAATTCAACAAGAGGTTTTAATAATTATATACAGCTGTTCTTGAATGATGAGGCCTGCGGGTATATGTTTTGTAATGGAGAAATCCAATTATGTATTTTTAATTCTACAGAATATTATACCTAAAGTACAGCAATCTACATCTACATGAGCAGGGATCCTCCCTCAGCCCGACACTGTTCAACATTTACATGGCCCCGCTCGCACACGTAGCCCGACAGCACGACCTCAACATAATCTCCTACGCTGACGACACTCAGCTGATCCTCTCCCTCACCAAGGACCCCCATCACAGCCAAAGCCAACCTCCACGAAGGAATGAAGGCCGTCGCCGACTGGATGAAGACCAGCCGTCTGAAGCTGAACTCAGACCAGACGGAGGTCCTCATCCTCTGCTCCAACCCTTCAGCATGGGACGACTCCTGGTGGTCGACGGCACTGGGGGCAGCCCCGACACCCACCAACCACGCACGCAACCTGGGAATCATCCTCGACTCAACGCTCTCAATGACCAAGCAAGTCAACGCCGTCTCCTCCTCCTGCTTCAACACCCTCCGCATGCTCCGCAAGATCTACAGAGGGATCCCGACAGATACAAGAAAGACAGTCACCCAGGCCCTCGTCAGCAGCAGACTCGACTACGGAAACGCCCTCTACGCGGGAGCCCCGACCAAGCTCATCAAACGACTACAACGCATCCTAAACGTCTCGGCACGACTGATCCTCGCCGTACCACGCTACGGCCACATCACCCCCCACCTGAGAAACCTGCACTGGCTCCCCGTCAACAATAGGATATCCTACAAGCTCCTCACCCATGCACACAAGGCACTCCACAAGACTGGCCCAGCCTACCTCAACATACGGCTCTCCTTCTACATCCCCAACCGCCAGCTAGGCTCCGCCAACCTCTCACTCGCCACCGTCCCACGCATCCGAAGAACAACCACCGGTGGGAGATCCTTCTCCCACCTCGCCGCCAAGACATGGAACACCCTCCCATTGAGTCTACGACAGACCCAAGACCTGCTGACCTTCAGGAGGATACTCAAGACCTGGCTGTTCGATCAGTAGCGGTCCTCCCTCCCTCCAGCGCCTTGAGACCCTCGCGGGTATGTAGTGCGCTTTACAAATGATTGATTGATTGCATAAAATCACTAAATACACGTTATACTTTGTAATTCTGATAACAATTTCATTCCAGAAGAACAACAAACTGGATTGTTACTGAGCCAGTGCCAACAGAAGACAAGCAGCAAATCATGGATGGGAGAAAGATGAGTTTGTAAATACTTCAACAGTGAGTACCTATTTGCTAAAATGCAACTATACTGTTTAGTAAAAAAAGAGTCTTTCGCTTTTAAGGAGGAATATAACAAACCTATTGAGTCTGAGATATACAAAACTATAAATGGATAACAGTGATTAAAGGGGATATCTTTTATCAAGAGGTGTTGAGTGACATCAAATAGGCAAGGAGAATTAAGTTTGAATTGTCTATGTTATCAACTAATGTAGTCATGTTACAAAGATATTCCCTCATCTTCACTAGTAAAGTTCACTCCTACATCTTCTTGCAAAGTCCTTCATGTAATCTCTTAACCTGTCACTGTTAGTTCCAATCCTTAAAACAGATTTATTCAACTGAGAGTTGAAAATCTCTGGTCAGGCTGGTTTAAAGATTTGTGTCTTGCTTGGCTAGCAAAGGAATGTGCCTCTACTCTCACCGCAGCCTTTCCTAGAGAGTAAGGGGCTAATTAGGATGTCGGTCAGAAAGCCTCCGACCACTGGTCAGAGCCTTTCTGACCGTCATCCCTGGTTTGACTTCCGACCGCCACATTACAATTACGGCGGTCAGAATTTAAACTGGCCGGTCAATCCGGCTGACTTCTGACGGGTTCGAGGAGCCCGTCAGTCAGGCGGTAGGGCTGCATAATCACTTTATTTATTTATTTAAGTTTTGTATAGCGCTAGCTAGACCCGAAGGTATCAGAGCGCTTCACAGCGGATACAAATAAGCATCAACATAACAGGTAGGTCGAGCAGGGTAGGGAAAGTATGGGAAAGCATGGTAGCAAGCAAAAGTCTATACAGTGTCAACATGAGGGCGAGATGGCGGAGATCAAGGGAGAGTCATCAGGTTCACGCTAGGACCAAAGAGATAGTGAACTATCAAAGTCAGACGGTGGTTCTCGTTACGATCCAGCCCGCTCAAGAAAGAAGGTTTTGAGTAGTGTCTTGAATTTCAGGAAGGAGGCGGTCATCCTGTTGTGGGAGGGGATGGAGTTCCATATCTTAGGAGCATTTCCCGCAAAGGACTTGTTAGATCTTTTGCGTTTCTGTGATTTCAGAGGTATGAGTAGCAGCGTGTTGGAGCTTCTGAGGGTCCTGGACTGACCGGCTCTCTTGAGTTTATTGGCTAGATATTCCGGTTTACCTGTATGCAGGGCTTTGTGTGTGAGGCAGGCTGTGTGGAAGTTGGCTCGAAGGTTAATAGGAAGCCATTTCAGGTCCTTGGGAGCCGGGGTGATGTGCTCATATTTCTTAGTTCCTGTGACCATTCTGGCTGCTGCATTCAGGGTAGCCGTCAAAGGACCTAGATGAGATTTGGCTGTTCCAGTCAAAGTAGCAATGCCATAGTCAATCCTGGAGAGTACCAGTGCCTGAGTGGCCAGTTTCAGGTCTTTCAAGGGGAGGAACGGTTTAAGTTTGTAAAGAAGTTTCAGGTTAAGGAAAGCACTTTTGGCAGTTTTAGAGATGTGTTCTTTCATGTCCAGTTTTGGGTCCAGAGTGATCCCCAGTGATTTGACGGAGGTTGTAGGAACAAAAAGAACATTGAGGGCGTTTAAGGCTTTGAGCCATTCGAGTATTTGGGGATTTTCACTTTTGTTTGAGATGAGGAGCACTTCTGTCTTTTCTTCATTAAGTTTGAGGTGGTTGGATGAGAGTCAGTGTTGGACCTCTGTGAGTGTGTCATTTAGTCTATGGATGTCTGCGATCGAAGTGGTTTCCAGGTAGAGTTGTGTGTCGTCCGCATAGAGGTGAAAGGGGATGTTGGAGTTCCTTAGAATTGTAGTGAGGGGCTCCATGTAGATGTTGAAAAGTTGTGGAGAGAGTACTGACCCCTGTGGGACTCCTCTAGTAATGGGGAGGGGGTCCGATTTGTAGCTTTTAATTTTGATAATTTGAGTGCGGTTGTTGAGAAAGGAGGCGAACCATTTGAGAACAGTTTTTTCCAAACCCGCTCTCTTCTGTAGGACATTGAGTAGTAGGTTGTGATCCACTGTGTCGAACGCTGCCGAGAGGTCTAAGAGGATGAGGAGGCTACATTGGTTGGAGTCGAGAGACATGTGTAGGTCATCCATCACATTGAGGATTGCGGTTTCTGTGCTGCAGCCCTTTCTGAACCCAGATTGGTGTGGGTCAAGAAGATTCAAGATCTCCAGGTGTTGTGTTAGCTGAGATAGCACACATTTTTCCAAGATTTTCAATAAGAGCGGCAGGTTTGACACTGGTCTGAAGTTGTTCAAGACCGTAGGGTCGAGGCCAGGATTTTTTAGGAGTGGCGTGACTTGACCTAGTTTAAGGCAGTCCGGGATTGAGCCATCTCTCAAGGAGCTGTTGATGATCTTGGCCCAGATAGGGGCTAGAGTAAGTTTCAGGTCTTTCGTCAGTCTCGAGGGCAGCTGATCAAAGGAGTGAGACGAGGGATTAGCGAAAGCAATGAGATCGCTTATCGCTTCGGTTTTGATGGGTTGGAAGGAAGACCAGCGAGTGGCTGCCGTTGTTGATCTTGAGTGGGTAGAAGCAGTAGGGTGCAACTCTGATAGGGCGGAAAGATTGCTGCAAGATCGGTCAATTGAGGCAATTTTTTCGTTGAAGAAGTTAGCAAAGTCGTCGCACTGGGATTTGGACGCAGTTAAGCGGTCTGTCATGGGTATGGAGGTTTGGTTTCTGATGATATTGAAGAGTTCTTTGGGGCGGTTTTTAGCCTCGTCTAGAGCAGAGCAGAAGAAGGATGACTTTTTGTTCTTTTATTATGATTAAGGTAGGTTTTGCGAGCTGTTTTGAGTTGGTCCCGGTTGAGGGCAGTGGGGTTGTTCCTCCAGGATCTTTCCATGGCTCTTAGGAGTCTGCGTTCATCATTGATGTCAGTGGAGAACCAAGACCTGGAGGGAATGCTTCTTTTTTTTTTAGTTTTCTAGGTGCCAGCTGGTCCAGGACACACTCTAGGTTGGAGTGATAGAGCGAGGTGAGATCCGTGGTTGAGAGGAGCTCCGTCGAGCTCGGGAGGAGAGAACTGAGAGCATCTTGTAGCTTGTCAGGGGGGACTTTCGATAAGTTTCTGACCCACTTGGGGGAGGTTTGGGTGGGTGGGAGGAAAAGAGCCGGGTGGTTGATATGAAAGAGGATGGCATGGTGGTCGGACCAGTCCACAGGGATGATGTGGTCAATTGAAATTGTCTTTTTGTCCGCAATGATTGCATCAAGGATCGCTCCTCTATGGTGTGTTTCTTCTGAGCAGTGTTGTATCATATCGTGGTCTTGTAGAAGGGAGGTGAGAGATTGAATGAGCGGATTCTTGGTTGCATTCCATCTTAGGTTGAGGTCGCCCGGAATTATTCTGACGTCACCGTTGAGAGCGGTTTGAGTGATCAGATCCGACAGCTGTTCGCCAAATACAGTAGCGTTGCCTGGAGGGTGGTAAAGGAGAAGGCATAGGAGTGGGTTGTGGTGGGGCGAATTGATGTTGACCGAGAGGCATTCAAAGGAGTTGTAGAGGAGGGAGGAGGATTCAGTAATGGAGAGGTCACTTCTGTGGATAATTGCTGTTCCGCCTCCTTTGCGTATGGGTCTGTCTTTTTGGATAACTGAGAAGCCGGGAGGTACCAGCGTGTCCAAGATGGGAGGGGATAGGGTGTTCAGCCATGTTTCAGTGATGAAGGCTACATCTAGGTCATGGGAGAGGATAGTTTTGGCTAGTTCAGTTGCATGTTTGACGGCTGATCTGCAGTTGATGAGCATGCAATTGATGGGGGGGTCTGCATCCGGGTTCCGGTTGACCAAATTAGCTCTGGGTAGGGATGCGAGATGGGCTGGGGGTCTGGCGGTTTTGCGGTGAGGCGGGTCTCTTCTCATACCAGTGATGACTTGGATCAAAGAAAGGGGTGAGGGATGCGGGTGTAGAGCTTGTGCAGGATGGTTGGGAGGGGGTTTATAGGATGCGACTCGGGAGCTCACTTCCTGAGGGGAGGGAGAGGAAGAGGTTTTTCTGGGACAGTCAACTTGTGGTTCAGTCTGGGGTTCAGTAAGAGGAGTCCGAGAGCCTGGGGGGGACAGGGGTCTGATCGGGGGGGGCGTCATTCCTAATGGGAGGTTGCTGGAGGAGGGGAGGTGAGACGAGATGGGGGGTAGCTGGAGTTTCTCTAGGGAGGAAAGGGTTTCTTTTAGTCCGAGGATCAGCGTGCCGATCTGGGCTTCAAGAAGGTCCAAGCGATGTGTCATCCTGGGAGCTGGGGGGGGTAGTGAGGGGGGAGCTGGGCCTTAAGTGAGAGGGGCGAAGGGGCAGGGCCTTCGTGGGGGGAGAGAAGAGGTAAGAGGGATCGATTCTGGTTTGTAAAGAACTGGAGAGGGAGAGGGGTAATGGGGCGAGATGCTGTTTGGAGGGATAGTTGGGGAGGGAGGGACTGAGTCAGGGTTGGGGTTCAGATGGGCGGGGGCTAGAGAGGGGGAAAAGGTTTGGGGTGAGATAATGACTGGGGGATAGCAGGGGTAAGGGGATCAGGTTCTGGTTTCGAGATCATGTGGTCAGGGAAACGAGAGGGAGGAGGGTTGCAGCCCCTTTGGGAGAGGTGGTTATCTTCACCGAGTGGAATGGAGCACGTTAGTGTTCTGGGAGGTAGGGAGGAAGGGGGGGTGTCCGGGGGATTGGGAGATGGAAGGGAGGGAGGGGGGGGTAGAGTTCTGTGAGGTAGGGAGGAAGTGGAGGTGGCCGTGGGGTGAGGGGAATTGAGGGACGGGGCTAGGGGAGGTGAATGGCTGGTGACATAAGTAGGCATGGGCGGTGGTGCACGAAGAGGTGAAGGAAGCCTGATTTGCAGCTTGGGGGTTTGACTGGAGCCACTGGGGGGGAGGTGCGTGGCTGGTGAGGGTAGAGAGCAGTAGCCGTCTTTAGAGTGGGGAAGAGGGAGTCGAAGAACTCTAGGTTTTCATCTTTCGCCTGTATAAGAATGGAGCCATTCAGGAAAATGGTGATGGTGATGTCTCCGGAGAGAGACTGTTGGTTGAGGGGGGAGATAGTTAGTTTCCGGTTATGTTCTGTGAGGGTGGTTTTTGAGACAGGGAGGAGTGAGTTGAAAGTGGTAACCCATGAGTCCGGTCTTAAGGTGTGGAAAATGAAGTCAATTTTTCTTTGCCCTCTTGATGAGCAGTGGTAGGTGTCCACAATGAGTGTTTCGGGATGTTGCCTAATTAGATTCTGTTTAAAGCGTTTTTTTGCTTTGAAGGAGAGTTTTTGTGGGAAAGTTATGGTGTAGGTGTTCTGCCCAAGAGGGGAAAGTAGATTCTGTAACGGGCAGGACTGCATAACTGAACTCAAGGCCGGCGGCATCCTGGAGCATTTAGGGGGAATGGCTTGTTGATCTACTGGAGTGTTCTGGGTGGTTAGAGGTTGTATGTCAAACGAGTGAGGTGCTCTTGATGATTGGAGATTGCACTTTTGCGTTGAGCTTCTTGTTTAAGGCGTGATAGTTAGGTTGCGGCAGAGGCGAAGGGCGGTGTAGCAGGGGTTCAGAGGAGTGTGTTTGGCTCCGAAGATCCTTTGATCTAAAGTGAAGTCCCTATTAGTGATAGGCAGCTCTTAGCAGTGGAACTGGAGCTTGCGTGGGGAGCGGATTGTGCCTGGAGAGCGGTCAAAGTACCCTCTGATCGTGGCATCGGGCGTAGTACTCTAAACATGTTAGCGGGGGCTAAGATGATGAGATTCACATCGGAATCATTTCAGAGTGAGTTGGGAAGTCCGAAGTGGCAGCCAAGATTGTGTTCAGGCATCCCTTCTGTAGGTGAGGGACGGGTGGGAGCTTCGTCAGGGGGCCTGGGAACGTACCTGCGAATTTGGTAGTTAGTTAAGTGGACGAGATGTCAGGTAGACGCCGTTGGGGCCCAGAAGATGACCATCATACCCAAAGACTCCAGATGTCTTTTGTTTTGGTGTCGAGTCACTGTTTAGGGAGCCGGTAGGGGAGCTTCTTGGTCAGAGGCTTGTTTGACTAGCAGTAATGTCCGAGGTGGCGGCCATCTAGAAGTCAGGCAGCCTTATGCAAGGGGGAAATGAGCTGGAGCTTGCATGTCGGGCGGGTAGGTGCCTGCAGAGGGGTAAAAGCACCTTCTGATCCTGTCGTCAAGCAGGGAAGTCCTTGCGTCGTGTCTGTGAGGGCCTCCGTGGTGAGATTCACGATCAAAAACACCTAGGGTGTGTAGGGAGGGATGTCTGACATGGTGGCCATCTTAGGTCCAGGCATCCGAGACGAGGGACGAGTAGGAACTCTCCTGGGGGCCGGGTAAATTTTATTCTTATTGAGGAAGGTGTTTACTCCTTTGGGATTATGATGCCACTTTCCAAGAGCACATCCATGTCGGCCTTTCTGACATGGATTGGCTGTCGAAAAGTGCCTTTGGGGCCCCTAGCAGGGCCCCCATGCCCCCTGGCCCTCAGGTTGGAGTTTTAGTGTCGCCCTGAAAATCTCTGCACCCTGTGGCACCCTTAGGTAGGTGCCATAGAGACCAGTGTAGCAGGCACCCTGAGGTGCCTGACACACGATGCAGGGATTTACACAGGTTCTCTATGGGAGCTTATGCTACGGCCTGTTTACGGCTGCAGCACAAGCTCCCATAGAGAAATTGGAGTATGCGACTGCACCATGTGTGGTCGCATTGTAATTGTGGGGTAGGGACCGCCGATCAGTGGTCGGTTGGTCCTGAGACCACAACGTGATGTCCACCCAACATTATAATCATGCCCTAAATGCTTCATTTGAAACTGTTCTGGGTACCATTTAAATCAAAGGATCTATTGAGTTTCTTGTCAGTCAGGAAACAGTCAAACGGTTCAAATAGCCTTTCAAGTACTGGACGTAGTGGATTATCCTATCAAGAAATCAACAAAGGAGTGTATTTACGAAAAGGAAGAAGAGCAAGCATGTATTATCATTCACAGTATGAGTTTCCTGTGAAGAGAACCAAATTTCGGTTTTTCAGAAGGCCTTCAGGCCTGAGGGCCTTCTGAAAAAACTCATACTGTGAATGATAATACATGCTTGCTCTTCTTCCTTTTCGTAAATGCACTCCTTTGTTTATTTCTTGATTTATCTCGAGGGGAGTAGGAGTGTTTATCTCTTTCCCTTCCTCTCCTGTTGATCCAAGTGGATTATCCTATGCCTTTTTGAAGACACAAAAGCCACAACATCTGTCCAGTTTAAAAACTAAGTTACACATTGAAGCTACCTGGAAAGTCCTTCTAAAAAGCCCTACAATAAAAAAGCCAATAAAGCATAAAAGAACTTTAAGGTCGCTTATCGACTTTTTAGGACCACACTTTACAAGTGTATCTACATTGGGCAGGATTAACAAAGTTGAATTGGATCTTCAGGTGTAACATGACTAAACAGCGAAAACTAAACAAAAGCTTAACTTTTGTACCACTGGTAATGCACAGTTCAAACCAGACAAGCAAGCCAGGAGTAGTCAAGGCAGTAACTAGATTGTAGAACACACAAGAGGAAAAGGACTCAAAGCTTAGCGTTCTTCATCTCATAGCAGCAAAATGGGAGATTTGTGATGCTATGAGCTAATAAGACCATCCTGAATTATGAACTCCAGTTAAGGAAACACTTAAAAGAGGAGGCAGGTCATTGGAAAACCAAGATGGTTAAGAATGGTTTTCTACTAAAGCTTGAATTTACCACCATGAGAGCTAAAGTTTCCTAGGTTGAAGAACTACTCTATAGTGCAAATAACCATCCTATATTATTAACCTGAATACTGCACCAGCAACCTTGACTCCAACGATGATACCCGTCCACTGAAAACCACTCTTGAGAGCAGACACCGACAAGGAGACGTGTTGGAGCCACACAACTTCATAACGTAGCATATTCGCCCATCATGGGGCACAGAAAAACAGATTTATCTTATGTGGCTCCAATCAATGAGGAACTCTTCCAGTTCAAATACAAGAGTACAACACCAGTGATAACTATGTCCCTGAAAAAACACAGAATACCCACTGTTCCATTAAAAAAACACATTTATGATATATAGCTTAAAACTGGAACACAATCTTGGGAGTGTCATCTATTTTCTTCTTGTCAATCTATTGAAGGTAGCACTCACAAAATATCTTCAGTTTTTGGTGGATGGGAGGGCAATAAGCTTATTCAACTTAGATTCTGTCCCACCATAGGACTTAATCCCTCTTGATTTCTTGAATTGATAATTGGCAGGTGTTGATGAACAGCAGACGTGCAAGCACCCAGATTCTCTTCTACCTGCCTGTAGCATTAGGCACTGTTGACCATGTCACTTTTTTTGTCATTAGTGACTTTACCACCTAATGGTGCAAATCCTTTTTGGACAGTCACAGCCTAAATGTGGTCTTTCTTCTTTAAGTTGGACTGTTGATAGCTCTTAACTGTATGTTTTCCGAAGGTCCTTGCCCCTTCAATGTATAGAACTACAGCTTACATTGTCTGAATGAATCAACCTGCTCTTAAGAGTTTCATAATTGAGTAAACACTCCCCCCTTAAATCAGCATGTCCCCGTTTAACATGGAAGCTCTTTAGAAAGGTATGGATGGGTTATGCCTGATATCCATTTGGACAGCAAGGCTACTGTCCATAGTGTTATTCTACCTCACATCACTGTTACTGTAAATACATCATACAGTAAGGCTTTTTCTAATTGGGCAAATTCTAGTCACTACAAACAAAAAAACTAATTTGGATTGCACATAACCCCACAATAATCCCTCAAACACTACATTGCTCTACCTTCGTGACATCCAGATGCATACAATTTATTCATCCTCTTCATCACATGAACTTACAGAGATCATTCATAAATATGTGCTAGCCTCAGAGATGGCCACGAAGAGGAGGTGACTGACTGCCTGTTCAGTTAGATGCTTTGCGCGCACTTCATGCTGTTTCCAATCAGGTACTTCTTTCTGTTCATACTTATTACTTTTCTGAACAAATGATGGAAGTTATGACCATTTAGTGAAATATTTTTCCAAACTTTTTGTCAATATCGTTATATTTCACATAAATATTCGGAATGAACACTCTGTAAAGGTAGGCTGCACCTTCTTCGTTTACATAGGGCATCGCATCTAATGTTTTATATATGTAAGAACACTTTTGTTTGCTATACTGAAATGAAAAAAATCTATTTTGCCACATGTTGTCACTGTGTTGCACATGGGCCATTAGAAAGCAACGACACGTGCATACATTTATGACCGTTATCTTATGACACAAATGAACACACAATTTGCCTGGTTTTCATCCATTAAAATAAGCCATTGGAAGAGCCATACTGTTTACGTGTTAATCACTAATTAACAAAAGGCAAATGTAGTGTCCATTGTTTTACTATTTCTGACAAACGTTTCAGTAATATGAACATCTGATGCTCAATAAGAATTCTTTTAACCATAAATAATTGCACAACATATATCAGTTGAGAACCAGTTAGTTTGTTAATTGTGCACATGTTATGCCATTCATATAGCCATTTGCAAGGTTGTTCACATATATTTTATTACTTCAGTGATCTAAGACGCTAAATGGAGACTTTCACAAGAAGAAATAATTGTAGTTTGTAACGACATGGAAAGAATATACACATATTTTTCAAATACACACATTCACCATTTTCAGTGAAGGATCTATTTGGAGAATCTCCCTGAATGTTGTCAAATGTCAGATTAGCTGTACATGCAAGTAGAAATAAACAAAGGAACTGGACATGAATGAAAACTTACCGGATCTAAGGGTTTACTCCGCGCCCATGTCATTACTGTTGATAGCAAGATGAACATCTTTGGACTTTCAAAAAGTCCTATGTTTGTGTGCAGAGCTACATTTGGGAAGACATTAACATTACGCATTGAAAATGAGCTGCCGTTCGCTATTATTAAAAACCACATAGTAGGCTTTGGTCACAGTTTTACACGTATTCCATATAAAAAAACATCAATTATATTTAAAATCAGTTTTATATCATAAATTCCATGAAATAATGTCCTAGTAATTATAGATTCATAGAGTCGGTTAACATTGAATTCAACTTAATTTTTCATTTTATTAAAAAAATGAGAAAAACTATAAAAGCTTAAATGAACAATTCTTTGACTGCGATGGATTTACAGAGAAAGAGTACTAAACAATTCTTATTTATATTAGGAAACGTTGCAGCATGTGTATTTTTAAGTTTCACAAAACCGGAGAAGATTGCTCCTGATTCCTAAACAATTTAAGAACAAATTTATAAACCCAGACAATGCTTCTAAAAAAACAGAGAAAAGGATTAACTGCAATTATTCAGTTTACATTTTGCCTTTTGTTCGGGGTCATATTAACAAATTTCCTGACCGGAAAGTCAAAACTTCACACTGAAGTGCCTCTGATTTATTTACATTAATCACTTTTTCTCCAGAATAAACTTTATCCCCCGCATCCCTGCCTACTTTGAGGGTGCTGACTTCCTTTTCCTGCCCAGGCAAATGGTTTTTGCTGCACATCACAGGAATACATATTCAACAGCTTCGGAATTACCTGTAAAATGTTTGTCCACTACCTTTTACAGGTACTGCACCCTAATACTCCTACATCTTGCCCAGTCAGTATAGTTGCACATAAAAATTCCACCTTGCTAACCGAATTTTAGGTGAGAACAAACCCATTCAGAAAGGCACCATTCCTGATTCTGTGATTTTTCTTCTGGCAAATTGAGTTAAAAGAAATGTTCCCTTTGGGTGGAACCTATATTCAACAAGTCACACTCATCAACCTTCCATATTTATATTCCGCTTTTCAAACATTGAGGATTTTTATAAGCATTCTGAATCTCTGAAAAAGAAATTATCTGACAGAGGCTACCCGAAAAAACTCATTAAACATTCATTCAAGCGTGGTCGTTTCTACAATCGTGAGAGGATGTTGAATCCAGATAATGTGGAGAAACGAAACACTAAAAAGACCTAAAACATGAACACACAGAGTTTGAATGGTTTATAACTGAAAAAATAACTATGAACAGGAGAGGAAGTAACATAGAGACTAAGAGAAAAACCAGAGAGCAATGGTATATTTCAACACTAGATACCATAGAGAAAGGACTAATACCAAAGAGGACTTGAAAATGTCATTAACTCTAATTGGAGCATCTTAATTGAGGGGAATGAGGTAAAATTGCCCAAACCCCTTTTTGCATTCAAACGTAATGACAACATACGCAAGAATATAGTCCACACCTATAGAGATACCGGCCCTATGAGACAAATCACCCTGAATGGAGACAAGGCCCTAGGAAATAACAAATGCAGCAACTGCTCCATATGTAATAATTGCATCGTGGCAAAATCATTCACCCATAATGGCTACACGATTACACCAGGAAGTTTAAACAACTGCAGGAGCTGCAATGTGGTTTATGTCTTACGCTGTCCTTGCGGGCTTGCGTATGTAGGGGAAACAGGACGTGAACTGGGGCTGAGACTGTTGGAACACAAATCAGCATTGAAAACAGGAAAACAAAATGCCCCACTGGTAGATCACTATAAAGACCTAAAACATGAACACACATAGTTTGAATGGTTTATAGCCGAAAAAATAACTATGAACAGGAGAGGTGGTAACATAGAAACAAAGAGAAAAACCAGAGAGCAATGGTATATTTCAACACTAGATACCATAGAGAAAGGACTTAATACCAAAGAGGACTGAATGAGGATTGCTTCCTAAAGATGTGCATAGGGATCCAAAGATGGAATGCACTCCATCCGAAATGGATGAATAGTGAGACCTTTCTATTTAATAGAATTAGGGCATTGGGGAATATATGGCGCACAAGTAATTGTTTCTGTTATATAACAGTGGACGAAAAAGATTAGGCCATAAATGTATTGAGAACTTATGCATCCACGACAGAATATGGTAAGCCCAAGAAGGGGTTTGTGTCGGATAATATGTCTGGTAGAATCTTAAAGAACATGAGAACGCTAGTAGTGAGGTTTATTTACAATATAACCTGTCTGCATATAAATTAGAAGAATAAATTGTGAACTAGGAGAACTATAATATAGGCTGTTAAATATAATAAAAGTCACCGACCTTGTCAGTTGGCATTGAGAAATGATTCGTATCAGGTATAGAGGCCTTGAGAACATCCTGGTCGTTTGTAAAATAGAAAAATACATTTGGAATTAGGAGAACCATAATATGAGTTGTAAAACATAAGAAAATTAGCCTATTTTGTCAGAGGGTATCGAATAATGACCAATAGTAGGCACAGTTGCAGCGAGAACATACATTAGCCATACAATATGGGTACTCCAAGATGGCGACCGCGCAAGGGATTTGTAATTTGAATAAAGTTTTTTTTTTTTAAACCGGAATAGCCGGAATAGACTCATGAGCGTAACGTCAGCTTGACGTGCGTAAGCGGCTCAAGATAAAAAGGGACAAATGGAAGCCGGTGTTTGAATCCCGAATCCCGACTAAGGCAAAACTTTAGGGGACGCGGTTTCGTCGGAAGAAACTGTGGGCTGTTTGATTTGGGGGTCTCTAGTTGGCACAGGTAGGTACTTGTGACAAATAGGGACCCTTGCCTCTAGTCAGGGTAAGGGGTACACTCCTAAAATAACCCCTGCTCACCCCCTTGGTAGCTTGGCACAAGCAGACAGGCTTATCTCAGAGGCAGTGTGTAAAGCATTTGTGACCACATACAGTAACCCAGTGACAACACTACAAATGGGCACGCTTCTCCGATGATGCGAGAAGTCTTGATTCGATGCGTCAGCTGCAGCGGTGACACCCTTGTTCCGCGATGCGACGGCAACAGCTTCAGCGGCGACACTCTTCTCCGACGTTTGCGAGAAGCTTCTGCACGATGCGACAACTACATCGCCGACATCCAAGATGCGACGGCAGTAGCTCCGACGGTGGCGCGCTTCCCAGGGGGGATGCGAGGCGCTTTCCTTGATGCGGTGCAATACGACAGTTACAGCCCCGACATTCACGATGCGACGGCAGCAGTAGCGACCGCGACACGGTTCTTCCTCGTTGCGAGGCACTTCTCTCGATGTGGTGCAATACGACAGCTACAGCGGTGACACCCTCCCTTGGAGTTGCGATGGCAGCAGCAGCGACATGCTTCCTCTTCATTGCGAGAAGTTTCTCTCGATGCAGTGCAATACGACAGCTACAGCGGCGACACCCTCCTTCGGAGTTGCGACAGCAGCGAGGGCGTCATGCTTCTTCCTTGTTGAGTCGCGCTTCCAGCTCCTTGCGACACGCAGTCCCTCAGAAGGCCTAAAACAGCAGCAGGCACTTCCAAAGAACTCTGTGGAGCTGGGGGTTAAAGTCTGTTGTCCCTGAGACTTCAGCAGGAGGCCAGCTCTTTTCCAAGCCCTTGGAGATCCTTCACAAGTTGAAAGTAAAGCACACAAAGTTCTTTCTCCTCTCTTTGGCAGTCAGGCAATCGCTGCAGGCCAAGCCCCTAAGCAGCACTTAAGCTTAGGAATAGTATCTCCTCAGTTTCTTCTGGTTCCTCTCCTCAGCAGAGGTTTCTTCTTGTAGTCCAAAAGTGATCTAATTTCTTGGGATCAGGGTACCAATATTTAGACCCCAAAATCCTTTGTCCTCTGAGGGCAGAGGAGCCTTTGCCCAGTCCAAACCAGTTCTGGAGCACTCTGTTTACAAGACTCCTTCTTTCCTTTCACAGTGCAGGGCAGAAACATCAGACGCCCCCAGGAGGTGGAGCCAGCATTGTGGAGGGAAAGCACAGCCCTGGAGCACTTTTTTGACATCATTCCTTCTCTTCTTTCACAGTGCAGGGCAGTGACATCAGCCACACCACAGGAGGTGGAGCCAGCATTGTGGAAGGCAGGCACAGCCCTATTCAGGTCCCAGGTGCAACTCCTCCCACCCATCTAGATGCAGATCTCTCTATTTACCACTGGGCTGACTCATTCTGTCTCTTGGAATCCCCCAACCCTGTCACTCAAACTGCGGACAAGGAATACACAACCTAGCAGAGGCAGGCTTTGGATAGTTAGACAAGAAAATACCTACTTTCTAAAAGTGGTATTTTCAAACAGAGAATGTTAAAACTAACTTCACTAAAAGATGTATTTTAGCATTCTGAGTTCAGGCATACTAAACTAATTTCTACCGTGTTCCCCGAGTCAGTTTGGATTATAAGAATGTCTAATCTAACTGCCCATTCTGGTCTACGGAGAACAGGCAGCCTTGCAATAGTGGCCTATGGCTCAGAGGATTCACTTTAAGACCTTGTGCCTCTCTTTCAAGATCCTCAAGATGGCCTCCCCCCAGATTCTTGACAATCTTGTGAGGCCTTATGTGCCCTCGCGACCTCTGAGATCTCTGGGCCAAAACTTGGTTGTGGTCCCTCGATTTAGACTATGTAGAGCGGGAGGTCGCTCCTTCCGGGTCTTGGCTGCAAAGCTGTGGAATTCTCTTCCACCTCACATTCGTGCAATTGATGATCTGTTGAAATTTAGGAGGGATATCAAAACGCATCTGTTCCCTCATAGCTCTTAGGTTCCTGCTTCCTGCGCCTCCGCCCTGTACTGTTGTGTTGTTTGGGTACTCTTCCTGAAGCGCCGGGACGCCCCTTGGCTGGGGCAGCTCTGCGCAATAGAAGTATTATTAACATAACATAACATAACATAACATAGTGAAAAACGAAAATGGCTGTAATTCACTATTAAGACATGCCACACACATCAGGGCTTGTCCTACCTTATACTTACAATGCACCCTGCCCTTGGGCTTACCATACGGGTGTCTGAGATGAAGAAAAGGGAAGGTTTAGGGACTAGCAAGTGGGTGCACTTGCCCAGTCAGCATGACAGTACCAGACTGCACACAGGCTCTGCATTGGCAGACCTTAGACACATTTTTACAAAGCTGCTTCTGTGGGTGGCACAACCCGTGCTGCAAGCCCACCAGCATCATTTGGATTTACAAGCCCTGGGCACACTCAGTGCACTGTACTAGGGTCTGACAAGTAAACCAAACAAGCCAATCATGGAATCACTAATCCATACATCAATTTACAATAGGGAGCACTCGCACTGTGGCACTGGACAGCAGTGGCACAGGGCCCAAGGCATCTACTCTCCCTGAATCCTACTATGTCCTACGTGCCGACCGCCCGGACGGGAAAGCCGGTGGTGGAGTAGCCATAATTTTCCACTCTAAATTTCAGTTTCAACTCTTGCCCTACCCCCAAATTCCCTCAGTAGACTTTTTGATCGCCCGTTCTATCAACCTCGCGGTCCCTCTGACTTGCCTTCTACTATATCGCCCCCCTCAGACCATGCCCCATTTCATCATAGCCATACAGGACTTGCTGGCCACCCTCGTGGTCAACAACTCCTCTGTGCTCATTTTGGGAGATTTTAACTTCTGGCCCCATGACCCCCGGGAAGATCTTACCTCCAAAGACTTCACCGAATCTCTTGGCTCCCTTAATTTTACACCCTTGATCCACCTCCCTACCCACTCTGGTGGTCATATTCTTGACCAGATCTGGGTTGCCAATATCTCCACCTCGTCTCTGTCCATCTACCCCTGCATCTGGTCCGACCATTCGCTTATATCCTTTTCCCTCGACTTAGGGGCTGTCAATAAATTCTCCCCACCTAAAAACCTGTGGCTCCGTAATTGGAACCGTGTGGACATGCCCGCCTTGTGCGCCTCCCTCGCGGCCTCATCCCCTCACCTAGTTGACTCCTCCCCGGACTCACAGGCAGCTATTCTTAACAATTGGCTCTCAGCAGCCTGTGACTTAGTCGCCGCCCCCCAAGCTAGTCAGGTCCTGCCGCTCCCATGAGGCCAATAGATGGTTCACCGAAGACCTCAAAACCCTCAAACTCTCTCTAAGACAAGCTGAACGCCGTTGGAGGCGCAGGTATTGTCCCACGCTCAAGTCCCAATACTCCGCCCTTCTTCGCGGATATAAGACTGCTATCTTTTCCGGCCAAAACCGAGTACTTTTCAGCTAAAATTCTCCTAGCCAGTAACAAACCCAAGGAGATTTTCTCTATTGTCCACAATCTTGCAGCTGCAGATAGAGTGCAACCCAAACCGGTTCCCTCCCAATCCCTCTGTAACTCACTCAATTCCTACTTCATTGAGAAGATAGCCGCCATCAGGCACAACATTCCCCAGCCCTCCCCCCTCATTCTCCCCCCCCCCCCTGCCACTCCATCTGTCTTTCTTAACACGTTCCCTCCCATTTCAGAAGAGACTTTCCTTAGTCTCCTAAGGAAAGTTAAATCAGGGTCCCCTTTGGACTGCTGTCCTGCCCGCATACTTAAAGAGGTCTTCCTTAACTGTCCTGGACCCCTGCTTACCCTCCTCAACACATCCATCCAACAGGGTACTGCCCCAGCTGTTTTCAAATCGGCTATCATCACTCCCATCCTGAAAAAACCAGGGACTGACTCCTCCTCCCTCCCTAATTTCCGCCCCATCTCCCTACTCCCGTTCTTAGGAAAGACCCTAGAGAGCCATATCACCTCCTGCCTCTCGACCTTTATTGAGGACAATCACCTTCTAGCCTCCCACCAGGCCGGCTTCCGTCCAGTCCACTCGATGGAAACCGTGGTCCTCTCAGTCCTGGACGAGCTCAGGCAATGTGCGGACTCCAACTCCTCTCAGGCCCTGTTTCTCCTCGACCTGTCCGCCGCCTTCGACACGGTCGACCATTCCATTCTTCTCGACCGTGTCGGAGGCGCCGGCATCCGGGGGTCTGCCCTGGCCTGGCTCACCTCCTTTCTAGGGGATCGGACACAGGCCGTACATTTGGATGGCTTCTCGGCCTCTCCTCGCCCGGTCACTTGTGGGGTTCCCCAGGGTTCTGCTCTCTCCCCTCTTCTTTTCAACCTTTATATCCACCCTCTTATCTTGGCTTTACAAAACATGGAGGTGTCAGTCTACAACTACGCAGACGACCTCGAGCTCATTTTCAATCTTTCCCCCTCCCACGCCTCTAGGTCTAACCTCTGTTCTGTCCTCACTTTCATATTTGACTGGATGAATTCCAACCAGTTAAAATTAAATCCGGACAAAACAGAACTGATACTCACCGGCAGCCTCCCCAGTCCCTGGTCCCTGCATTCTGGCCCCCTGCCCATGGTCCCCCTCCCTCCCCTTCTGCCAAAGCAAAAACCCTGGGTATCTTAGTCAGCCAAGACCTGACTATGCGCCCTCAGATCAGCGCCGTTGTCTCATCCTGCTTCTTATCCCTACGCATCATCCGTAAAATTTCTTGTTTTTTCTCTGTCGAGGCCCTCAAGCTCATTGTCATGGCCATGATTGTCTCCCGCCTGGACTATGGCAACGGGCTCCCGGCGTATGAGCTCTGGCGCCTCCAGCTTATTTAGAATCAGGCGGCCCGCCTGATATACCAGCTTCCTAAGTATCATCATGTCACCCCTCTTCTCAAATCCCTTCACTGGCTCCCCATCTCTCAACGCTCCCTTTTCAAATTGGGCTGCCTCACCTTTATGGCCCTTGCAGGTACTGCTCCTGGGTTCGTGAATTCAAAAATTCGGCCCTATCTCCCTAAAAGAAACCTTCGCTCCTCGACCCAAGTCCTTTTGGTAGTCCCTCGTTTTAAGAGGAAAAAACACGGTGGCCTCCGGTTCTCTACCCTTGCCCCCACCTTCTGGAATGCCCTCCCTCTTTCTATCCGGTCCATAACCACCTATATGGATTTCCGGAAAGCTCTTAAAACTCACCTTTTTTCTTTAGCTTTTCCCTCGTAATAACTGTCCTAGCTCTCCCTTCACCTTTTCCTTTCTGCTTAAATCTGATCATAGCGCCATGAAACCGCCTGGTGTTAGTGCGCTCTATAAGTGCTTTTAACTTCAACTTCAACTTCATCTAACACCAGCAAAAACATATGAGGCTACAGCAAAAATGGAAGGGAGGCCCACGCCAATGGTGCCAGGTCTAACATGGGCCATATGAACTATTGGGGCCATCGAGCAGGACCTGACTTAATGTTTAATAACGGTTAAATACATTAAGCCTTAATGTTTCTCTTAGTTAAACATATGACGGCGGGATGGGTGGCTCATCGGGATATGAGACAGACGACTGGGGCACATATAACTGTACTAATTATAATGTACATTCATCCATGACCATATGGGTTAATATGGAGCTTTTTGTTATTATACACAGCCACTAATAAGGTACCCTATTGTTAGGAGTTATGGGAAAACATTGATACCCGCTACTGGAACAAGAAACACAACCGAGGGCGGTTTTTGTTTTAAACAGACCTAACTAATTTGGATTGAGGTCTTGAGTTTACTTACTTAAGGTGAGGATGGCAGATGTTTTTTATGTAATGCAACGTGACTTAGCCTCTATAATATCAACTATAGTGAAGTAAAATCTAGACCTATGCTGAGACTTGAAGTAATTGTGCCAAAAAACTTTCTTTAGGGGTCTACTATTTTGGAGGCATACTAAATCTCCTGAGTTAAACCTCTTTTATAATGAAGATTTGATATTGCAGAAAAAGACATAGAGGTAACAGATTACTTAAGCATACCTAATTGACTGTGGGAACAACAGGAAGCGAATAGAAAGGAGTAATGAGTGTCCTTTAACATTATAGATGTTATGAAAACCATTATCCAACCTCAACCATCAGTTGTAGTGACCTGAAAACCTTAAAACTCAGTGCAGAGGAGGCGTGGCTTCGGCGGCAATGGAGTAGGCTGTGTCTCCGACAAGCTCCGGTGCCCCGCTGCCTGTTTGCGCTATCTTCAGTGGAGTTTGGGGGCTGCTCACCGTCTTCGGGACTTGGGGAGACCCCTGGCTGAGTGGGGTGCTGCGAGGGCGACGGAGGAATTCCCGAGCGCTGCCTGCGGAGCTGTGATGTGACGGCGGGGTCCCGGCGGGCAGTCGCGCCCGCCATCTTGGTTGAGCGGCCGGCGGCAGCCCCCCCCCCAAGCCCGGACTGCTTCTGACCAGTGACCTTCGGCCGTCACCTGGTGGACTCCAACGGGCGGCCCTGGCGTGAGTTTTGATATTGCACAGCAACGCCGGAGCCTGTTGTAACCTGCAGCGGTCCCGACCAGTGGAGACCTCGGCGCCCCGAAGTTGGAACGAGCATCGGTCTTGGAGACGGGCTCCCCTGTGAGAGGCGAGGAGGCCCGAGGGAGCGGGGACCCTTGGTGCTGGCTTGCCTGAGGGTCGCGGCGCTGAGAGAGCGAGACGGGCTCGGAGCGCCATAACAGCCGCCATTTTGTACACCCATCCGACGTTGTGGACGTGAGTGGTGGCGGCGCCGCCTGGTCACGGAGCCCAGAGTGACCGGCGCGAAGGCGGAGGTGAGCTGCACCTGCTGGGGGCTGCGGGAGTTGGAGCTCGGCGTGGAAGGCGCCCCCTCGCCCCTGGTGTCTGTGGCGGCTTAGTTTTGGCGGGCTGCGGCCTGCGCCCCTCCCCCCCCTATGGGCTAGGGCCTTGCCTGGCAGCGGCGCTCGACGAGGGAGCGCTGGGGCCCTGCGACCCTCCGGAGCGTGGGACACGGTGTGGAGCTGCTTCTTCGGCTGCCTGCTGGCCGCCATCCCGTGTGTCTTGGAGGCGGGAGGCCACGGCGAACTGCCCCGGCTGGGGGCCCTGAGATTCGGCCTGTAAGGTGAGGAGCGGTGGGGTGCTGTGAGCCCTCCTCGAGGGAAGTGCGGGTCGGTCCGGGGCCCCTGGGGCCTGTGATGGTCCCTGTCTGGCGGGCCGTACCCTGATGTAAGCTGCGGCGCACTACCGCGCTTGACTGGACCTTGCCTGACTGTGCCCTGACCTCCTGGCTGGCAGCGTGAAATTGTCAGGGGGGCGCTGGGGCCCTGCAGACTTTTGGACCTGCCGCTGGGTACTGATTGATGGTGGACGGAGGTGCTGCCTGCCGTTGGGAGCTGCCCTACGCCCTGCAGCTTGGGGACCTTGCACTTTGAGCGGTGGCGTGGACCCTGGATTGTTTGGGCGGCGGAGCTTGCCGGGGGGACTTAAGGCACTGCTAGACCTGGGCCCTTGACGGTGGAGGTGGCCCTCATCCGGCCTGCTCGAGTGGGCTGCGGTGCATTGCCGAGGTGCTGGAGACGTTGCTTCCCCTGGGGACTTGCCTCTACAAATTGTGTGCGTTCTTACGCCTTGTCTCCCTGCCTGTTGCCTCTCTACCCCCGAACACGGTGGCTTGAACATCACTCTACACTACCGGGTCCTGTCCTATGCCTGTACTGTTCGTGCAACCTCGGCGTGCCCTCCGCCCTGGGTCTGTGGTGAGCGGGGGGCCCTGGCCACTGGTCCCTGAGCTGCTGCCGCCTGGGGGGTCTGGGGCTTTGCCCTATCATTAGGGGGGTGAGGAGACTTGCGGTGACGCAGCCCGGTGTGGAGCCTTCTCCCACTGACTATCCCCTTGAGCCCGCGGGGCTGCACCCTGCTTGTACCTAGTGGCACGAGCTGATAGCTTTCACCTGCAGGCCTGGCGATGACGAGATCCAAGGGAGGCAAACCGGACACGGCTAAAGACACGTCGGTGATGGCTATGTGGGGCAAGACTGGAGCGGCGGCGCCGGCTGACGGCCCCTCGCAGACGGCTGCGGACTCACCGCCGGTGACTCAGGCCTTTATGGCCTCCTTCATGTCTGAGCTTAAGACGGAGATAGGTTCCTTGCGCTCGGAAGTGCAATCATGCGTCAAGGAACTGCGCAAGGAGGTTACGGAGCTGGGCGACAGAGTGGACGGCTTGGAGAAGCTAGTTGACGCGCGCACGGAAGACCAAGAGCAGCTGTGGCAGAGAGTGGCGGCCCTGGAAGAACAGAACATTGAACTACAGGTTAAGCAGGAGGATCTTGAGAACAGAAGCCGCCGGAATAACCTCCGAATCCGAGGTGTTCCACTTGACGAGGAGGGGACGTACATCCTGACCTACGTGGCGCAGCTCCTGCATGAGGTATGGGGGGATGAGGACGCCTCCCCCCGACTTTGGACCGTGCCCATTGGGTGTACGGACCGGCGGGCAGGGCGGGCCTCCTCCCGGACATCCTAACGCGGGTGCACTACTTTACGGAAAAAGAAGCCATCCTGAAAGCGGCACGGGACAAGCCCAATCTCACCTACGGAGGCCACAAAATACAAATGTTCCAGGATCTGGCTCCTAACACCCTGCGCCGGCGGAGGGCTTTTCGGCCGGTGACGGAGAAGTTGAGGGCTCTCAACATTGCTTATCAGTGGGGCCACCCTTCGCCCTCATCTTTTGCTGGGAAGACAAACGCAGGGTCATCCGGTCCTACCATAAGGTGGCACAACTCCTCAAGATGTCGGAATCGCCGGCCCTCAGCCCTTCACGATCGCGACAACAGGAGAGAGTCCCTGATCGCCCGGACTGTACCAAGGTTCGGCGACATCGTCGCTCCCCTCCAGTGGATGAGAGATCCACATCGCAGGCCAAGCAGGACATCATAGCGCACATCCGCTCCCTTGAGGGTGACCGGGATGGTCAGTCCTCACATCCGTCTACCCCGTGACCTGGAACTCGTTGGGACATACTCTTCCATGGCTCTTGCCGTTGCTGTGGGGCGTTCCCCTGTTCACTGACCTGCGATACTGTGTTGGCCTGCTGACTGCATTGGCTCCCCTCGCGGTGCCTGGACTCCTACACTCTGCTACTGTTGCTGGAGGAGACCCCGATCTCCTTATAGCACAGATGATCTACACCCCCGCGACGTCTTGGCCTGACCTGCGCTTGGGGGTCCACTGCCACCGACTTCAACAGACGGTCCCCCTCCGGTGCCGTTCATGTGGTGGGCCTGGAACTATAGGGGACCCGCCTGGATTACAGTGCCTGGTTCGCATTGAGGGGCTGAGTGATGACTGTTGTCATGCCCGATTGCTCCGTCCAGCTGTAATGTGTCCTTGACTCCGGTTCGAGCAGCGGGGCTACTGGGGTCGAGGCTTCCTATACTACCCGTGGGTACCCCCTGTACTGCCCCATAGGGAGTGACATTCCTGAGTGCGTCCAAACCCTTGGGTAGAGGATGCCCGGTGACTGGGGTAGTCCAAAACAGCCCTGTTGGTCTTTGTTGCCCTTGGTAGCTACGAGGCATGGTTGGCCTCCTATTGTTTCCCCTCTCCCTCTCTTCCTCTCCTCCTTATCTCTCTCGCTTTTCTTCCTTTCAAACTCTTCTCTTTCCATTTCCTCTGGTTCGGTGGGTGGTGGGACAGGGATGGAGTGGCAGCTGTCACCTGGATGGGGTGGGCGGGGGGGAAGGCTCCTCCGGTCACCTCTCATTGCGCTGGTGGGAGCGGGGAACGTGGGCGGATCCTACTCACTACATGCTATGGCTGCGATTGTGCCTAGGACCCTGAAGGTTTTGTCAGTCAACGTTAAGGGCCTAAACTCCCCTAATAAGCGCAAGCAGGTTTGGCGCTATCTCCTCCAACAGCAACCCAACATTATTTTTCTTCAGGAAACCCACCTACTGCAGGGGGACACACACCGCATGGCCCACCCCAAGTACCCTCTCCAGTTCTGGGCAGTTGCGGACACTAAAACTGCGGGGGTGGCCATACTATGCAGAGCAGCTTCAGGCGGGGAGACTCCGGACCCTATAAGAGTGGGGATGGGCGCTTCCTCAAGGTCACAGTATATGCGGGGCGGCGCAGACTCACTTTGTGTAACTTGTATGCACCCAATCAGTTGCAGGACCGATATCTTCAGACACTCCTGAGGGAACAGATTCCATGTGGAGACCCACACATGCTACTGGGAGGGGACTTCAACCTAGTGTGGGACCCTGAAATGGATCGATGCGGTGCTGCTTTCAACGCCTCTGGGGTGATGTCCTCTGCGCTGCGCCAGCAGATTGCAGACTTAGGACTACTGGATGTGTGGCGCTATCACAACCCAGATCTTAGAGACTATTCATTCTATTCACACGCCCATAGATCTTACTCCCGTATTGATGTCCTTTTTGTGTCGCTGGCGCTGCTCCGAGACACGTTGGGAGCCTCCATCTCGGACATTTCTCTGTCGGACCATGCCCATGTGGAAATGCTCCTCCAGGACCCGACAGCGCGTCCCATGCGTGCCGCTCGTTGGTCTTTCCCACCGAGCATCCTTCGGGATGCTGACGATGTGAATAGCATCCGGGAGGCCATAGACGCCTATTTTGCTTCTAATGATACCCCGGAAATGCCTTTCCCGGTGGTATGGGACACCTTCAAGGCCAAGATTCGGGGGCACATCTCCTCTCTGGCGATTGCACGGAGGCATGCTGCTTGCAAACTGGAGGCTGATTTGGCAGTGGACATTAAGAGGGCCGAGGTGCAAGATCGGGAGCGGTCGTCGCGAGACACTAGAAGGAGATTAGCCAATCTCAGAGGGCGACTTCGGCTTCTACGAACCAATAAGGCAAAATGTTCCCTGTTGGCCCTGAAGCAAAGGTACTTTGAGGGCGGCGACAAGGTAGGCCGACTGCTGGCGGGACGGCTGCGAGCGCGCGCCACCAAGGCTCACATAACTAGTATTCAAATGCAGGATGGCTCGAAAGTAGTCTTGGAGAAATCCAAGCAGGCTGCATTTATGGACTACTATACCTCTCTGTACGGGAGGGAACCTGTCTCGGTGGATGCGATAGCGGCTGTCCTGGACGAATACGAGGGACCGACGTTATCTGCTGGGAGCGCGACAGAGCTGGATGGCTCCATTACGGAGGAAGAGGTCACGGCAGCGATTAAAGACCTCCCTTTGTGGAAAACGCCGGGTCCGGATGGCCTGCCGCTATCTTTCTATTGCACATTTCAGACCCAGCTTCGGCCCTACCTCCTTCGACTGTTCAACTCTTTCTCTGAAGATGTTGGACCATCCCCTGACATGGGCATGGCGGAGATAGCGTTAATACCGAAACCTGGGAAAGACCCCGCATTGTGTGCGTCCTACCGCCCTATCGCCTTGCTAAATATGGATCTCAAAATATACACTAAGCTCCTCGCCAAACGCCTAGACCCGTATATGCAATGGCTTGTGGACCCTGACCAGGTCGGATTTATTCATGATCGTCAGGGAGCAGACAATGTTCGCAAACTTGCGCACCTTGTAGGGAAAGTGCATCATTGGAAAACCCCGGCCTGCCTTCTCTCCCTGGACGCGGAGAAGGCATTTGATCGGGTGGACTGGACCTTCCTTAGGGCGGTACTACGTAAAATCGGGCTGGGTCCGAAGATGACTGCAAGGGTTATGGCTCCATATATAGGGCCCCAAGCTAGAATTCGGGTCAACGGAGACTTAAAGCTGCCACTAGCGATACATAGGGGCACTAGACAGGGGTGCCCCCTCTCGCCCCTTCTATTCGCCCTTGCAGTGGAACCTCTCGCGGAGCTGATACGGCGTGCCTCGGACATCCACGGGATAGCACACGGTGGGCGGGACAACAAGGTGGCTCTGTTCGCGGATGACCTGATTCTTACTCTCACGCCCCAGCTGGAATCTTTGCCGGCTGTTCATAGAGTACTCTGCCTTTTCGAGAGAGCCTCCGGCCTCAAGATCAACCATGACAAGTCCTGGGCTCTTAATCTTACTATCCCGGCGGAGGATCTCTCCACTTTGAAGGGGATTGTGCCCTACCAGTGGGCCGATTACCATATCAGATATCTGTGCCTCACCTTGACCCCCTCCCTGGATGACTGGACATCTGTAAATTGGCGCAACTGCCGAAAGGAGATCTTGGAAGATCTGCGGCGGTGGAAACCCCTGATGTTGTCCTGGTTAGGCCGTCTCAACGCGTCAAAATGTCGATCCTCCCCAAAATCCTCTACGTGTTCCAATGCCTCCCCACTCCAATCCCGCTCCACTGCATACAAAGCTTACAACGCAAACTCACATCCTTTATCTGGGGTGGTAAGCGATCACGTTTTTCCCCAAAAATTCTTATGGCTCCGCGAGACAGGGGAGGCCTAGCTTGCCCTAACCTGGTCCACTACTATTGGGCTGCGCACCTCCGATTTGTGATAGAGTGGGGGGTGAGAGAGAGTGAAAAAGGATGGCTACATATGGACAGGGCGGTGGCGGGACGTACCATTTGGGACCTAACGTGGATCCACCGGGCGGCCCGCTCCAGGAGTGCATACCTTGCAGTACCCACGAAGACGGTGCTGGACATCTGGGATGCCACTGCTGTATCCAGGGGTCTTACTACGTTTCCGTCTCCGCATACTCCCACAGCGGCAAACCCTCATTTCCCGCCGGCCTATCAAACTCGGGCGTTAGAGAACTGGGTGCAAGGGGACTGCAGGGTGATATGCGACCTTTTTGACGGGGGCTCATTTAAATCGTTCGACCAATGTCGCGAGGAGTTCTTCTTGCAGCCCGCAGCACGGCTGCAGTATGCCCAACTGCGACACTGGGTCTCTGATGGAGACACGTATCAAGCTGCCACACGTGCCTTCACCCCTTTCGAAAGACTGGCGCGCTCCCTCGGGGTTTAAAGCGGTTGGTCTCCCAGATCTACCACATTCTGCAGCACCCACCACTTATACCCATCCACCCGTACCAGCATCAATGGCAGCTAGCGGTCAGTGCGGACATTGAGCCCTCGCAGTGTGACGCAGTGTGGAGAGACATCCCCAAGGTGTATCGGAGTATCCCGCAGAGGGAAAACGCTTATAAGCTTCTAACTCAATGGTATTACACTCCTCTGCGGCTTCATAAGATGTTCCCCAATGTTTCGCCGCTGTGCTGGAGGTGTCGGGCTGCAACGGGGGACTTTGTGCACATATGGTGGGCGTGCCCGCTCCTAACCATCTTCTGGAAGGAGGTCTTTAGCCACATTAGGGGGGTGTTGGGGTTCCCTTTGCCTGAAGCCATAGGTACGATCCTGTTGGGTGTTAGGCCTCTAGGCCTCAAGGCCCTCACCCGTAATGACTGGATTGTAACACTACAAATGCTAGGTGCGGCCAAGCAGCTCATAGCCCTGTATTGGAAGAAGAATGAAGCACCCCCCATAGCCTCCTGGTTTGTGCGGCTATGGCACGTCTTGGCAATGGAGCTTCTCACGGCGCGGCTCCAGCTGCGTCACACTCGCTTCGAGACAGTCTGGAAGCCCTTGGTGCGCTACCTTTGCTCAATGCAACATGCACGACACATGCCCACTAGGCTCCAGACCTTGCATCTCTTTGAGGATGCTGTCGTCCCTGCAGATCCCACTAGATTGCTCCCATAGACATCTTTCATGACATATGAGTTTTAGAGACCGACTCTTGCTGCCTGGTACCGCCCCTCACCCACGGACCAACACATCCACCCTGCCAGCGCGCTATCCCTTCTATCTCTTGTCTCTGGCTTCTTTCTCCTTTCTTTTCCCTTTCTCCCCTCTTTCTATAGCTCTCTCCTGTGTTTATGGACCTCTGTTGGGTCGTTTATAAGTGTTGGGCTTGTTGACTGTCCACGTACTCTCACTGATCTCTCATTGGGGCTCTATAAGCACTGAATAACTCTAACAGCTTGTCCTAAGCCACGCGGCCGGCCCCCTTGGGGTTGTAGGCAAGGCGCTGTGTTAACTAGTTTGTCTATGCAACATCTATGGCATTATTGCACATTCTCCGCGGCCGGCCTCGGGTAGAGGTTGTAGGCTTAACGCTGTGTCTATGTGCCCCTGACAGGGGTTTTGTTCCAGAAATAAAACAGACTTGTAACAAAAAAGAAACTCAGTGCAGCTGCACCAGTGAGTTTTTTTGTAAAATGGCAATTAGTGTGGTTTGGATTGAGTATGTCCTTGGTGAATGTGAGCAACAAATTTGGTTCTATAATTGATTCCCTTTGTGTGGATGGTTGAAGCACTTATAAACCGAGAGGTATATAGTGAAGCAATTTGGATAACATGAAATGAGATTGTATTGTAAAGGAACAGTATTGATCAAATAAGCTTTAAATTGTAGTGTATCCAAAAGCTGTTTAATGTCTATGTAGTGACACACATGCTTACTTTGTGTTTCATTTGTACTTTAGTTTTGACACAAGGTTGATATATGATCATTTTTAATATAAGAGGAGAAAAAAAAGTTAATGTCCTGAAGTAGGTGGTCCTATTGTGAATGTGCCACTAAAATGCGTTGACGTCCACAATATAAGTTGTGTTAAATTTGGAAGAGTCAGCATCAAGCTACAGACAGGGAATTTAGATCCATGCTCTATGCTGTCTATGTATATAGCTGAATTAACATGTAAAAGACATAGTGGATTGTCTCTGTATATTCTCCTATTTTGCTGTGTTTTTAGATTATTGTATCTTTAATACATATAAACTTTATGTGTTTTTTAATGATGTGAATATTTTTTTGGGTCATATAAACTTGAACAAAAAACTCTTTTTACTGATTACAATTTATTAATAATTTGACTAAAAGAAGCAGTCGATTTATAAGTGCCTTAATCATTGACGAGTACGAGATGTGTGGAATATAAGTATGGTAGGGTAATGAGTGTGACTTGTTGAATATAAGTCCCATCCAAAGGGAACATTTCTTTTAACTTGATAGTTACCAGGTGCTCCATCCCTTTGGATTAAAGAGCCCTCTCTCCTTGATTTCAATGCTGTTAATTGCACATCTAATTTACACTTAAAACACTAATATTTTTGTGAATCCAGAGAACAGCCGTAGAAATACAATAGAGGTGCAAAAAAATAAGGTAATTGGAAGACTGCATATTTTCAACATTTCCAACATTTCCAAACATTTTGATTGTGAGGGAATGTGCCACTTCAATGTAATGGTATTACAATTGACACCAGCAAACAGCTCATGGTAAGAAGCAGTGGAAACATGCAGACAGAATTCACATGTGGAAATCCAGTTACTATAAATGATTTGCTTAATTCTCCATCAGCTCTAAGTACAGCAATAAAATGCAGTGGCGGCTGGTCCATAGGGGCACCAGGGCAGCGCCCCATATAAGAATCGAGCAACAGGTGATCAGGAATGTAAGCAGACCAATTGACAGCTTACAAATGCCAGAATCGTACCGCGAAGAACCTGAGGCGGAGTTTCTGGGGCTTGATGTGCTGTGGCACTTTTAAAAATACTAATATTGATCTTTTTAACTATTTACATTTTCGCGCTGATTGCTAACGCGTTGTGTTTATTTTAACTATTTACTTGCGCTGAGTGCTAGCGCGTGTCACCGCTTCTTTTAGTGCTGCTCCCTGACCCATCGCGCTGATTGTAAGCGCTTGCATGGCGGATTGCTGAGTGCTTAACATTTTTGACAGGCTGTGTCTTCTGCCTCCTTGACCCTTTTTTTCCCACTGTTACCTTTTCTGTTTGTGGCACCTGAGGCAGAAAGCCGGGTGCTTTCTCCTCGATCTCCCTTTGCACTTTGTTTTCCGGTCTCGCCCCACTTGTGTTGGGTGGCAACAGCACCGTGGGGGGGACCTGTCTTATTCTTTCATCCCCATTCCAGTCCGGCGTACGAGGTGCCGCTGGATACTCTGGGATAGGGGCAGCGGCCATCTTGGGTGGAGTTATTGCACGCCGGTCGGCGGACCAGCGGTGCGGCTCTCCTTACACTCCCCCTGCGTGACTATAAGTTTAGAGGCTTTTTCCTCTGCGCAGCGGACGCGCTGTGCGGACGCGCCCATCCCGCGCCAAAGGAGCGCCTAAGGTAAGCCCGTCTGCGCCCGTCAGCGTCCCGGATGCGGACGGGTGCGGACGTGGGCTTTTCCCTGGCTGTTTCGCATCCTCTTGCCACCATGCTCTCTTATACATCGGCTGAGCTCCTTTCCCTTCGGAAGGAGGTGGCTACTTGCCGCTGTGTTTTTCCGGGTAGGTGGGTATTGAAAAAGTGCTGCCCTGCTTGCGGATGGCGTCTGGTTGGTCCCCATGCTGTACCTCCCGCGACTCTACCGACCTACAATCCCTGCTTTCTTCTCAACACTAGATCTCTCAGCAGGCATTCGCTCGATATCTATAATCTGCTGTCGGACTGCAAGCCGCTATGTCTTTTTTTAACAGAGACCTGGCTGGGGGAAAGCTCTGGCCCTGACCTAGCGACCGCCATTCCCATGGACTATGTCATCGTCAGAAAGGACAGGGCCATAGGTAGAGGCGGTGGGGTCGCTCTTGTAGTTGACAAGCGCTTTTCCTGCGCCACTCTCTCAACGGACAACATCTCGGGATGTGAGTCCCTAGGTTTTACCCTTTCTCTGTCCCCCCATCAAGCTTGTGTTGGGCTTTTAATTTACAGGCCACCAGGACCCATAGGCCTCTTTTTTGAGGAACTGCAGGCTGTTCTTTCGGCACTATGTCTAAAATCAGAACATTGTATATTGCTGGGAGATTTTAACTTCCATATGGAGGTAGGCAGTGACACGGACGTTGTTAAGTTGTGGGACATTACAGCTCCTTTAGGGCTGTCACCTTATGTCTCTGTTCCCACGCACAACAAAGGTCACACTCTCGACCAAGTTTTCTCTACGGTTTTGATCAGTACGTCGCCCCGGTCCCTGTCCTTTGGTCTGATCACTATTTAATAAACTTTCACATCCCCCAAGTTACCACTACCTCTTCTACACCGTTGCAAGGCTCTAGAGGGATTGCACGGGCATTTCACTGGGTGTCCTCCGAAATGCTGGTATCTGCACTCTCCTCACATCCTTGTCAACTGTCTGGTTGTTTAGAGGAGGATTTGGATCTGCTACATAGGTGGCTCGTTGACAGATTTGAGGAGCTAGCCCCTATGGTAATTTCTAGTAAAATCAGCAGGCGTGCGTCTGCCCCGTGGTTCACTCCCTCTCTCGGTGAGTTGCGCCGAGAATGTAAAAAAGCCGTAAGGGCTTGGCATCGCCTGTATGATCCTAGTGATAAAAACAAATACAGGGAATTAACTAGGCTTTATCACCGCCATATTTTGGCTGAGAAAAAAGCCTACTTTGATAAAAGAATAGAGGATGCGGCGAATATGAGTAAAGAAATATTCCGCATTGTAAAAGACTTTATTTCCCCTACCTCGATTTTGCCATCTCATCCCCATTCGGAAGCATGGGTTTGCCAACTTGCAATCTTTTTTGCTACAAAAATTAAAGCCAGTCAAGATACTTTTTCCCCTACTAATTTAGTATCTGTATCGGAGCTCAGGCTTCCTCGTCTCCCATCTTCTGTTATGGAGGGCCCCTCCTTTTCTGAGTTTCCATCTCTGTCTCTCCCTGCCTCACTTGATCTCCTTACTCAGCTCAAGTCCGGCTCTCCCCCAAGATCCCTGCCCCGCAAAATGTCTTGGAAGAGTAGCATCTGCCATAAATTCCGTGATCAACCCAGTGCTCAACATGTCCTTAAGCACGGGAGTGGTCCCCCAGACCTGGAAGCATGCCTTTGTCCTGCCACTTGTCAAGAAGCCCAATTTGGACCCTTTGGTCCATGCTAACTATAGGCCGATTTCCCTTCTCCTGGCTTTGGCCAAGGTGGTGGAGAAGCATGTGCGCATATCCCTATCGAACTTCATTGAGAGTAATGACATTCTACACGACACTCAGTCGGGCTTTCGTGCCAATATGAGTACGGAGACCGCTCTTCTTGAAGTCATCGATGCCATCAGGGAAGTATTAGACACTGGAGGAAAGGCCATATTAGTTATGTTGGATTTGTCGGCGGCTTTCGACACCATTCCTCACGGCGGTCTCCTTTCAAGACTCTGGGAGATCGGACTACAGGAAACGGTTTTGAATTGGTTTGAATCATTCTTGGCCGGCCACCGGCAAACGGTCTGGGTGCCTCCTTTCTCCGCCGACATGCCGCCATTGGAGGTGGGGGTCCCTCAGGGTTCCATCTTAAGCCCCACCCTTTTCAACATCTATATGGCCCTCTGGCGGCAGTGGCGGAGTCGTTTGGTGACCAGATCGTATCCTACGCTGATGACACCCAGCTCCTCTTTACTTGCACAAAGGGCTCTGACTTTGATAGTATGCGGATCAGAGGCTGTCTGGGGGCGGTCTTTGACTGGCTTAAACAGCACAGTCTGAAATGTAATTCCGACAAATCGGAACTGCTTTTCTTTGGCTGCTCCCCTGATCCTAGATGGAAGGCCTGGTGGCCCCCTGACATGTATCCTCCGGCAGAAGCCTCTTCCAAGGCAAAGAACCTCGGGTTCCAGATAGATGATGGCCTCTCCTTTGGGGCTCAGATTCGCGAGCTTACAGGAAAATGCTTCGGCATTTTGAAAATGCTAAGAAAATTCCTTCCGATTCTGTCCCTGGAGCATAGAAAGACTACTGTGCAGGCCTTGATAGGCTCACGCCTGGATTATACGAACGTGCTCTACCTTGGACTGCCGAAATTTCTTCTTGCGCGCCTTCAGCTAGTGCAGAACTCCGCCGCAAGGGCCATTTATGGCCTTCAGCGTAGGGCGAGTGCATCGGAGCTGCTTAAAAAGCTTCACTGGCTTCCTGTCTCAAGACGGATTCCTTTTAAGGCACTGACTCTTGCCTTTAAGGCGCTCCATCATGTAGGGGCCAGATATATTAGGAGGCGTCTGGCCTTCTATGTACCTTCTAGAGCTTTGAGATCTGCTTCTTTGGCTATGGCTTCTGTTCCTCCCATCAGGCGGGTTAGAATTGGAGGTCGCTCTTTTCGATGCTTGGCACCTCGATGTTGGAACTCTCTGCCCGTCTCTCTAAGGAAAATCAGCAATCTACTGGTTTTTAGGAAGGAGCTGAAGACATGGCTTTTCACTCAGTAATCTTCTTGTTTGCCCTACATCTGACTTTTTTTCTTTCTCGGGGTTTTCTGTCAAAGCGCCGGGACACTCCTAGGAGTAGCCGTGCGCTATAAAAGACCCGGTTTAACATAACATAACATAACAATTTGTCTGTTTGCATTTATGGGCTGGCCTGTGCTTCACGGGTTGAAAGTGCGCATGTGCATAGCGCACGCAGGCGAGAGGCGAGCAGGAGTCCAGAAGATGGTCTGCGCAGGCGAGAGAGGAGTGTTGCTCCTCACTCACATTCACAAAGCATAAGGTATGCTGCGCATGCCCAGTGTAGTGCAGGCGTCTGAAGATAGGCTCCTGCTTGGGCGGTGATGTGTTTTGCGCAAAGTCCCCCCTTGCCCTATCAAATGCCAGGACAGAGTAAACAAGGGTCAGCCACCCGGCCCCCCGTCACATCCAGTCAACTAATTGGCAGTTAGTATTTCCTGTTGTGGCAAAAGAAAAGAGCGGAGAGAAGTTACTTCCACCACCATGTTGCAGAGGAGAGGAGACGTGATGCGACGTGGGACTGGAGGAGATGCCTGGTACGTTTTATTCATTAAATTAACCCCCACACCACCTATCCGCGCATACCCCTCCACCCCCAGTCATGCCAGACGCACCTGGGCGACGCATTTTATTAGAATTAATATTTTCCTATTCAGTCAGGAGAGACGGGTTGAATTACAATGCGAGTCCCCCTACTAGTGTCACGCACCTCTCTTTATGCGCGCATGTGATAAGTGCACCTTGATAGAGCGTGCATATTCTACCGACAACACCCACTTCTCGTTAGTGTGTTTGTGTTCCTGTCAGTGCAAGGCGCCTCTTGTTATGGTGCATGTGCGATGTGCTCATATCCGAAGTAGAATGTATGCTTTGCTACAAATGAGTGATGACAGCTCTCACTGGGGTATATGTGTTCCTGTAAGTGACACGCCTCTCTTGAGATTGCACGTGCAGACACCTTAAAGTATCTATGCACCTGGCAGCTACAGTACTTGGTTACGTTGAAAAACCAATATATTACAACTCACATTTGTTTTCTTCTCTAGAATATGTCATTTTGCACTAGACTAGACACAATGATTTAAAAAAGCAAGACGTCATAATGTCTGCTAATGCACAAAGCCTGTTTGTTTTACACTCGCGACCCTTACTAAAAGTCTGAGTCTGGCTGCAGACTGACGCATGTTTGTGGCCCTGTCCTGTGGCGCGAGGCTTCCCGTGCCCCAGCGGGTAATTGCAAAACCAACAGTTGATGGACAGAATGCAGAACAATGTCATACATTCACCCCAGTACAGAGATCTGGGCCTAAATCCATCGTTTTTTTGCACTCCACACCACCCCAGTTCAGACATGGCCATATGCAAATCAGCCTTGACCCTGTGCCTCATGGGAACAGTCCAGCCCGAACTGCCAAGCCATGTCTTTACTGGACCGGAATCAAGCATCCTAGGACCGGTTTCTGGCTATCAGCCATCTGGCTATCAGTTGTCTTCAGCCTGGATAGCTTGATTCCAGTGGCATGGAGAGCACGGGACTCACTCACCAGAAACCGGTCCTAGGATGCTTGATTCCGGTCCAGGAAAGACATGGCTTGGCAGTTCGGGCTGGACTGTTCCCATGAGGCACAGGGTCAAGGCTGATTTACATATGGCCATGTCTGAACTGGGGTGGTGTGGAGTGCAAAAAAATGATGGATTTAGGCCCAGATCTCTGTACTGGGGTGAATGTATGACATTGTTCTGCATTCTGTCCATCACCTGTTGTTTTTGCAATTGTCACCACGAGTGGGACGGGTATGCTCAGACGTGAGTCCCGTGCTCTCCATGCCACTGGAATCAAGCTATCCTGGCTGAAGACGGCTGATAGCCAGAAACCGGTCCTAGGATGCTTGATTCCGGTCCAGGAAAGACATGGCTTGGCAGTTTGGGCTGGACTGTTACCATGAGGCACAGGGTCAAGGCTGATTTGCATATGGCCATGTCTGAACTGGGGTGGTGTGAAATGCAAAAAACGATGGATTTAGGCCCAGATCTCTGTACTGGGGTGAATGTATGACATTGTTCTGCATTCTGTCCATCACCTGTTGTTTTTGCAATTGTCATCCCGAGTGGGACGGGTATGCTCAGACGTGAGTTCCGTGCTCTCCATGCCACTGGAATCAAGCTATCCAGGCTGATGAGGGCTGAAAGCCCGAAACCGGTCCTTGGATGCTTGTTTCCAGTCCAGGGAGGACCTGGCTTGGCAGTTGGGCTGGACTGTTCCCATGGGGCACAGGGTCAAGACTGATTTGCATATGGCTGGGTTCAAACTGGAATGGCATGGTGAGCAAAAAAACTATGGATTTAGGCCCAGATCTCTGTACTGGGGTGAATGTATGACATTGTTCTGCATTCTGTTCATCACCTGTTGTTTTTGCAATTGTCACCCCGAGTGGGACGGGTATGCTCAGACGTGAGTCCCGTGCTCTCCATGCCACTGGAATCAAGCTATCCAGGCTGATGAGGGCTGAAAGCCCGAAACTGGTCCTTGGATGCTTGTTTCCAGTCCAGGGAGGACCTGGCTTGGCAGTTAGGGCTGGACTGTTCCCATGGGGCACAGGGTCAAGACTGATTTGCATATGGCTGGGTTCAAACTGGAATGGCATGGTGAGCAAAAAAAACGATGGATTTAGGCCCAGATCTCTGTACTGGGGTGAATGTATGACATTGTTCTGCATTCTGTCCATCACCTGTTGTTTTTGCAATTGTCATCCCGAGTGGGACGGGTATGCTCAGACGTGAGTCCCGTGCTCTCCATGCCACTGGAATCAAGCTATCCAGGCTGATGAGGGCTGAAAGCCCGAAACCGGTCCTTGAATGCTTGTTTCCAGTCCAGGGAGGACCTGGCTTGGCAGTTGGGCTGGACTGTTCCCATGGGGCACAGGGTCAAGACTGATTTGCATATGGCTGGGTTCAAACTGGAATGGCATGGTGAGCAAAAAAACAATGGACTTAGGCCCAGATCTCTGTACTGGGGTGAATGTATGACATTGTTCTGCATTCTGTTCATCACCTGTTGTTTTTGTAATTGTCACCCCGAGTGGGACGGGTATGCTCAGACGTGAGTCCCGTGCTCTCCATGCCTTGGAATCAAGCTATCCAGGCTGATGAGGGCTGAAAGCCCGAAACTGGTCCTTGGATGCTTGTTTCCAGTCCAGGGAGGACCTGGCTTGGCAGTTCGGGCTGGACTGTTCCCATGGGGCACAGGGTCAAGACTGATTTGCATATGGCTGGGTTCAAACTGGAATGGCATGGTGAGCAAAAAAACGACGGATTTAGGCCCAGATCTCTGTACTGGGGTGAATGTATGACATTGTTCTGCATTCTGTCCATCACCTGTTGTTTTTGCAATTGTCACCCCAAGTGGGACGGGTATGCTCAGACGTGAGTCCCGTGCTCTCCATGCCACTGGAATCAAGCTATCCAGGCTGATGAGGGCTGAAAGCCCGAAATCGGTCCTTGGATGCTTGTTTCCAGTCCAGGGAGGACCTGGCTTGGCAGTTCGGGCTGGACTGTTCCCATGGGGCACAGGGTCAAGACTGATTTGCATATGGCTGGGTTCAAACTGGAATGGCATGGTGAGCAAAAAAACGATGGACTTAGGCCCAGATCTCTGTACTGGGGTGAATGTATGACATTGTTCTGCATTCTGTCCATCACCTGTTGTTTTTGCAATTGTCACCCCGAGTGGGACGGGTATGCTCAGACGTGAGTCCCGTACTCTCCATGCCACTGGAATCAAGCTATCCAGGCTGATGAGGGCTGAAAGCCCGAAACCGGTCCTTGGATGCTTGTTTCCAGTCCAAGGAGGACCTGGCTTGGCAGTTGGGCTGGACTGTTCCCATGGGGCACAGGGTCAAGACTGATTTGCATATGGCTGGGTTCAAACTGGAATGGCATGGTGAGCAAAAAACAATGGATTTAGGCCCAGATCTCTGTACTGGGGTGAATGTATGACATTGTTCTGCATTCTGTCCATCACCTGTTGTTTTTGCAATTGTCACCTCGAGTGGGACGGGTATGCTCAGACGTGAGTCCCGTGCTCTCCATGCCACTGGAATCAAGCTATCCAGGCTGATGAGGGCTGAAATCCCGAAACTGGTCCTTGGATGCTTGTTTCCAGTCCAGGGAGGACCTGGCTTGGCAGTTTGGGCTGGACTGTTCCCATGGGGCACAGGGTCAAGACTGATTTGCATATGGCTGGGTTCAAACTGGAATGGCATGGTGAGCAAAAAAACTATGGATTTAGGCCCAGATCTCTGTACTGGGGTGAATGTATGACATTGTTCTGCATTCTGTCCATCACCTGTTGTTTTTGCAATTGTCACCTCGAGTGGGACGGGTATGCTCAGACGTGAGTCCCGTGCTCTCCATGCCACTGGAATCAAGCTATCCAGGCTGATGAGGGCTGAAATCCCGAAACTGGTCCTTGGATGCTTGTTTCCAGTCCAGGGAGGACCTGGCTTGGCAGTTTGGGCTGGACTGTTCCCATGGGGCACAGGGTCAAGACTGATTTGCATATGGCTGGGTTCAAACTGGAATGGCATGGTGAGCAAAAAAACTATGGATTTAGGCCCAGATCTCTGTACTGGGGTGAATGTATGACATTGTTCTGCATTCTGTTCATCACCTGTTGTTTTTGCAACTGTCACCCCGAGTGGGACGGGTATGCTCAGACGTGAGTCCCGTGCTCTCCATGCCACTGGAATCAAGCTATCCAGGCTGATGAGGGCTGAAAGCCCGAAACCGGTCCTTGGATGCTTGTTTCCAGTCCAGGGAGGACCTGGCTTGGCAGTTCGGGCTGGACTGTTCCCATGGGGCACAGGGTCAAGACTGGTTTGCATATGGCTGGGTTCAAACTGGAATGGCATGGTGAGCAAAAAACGATGGATTTAGGCCCAGATCTCTGTACTGGGGTGATTGTATGACATTGTTCTGCATTCTGTCCATCACCTGTTGTTTTTGCAATTGTCACCCCGAGTGGGGCGGGTATGCTCAGACGTGAGTCCCGTGCTCTCCATGCCACTGGAATCAAGCAATCCAGGTTGATGAGGGCTGAAAGCCCGAAACCGGTCCTTGGATGCTTGTTTCCAGTCCAGGGAGGACCTGGCTTGGCAGTTCGGGCTGGACTGTTCCCATGGGGCACAGGGTCAAGACTGATTTGCATATGGCTGGGTTCAAACTGGAATGGCATGGTGAGCAAAAAAACGATGGATTTAGGCCCAGATCTCTGTACTGGGGTGAATGTATGACATTGTTCTGCATTCTGTCCATCACCTATTGTTTTTGCAATTGTCACCCCAAGTGGGACGGGTATGCTCAGACGTGAGTCCCGTGCTCTCCATGCCACTGGAATCAAGCTATCCAGGCTGATGAGGGATGAAAGCCCGAAACCGGTCCTTGGATGCTTGTTTCCAGTCCAGGGAGGACCTGGCTTGGCAGTTGGGCTGGACTGTTCCCATGGGGCACAGGGTCAAGACTGATTTGCATATGGCTGGGTTCAAAATGGAATGGCATGGTGAGCAAAAAAACAATGGACTTAGGCCCAGATCTCTGTACTGGGGTGAATGTATGACATTGTTCTGCATTCTGTTCATCACCTGTTGTTTTTGTAATTGTCACCCCGAGTGGGACGGGTATGCTCAGACGTGAGTCCCGTGCTCTCCATGCCTTGGAATCAAGCTATCCAGGCTGATGAGGGCTGAAAGCCCGAAACTGGTCCTTGGATGCTTGTTTCCAGTCCAGGGAGGACCTGGCTTGGCAGTTCGGGCTGGACTGTTCCCATGGGGCACAGGGTCAAGACTGATTTGCATATGGCTGGGTTCAAACTGGAATGGCATGGTGAGCAAAAAAACGATGGATTTAGGCCCAGATCTCTGTACTGGGGTGAATGTATGACATTGTTCTGCATTCTGTCCATCACCTGTTGTTTTTACATTTGTCACCCAAAGTGGGACGGGTATGCTCAGACGTGAGTCCCGTGCTCTCCATGCCACTGGAATCAAGCTATCCAGGCTGATGAGGGCTGAAAGCCCGAAACCGGTCCTTGGATGCTTGTTTCCAGTCCAGGGAGGACCTGGCTTGGCAGTTCGGGCTGGACTGTTCCCATGGGGCACATGGTCAAGACTGATTTGCATATGGCTGGGTTCAAACTGGAATGGCATGGTGAGCAAAAAAACGATGGACTTAGGCCCAGATCTCTGTACTGCGGTGAATGTATGACATTGTTCTGCATTCTGTCCATCACCTGTTGTTTTTGCAATTGTCACCCCGAGTGGGACGGGTATGCTCAGACGTGAGTCCCGTACTCTCCATGCCACTGGAATCAAGCTATCCAGGCTGATGAGGGCTGAAAGCCCGAAACCGGTCCTTGGATGCTTGTTTCCAGTCCAGGGAGGACCTGGCTTGGCAGTTCAGGCTGGACTGTTCCCATGGGGCACAGGGTCAAGACTGATTTGCATATGGCTGGGTTCAAACTGGAATGGCATGGTGAGCAAAAAAACGATGGATTTAGGCCCAGATCTCTGTACTGGGGTGAATGTATGACAGGGTTCTGCAATCTGTCCATCACCTGATGTTTTTGCAATTGTCACCCCGAGTGGGATGGGTATGCTCAGACGTGAGTCCCGTACTCTCCATGCCACTGGAATCAAGCTATCCAGGCTGATGAGGGCTGAAAGCCCGAAACCGGTCCTTGGATGCCTGTTTCCAGTCCAGGGAGGACCTGGCTTGGCAGTTCGGGCTGGACTGTTCCCATGGGGCACAGGGTCAAGACTGATTTGCATATGGCTGGGTTCAAACTTGAATGGCATGCTGAGCAACAAAACTATGGATTTAGGCCCAGATCTCTGTACTGGGGTGAATGTATGACATTGTTCTGCATTCTGTCCATCACCTGTTGTTTTTGCAATTGTCACCCCGAGTGGGACGGGTATGCTCAGACGTGAGTCCCGTGCTCTCCATGGCACTGGAATCAAGCTATCCAGGCTGATGAGGGCTGAAATCCCGAAACTGGTCCTTGGATGCTTGTTTCCAGTCCAGGGAGGACCAGGCTTGGCAGTTTGGGCTGGACTGTTCCCATGGGGCACAGGGTCAAGACTGATTTGCATATGGCTGGTTTCAAACTGGAATGGCATGGTGAGCAAAAAAACGATGGACTTAGGCCCAGATCTCTGTACTGGGGTGAATGTATGACATTGTTCTGCATTCTGTCCATCACCTGTTGTTTTTGCAATTGTCACCCCAAGTGGGACGGGTATGCTCAGACGTGAGTCCCGTGCTCTCCATGCCACTGGAATCAAGCTATCCAGGCTGATGAGGGCTGAAAGCCCGAAATCGGTCCTTGGATGCTTGTTTCCAGTCCAGGGAGGACCTGGCTTGGCAGTTCGGGCTGGACTGTTCCCATGGGGCACAGGGTCAAGACTGATTTGCATATGGCTGGGTTCAAACTGGAATGGCATGGTGAGCAAAAAAACGATGGACTTAGGCCCAGATCTCTGTACTGGGGTGAATGTATGACATTGTTCTGCATTCTGTCCATCACCTGTTGTTTTTGCAATTGTCACCCCGAGTGGGACGGGTATGCTCAGACGTGAGTCCAGTACTCTCCATGCCACTGGAATCAAGCTATCCAGGCTGATGAGGGCTGAAAGCCCGAAACCGGTCCTTGGATGCTTGTTTCCAGTCCAAGGAGGACCTGGCTTGGCAGTTGGGCTGGACTGTTCCCATGGGGCACAGGGTCAAGACTGATTTGCATATGGCTGGGTTCAAACTGGAATGGCATGGTGAGCAAAAAACAATGGATTTAGGCCCAGATCTCTGTACTGGGGTGAATGTATGACATTGTTCTGCATTCTGTCCATCACCTGTTGTTTTTGCAATTGTCACCTCGAGTGGGACGGGTATGCTCAGACGTGAGTCCCGTGCTCTCCATGCCACTGGAATCAAGCTATCCAGGCTGATGAGGGCTGAAATCCCGAAACTGGTCCTTGGATGCTTGTTTCCAGTCCAGGGAGGACCTGGCTTGGCAGTTTGGGCTGGACTGTTCCCATGGGGCACAGGGTCAAGACTGATTTGCATATGGCTGGGTTCAAACTGGAATGGCATGGTGAGCAAAAAAACTATGGATTTAGGCCCAGATCTCTGTACTGGGGTGAATGTATGACATTGTTCTGCATTCTGTTCATCACCTGTTGTTTTTGCAACTGTCACCCCGAGTGGGACGGGTATGCTCAGACGTGAGTCCCGTGCTCTCCATGCCACTGGAATCAAGCTATCCAGGCTGATGAGGGCTGAAAGCCCGAAACCGGTCCTTGGATGCTTGTTTCCAGTCCAGGGAGGACCTGGCTTGGCAGTTCGGGCTGGACTGTTCCCATGGGGCACAGGGTCAAGACTGGTTTGCATATGGCTGGGTTCAAACTGGAATGGCATGGTGAGCAAAAAACGATGGATTTAGGCCCAGATCTCTGTACTGGGGTGATTGTATGACATTGTTCTGCATTCTGTCCATCACCTGTTGTTTTTGCAATTGTCACCCCGAGTGGGGCGGGTATGCTCAGACGTGAGTCCCGTGCTCTCCATGCCACTGGAATCAAGCAATCCAGGTTGATGAGGGCTGAAAGCCCGAAACCGGTCCTTGGATGCTTGTTTCCAGTCCAGGGAGGACCTGGCTTGGCAGTTCGGGCTGGACTGTTCCCATGGGGCACAGGGTCAAGACTGATTTGCATATGGCTGGGTTCAAACTGGAATGGCATGGTGAGCAAAAAAACGATGGATTTAGGCCCAGATCTCTGTACTGGGGTGAATGTATGACATTGTTCTGCATTCTGTCCATCACCTATTGTTTTTGCAATTGTCACCCCAAGTGGGACGGGTATGCTCAGACGTGAGTCCCGTGCTCTCCATGCCACTGGAATCAAGCTATCCAGGCTGATGAGGGATGAAAGCCCGAAACCGGTCCTTGGATGCTTGTTTCCAGTCCAGGGAGGACCTGGCTTGGCAGTTGGGCTGGACTGTTCCCATGGGGCACAGGGTCAAGACTGATTTGCATATGGCTGGGTTCAAAATGGAATGGCATGGTGAGCAAAAAAACAATGGACTTAGGCCCAGATCTCTGTACTGGGGTGAATGTATGACATTGTTCTGCATTCTGTTCATCACCTGTTGTTTTTGTAATTGTCACCCCGAGTGGGACGGGTATGCTCAGACGTGAGTCCCGTGCTCTCCATGCCTTGGAATCAAGCTATCCAGGCTGATGAGGGCTGAAAGCCCGAAACTGGTCCTTGGATGCTTGTTTCCAGTCCAGGGAGGACCTGGCTTGGCAGTTCGGGCTGGACTGTTCCCATGGGGCACAGGGTCAAGACTGATTTGCATATGGCTGGGTTCAAACTGGAATGGCATGGTGAGCAAAAAAACGATGGATTTAGGCCCAGATCTCTGTACTGGGGTGAATGTATGACATTGTTCTGCATTCTGTCCATCACCTGTTGTTTTTACATTTGTCACCCAAAGTGGGACGGGTATGCTCAGACGTGAGTCCCGTGCTCTCCATGCCACTGGAATCAAGCTATCCAGGCTGATGAGGGCTGAAAGCCCGAAACCGGTCCTTGGATGCTTGTTTCCAGTCCAGGGAGGACCTGGCTTGGCAGTTCGGGCTGGACTGTTCCCATGGGGCACATGGTCAAGACTGATTTGCATATGGCTGGGTTCAAACTGGAATGGCATGGTGAGCAAAAAAACGATGGACTTAGGCCCAGATCTCTGTACTGCGGTGAATGTATGACATTGTTCTGCATTCTGTCCATCACCTGTTGTTTTTGCAATTGTCACCCCGAGTGGGACGGGTATGCTCAGACGTGAGTCCCGTACTCTCCATGCCACTGGAATCAAGCTATCCAGGCTGATGAGGGCTGAAAGCCCGAAACCGGTCCTTGGATGCTTGTTTCCAGTCCAGGGAGGACCTGGCTTGGCAGTTCAGGCTGGACTGTTCCCATGGGGCACAGGGTCAAGACTGATTTGCATATGGCTGGGTTCAAACTGGAATGGCATGGTGAGCAAAAAAACGATGGATTTAGGCCCAGATCTCTGTACTGGGGTGAATGTATGACATGGTTCTGCATTCTGTCCATCACCTGTTGTTTTTGCAATTGTCACCCCGAGTGGGATGGGTATGCTCAGACGTGAGTCCCGTACTCTCCATGCCACTGGAATCAAGCTATCCAGGCTGATGAGGGCTGAAAGCCCGAAACCGGTCCTTGGATGCCTGTTTCCAGTCCAGGGAGGACCTGGCTTGGCAGTTCGGGCTGGACTGTTCCCATAGGGCACAGGGTCAATACTGATTTGCATATGGCTGGGTTCAAACTGGAATGGCATGCTGAGCAAAAAAACAATGGATTTAGGCCCAAATCTCTATACTGGGGTGAATGTATGACATGGTTCTGCATTCTGTCCATCACCTGGTGTTTTTGCAATTGTCACCCCGAGTGGGACGGGTATGCTCAGACGTAAGTCCCGTGCTCTCCATGCCACTGGAATCAAGCTATCCAGGCTGATGAGGGCTGAAAGCCCTAAACCTGTCCTTGGATGCTTGTTTCCAGTCCAGGGAGGACCTGGCTTCGCAGTTGGGGCTGGACTGTTCCCATGGAGCACAGGGTCAAGACAGATTTGCATATGGCTGGGTTCAAACTGGAATGGCATGGTGAGCAAAGAAACGATGGATTTAGGCCCAGATCTCTGTACTGGGGTGAATGTATGACATTGTTCTGCATTCTGTTCATCACCTGTTGTTTTTGCAACTGTCACCCCGAGTGGGTCGGGTATGCTCAGACGTGAGTCCCGTGCTCTCCATGCCACTGGAATCAAGCTATCCAGGCTGATGAGGGCTGAAAGCCCGAAACCGGTATTTGGATGCTTGTTTCCAGTCCAGGGAGGACCTGGCTTGGCAGTTCGGGCTGGACTGTTCCCATGGGGCACAGGGTCAAGACTGGTTTGCATATGGCTGGGTTCAAACTGGAATGGCATGGTGAGCAAAAAAACGATGGATTTAGGCCCAGATCTCTGTACTGGGGTGAATGTAAGACATTGTTCTGCATTCTGTCCATCACCTGTTGTTTTTGCAATTGTCACCCCAAGTGGGATGGGTATGCTCAGACGTGAGTCCTGTACTCTCCATGCCACTGGAATCAAGCTATCCAGGCTGATGAGGGCTGAAAGCCCTAACCGGTCCTTGGATGCCTGTTTCCAGTCCAGGGAGGACCTGGCTTGGCAGTTAGGGCTGGACTGTTCCCATGGGGCACAGGGTCAAGACTGATTTGCATATGGCTGGGTTCAAACTGGAATGGCATGGTGAACAACAAAACTATGGATTTAGGCCCAGATCTCTGTACTGGGGTGAATGTATGACATTGTTCTGCATTCTGTCCATCACCTGTTGTTTTTGCAATTGTCACCCCGAATGGGACGGGTATGCTCAGACGTGAGTCCCGTGCTCTCCATGCCACTGGAATCAAGCTATCCAGGCTGATGAGGGCTGAAATCCCGAAACTGGTCCTTGGATGCTTGTTTCCAGTCCAGGGAGGACCTGGCTTGGCAATTCAGGCTGGACTGTTCCCATGGGGCACAGGGTCAAGACTGATTTGCATATGGCTGGGTTCAAACTGGAATGGCATGGTGAGCAAAAAAACTATGGATTTAGGCCCATATCTCTGTACTGGGGTGAATGTATGACATTGTTCTGCATTCTGTTCATCACCTGTTGTTTTTGCAACTGTCACCCCGAGTGGGACGGGTATGCTCAGACGTGAGTCCCGTGCTCTCCATGCCTTGGAATCAAGCTATCCAGGCTGATGAGGGCTGAAAGCCCGAAACTGGTCCTTGGATGCTTGTTTCCAGTCCAGGGAGGACCTGGCTTGGCAGTTTGGGCTGGACTGTTCCCATGGGGCACAGGGTCAAGACTGATTTGCATATGGCTGGGTTCAAACTGGAATGGCATGGTGAGCAAAAAAACGATGGATTTAGGCCCAGATCTCTGTACTGGGGTGAATGTATGACATTGTTCTGCATTCTGTCCATCACCTGTTGTTTTTGCAATTGTCACCCCAAGTGGGACGGGTATGCTCAGACGTGAGTCCCGTGCTGTCCATGCCACTGGAATCAAGCTATCCAGGCTGATGAGGGCTGAAAGCCCGAAACCGGTCCTTGGATGCTTGTTTCCAGTCCAGGGAGGACCTGGCTTGGCAGTTCGGGCTGGACTGTTCCCATGGGGCACAGGGTCAAGACTGATTTGCATATGGCTGGGTTCAAACTGGAATGGCATGGTGAGCAACAAAAGTATGGATTTAGGCCCAGATCTCTGTACTGGGGTGAATGTATGACATTGTTCTGCATTCTGTCCATCACCTGTTGTTTTTGCAATTGTCACCCCGAGTGGGACGGGTATGCTCAGACGTGAGTCCCGTGCTCTCCATGCCACTGGAATCAAGCTATCCAGGCTGATGAGGGCTGAAATCCCGAAACTGTTCCTTGGATGCTTGTTTCCAGTCCAGGGAGGACCTGGCTTGGCAGTTCGGGCTGGACTGTTCCCATGGGGCACAGGGTCAAGACTGATTTGCATATGGCTGGGTTCAAACTGGAATGGCATGGTGAGCAAAAAAACTATGGATTTAGGCCCAGATCTCTGTACTGGGGTGAATGTATGACATTGTTCTGCATTCTGTTCATCACCTGTTGTTTTTGCAACTGTCACCCCGAGTGGGACGGGTATGCTCAGACGTGAGTCCTGTGCTCTCCATGCCACTAGAATCAAGCTATCCAGGCTGATGAGGGCTGAAAGCCCGAAACCGGTCCTTGGATGCTTGTTTCCAGTCCAGGGAGGACCTGGCTTGGCAGTTCGGGCTGGACTGTTCCCATGGGGCACAGGGTCAAGACTGGTTTGCATATGGCTGGGTTCAAACTGGAATGGCATGGTGAGCAAAAAAACGATGGATTTAGGCCCAGATCTCTGTACTGGGGTGAATGTAAGACATTGTTCTGCATTCTGTCCATCACCTGTTGTTTTTGCAATTGTCACCCCAAGTGGGATGGGTATGCTCAGACGTGAGTCCTGTACTCTCCATGCCACTGGAATCAAGCTATCCAGGCTGATGAGGGCTGAAAGCCCTAACCGGTCCTTGGATGCCTGTTTCCAGTCCAGGGAGGACCTGGCTTGGCAGTTAGGGCTGGACTGTTCCCATGGGGCACAGGGTCAAGACTGATTTGCATATGGCTGGGTTCAAACTGGAATGGCATGGTGAACAACAAAACTATGGATTTAGGCCCAGATCTCTGTACTGGGGTGAATGTATGACATTGTTCTGCATTCTGTCCATCACCTGTTGTTTTTGCAATTGTCACCCCGAATGGGACGGGTATGCTCAGACGTGAGTCCCGTGCTCTCCATGCCACTGGAATCAAGCTATCCAGGCTGATGAGGGCTGAAATCCCGAAACTGGTCCTTGGATGCTTGTTTCCAGTCCAGGGAGGACCTGGCTTGGCAATTCAGGCTGGACTGTTCCCATGGGGCACAGGGTCAAGACTGATTTGCATATGGCTGGGTTCAAACTGGAATGGCATGGTGAGCAAAAAAACTATGGATTTAGGCCCATATCTCTGTACTGGGGTGAATGTATGACATTGTTCTGCATTCTGTTCATCACCTGTTGTTTTTGCAACTGTCACCCCGAGTGGGACGGGTATGCTCAGACGTGAGTCCCGTGCTCTCCATGCCTTGGAATCAAGCTATCCAGGCTGATGAGGGCTGAAAGCCCGAAACTGGTCCTTGGATGCTTGTTTCCAGTCCAGGGAGGACCTGGCTTGGCAGTTTGGGCTGGACTGTTCCCATGGGGCACAGGGTCAAGACTGATTTGCATATGGCTGGGTTCAAACTGGAATGGCATGGTGAGCAAAAAAACGATGGATTTAGGCCCAGATCTCTGTACTGGGGTGAATGTATGACATTGTTCTGCATTCTGTCCATCACCTGTTGTTTTTGCAATTGTCACCCCAAGTGGGACGGGTATGCTCAGACGTGAGTCCCGTGCTGTCCATGCCACTGGAATCAAGCTATCCAGGCTGATGAGGGCTGAAAGCCCGAAACCGGTCCTTGGATGCTTGTTTCCAGTCCAGGGAGGACCTGGCTTGGCAGTTCGGGCTGGACTGTTCCCATGGGGCACAGGGTCAAGACTGATTTGCATATGGCTGGGTTCAAACTGGAATGGCATGGTGAGCAACAAAAGTATGGATTTAGGCCCAGATCTCTGTACTGGGGTGAATGTATGACATTGTTCTGCATTCTGTCCATCACCTGTTGTTTTTGCAATTGTCACCCCGAGTGGGACGGGTATGCTCAGACGTGAGTCCCGTGCTCTCCATGCCACTGGAATCAAGCTATCCAGGCTGATGAGGGCTGAAATCCCGAAACTGTTCCTTGGATGCTTGTTTCCAGTCCAGGGAGGACCTGGCTTGGCAGTTCGGGCTGGACTGTTCCCATGGGGCACAGGGTCAAGACTGATTTGCATATGGCTGGGTTCAAACTGGAATGGCATGGTGAGCAAAAAAACTATGGATTTAGGCCCAGATCTCTGTACTGGGGTGAATGTATGACATTGTTCTGCATTCTGTTCATCACCTGTTGTTTTTGCAACTGTCACCCCGAGTGGGACGGGTATGCTCAGACGTGAGTCCTGTGCTCTCCATGCCACTAGAATCAAGCTATCCAGGCTGATGAGGGCTGAAAGCCCGAAACCGGTCCTTGGATGCTTGTTTCCAGTCCAGGGAGGACCTGGCTTGGCAGTTCGGGCTGGACTGTTCCCATGGGGCACAGGGTCAAGACTGATTTGCATATGGCTGGGTTCAAACTGGAATGGCATGGTGAGCAAAAAAACGATGGATTTAGGCCCAGATCTCTGTACTGGGGTGAATGTATGACATGGTTCTGCATTCTGTCCATCACCTGTTGTTTTTGCAATTGTCACCCCGAGTGGGATAGGTATGCTCAGACGTGAGTCCCGTACTCTCCATGCCACTGGAATCAAGCTATCCAGGCTGATGAGGGCTGAAAGCCCGAAACCGGTCCTTGGATGCCTGTTTCCAGTCCAGGGAGGACCTGGCTTGGCAGTTCGGGCTGGACTGTTCCCATGGGGCACAGGGTCAATACTGATTTGCATATGGCTGGGTTCAAACTGGAATGGCATGCTGAGCAAAAAAACAATGGATTTAGGCCCAAATCTCTATACTGGGGTGAATGTATGACATGGTTCTGCATTCTGTCCATCACCTGGTGTTTTTGCAATTGTCACCCCGAGTGGGACGGGTATGCTCAGACGTAAGTCCCGTGCTCTCCATGCCACTGGAATCAAGCTATCCAGGCTGATGAGGGCTGAAAGCCCGAAACCTGTCCTTGGATGCTTGTTTCCAGTCCAGGGAGGACCTGGCTTCGCAGTTGGGGCTGGACTGTTCCCATGGAGCACAGGGTCAAGACAGATTTGCATATGGCTGGGTTCAAACTGGAATGGCATGGTGAGCAAAGAAACGATGGATTTAGGCCCAGATCTCTGTACTGGGGTGAATGTATGACATTGTTCTGCATTCTGTTCATCACCTGTTGTTTTTGCAACTGTCACCCCGAATGGGTCGGGTATGCTCAGACGTGAGTCCCGTGCTCTCCATGCCACTGGAATCAAGCTATCCAGGCTGATGAGGGCTGAAAGCCCGAAACCGGTATTTGGATGCTTGTTTCCAGTCCAGGGAGGACCTGGCTTGGCAGTTCGGGCTGGACTGTTCCCATGGGGCACAGGGTCAAGACTGGTTTGCATATGGCTGGGTTCAAACTGGAATGGCATGGTGAGCAAAAAAACGATGGATTTAGGCCCAGATCTCTGTACTGGGGTGAATGTAAGACATTGTTCTGCATTCTGTCCATCACCTGTTGTTTTTGCAATTGTCACCCCAAGTGGGATGGGTATGCTCAGACGTGAGTCCTGTACTCTCCATGCCACTGGAATCAAGCTATCCAGGCTGATGAGGGCTGAAAGCCCGAAACCGGTCCTTGGATGCCTGTTTCCAGTCCAGGGAGGACCTGGCTTGGCAGTTAGGGCTGGACTGTTCCCATGGGGCACAGGGTCAAGACTGATTTGCATATGGCTGGGTTCAAACTGGAATGGCATGGTGAACAACAAAACTATGGATTTAGGCCCAGATCTCTGTACTGGGGTGAATGTATGACATTGTTCTGCATTCTGTCCATCACCTGTTGTTTTTGCAATTGTCACCCCGAATGGGACGGGTATGCTCAGACGTGAGTCCCGTGCTCTCCATGCCACTGGAATCAAGCTATCCAGGCTGATGAGGGCTGAAATCCCGAAACTGGTCCTTGGATGCTTGTTTCCAGTCCAGGGAGGACCTGGCTTGGCAATTCAGGCTGGACTGTTCCCATGGGGCACAGGGTCAAGACTGATTTGCATATGGCTGGGTTCAAACTGGAATGGCATGGTGAGCAAAAAAACTATGGATTTAGGCCCAGATCTCTGTACTGGGGTGAATGTATGACATTGTTCTGCATTCTGTTCATCACCTGTTGTTTTTGCAATTGTCACCCCGAGTGGGACGGGTATGCTCAGACGTGAGTCCCGTGCTCTCCATGCCACTGGAATCAAGCTATCCAGGCTGATGAGGGCTGAAAGCCCGAAACTGGTCCTTGGATGCTTGTTTCCAGTCCAGGGAGGACCTGGCTTGGCAGTTAGGGCTGGACTGTTCCCATGGGGCACAGGGTCAAGACTGATTTGCATATGGCTGGGTTCAAACTGGAATGGCATGGTGAGCAAAAAAAACGATGGATTTAGGCCCAGATCTCTGTACTGGGGTGAATGTATGACATTGTTCTGCATTCTGTCCATCACCTGTTGTTTTTGCAATTGTCATCCCGAGTGGGACGGGTATGCTCAGACGTGAGTCCCGTGCTCTCCATGCCACTGGAATCAAGCTATCCAGGCTGATGAGGGCTGAAAGCCCGAAAACGGTCCTTGGATGCTTGTTTCCAGTCCAGGGAGGACCTGGCTTGGCAGTTGGGCTGGACTGTTCCAATGGGGCACAGGGTCAAGACTGATTTGCATATGGCTGGGTTCAAACTGGAAGGGCATGGTGAGCAAAAAAAAATGGATTTAGGCCCAGATCTCTGTACTGAGGTGAATGTATGGCATTGTTCTGCATTCTGTCCATCACCTGTTGTTTTTGCAATTGTCACCCCGAGTGGGACGGGTATGCTCAGACGTGAGTCCCGTGCTCTCCATGCCACTGGAATCAAGCTATCCAGGCTGATGAGGGCTGAAAGCCCGAAACCGGTCTTTGGATGCTTGTTTCCAGTCCAGGGAGGACCTGGCTTGGCAGTTCGGGCTGGACTGTTCCCATGGGGCACAGGGTCAAGACTGATGTGCATATGGCTGGGTTCAAACTGGAATGGCATGGTGAGCAAAAAAACGATGGATTTAGGCCCAGATCTCTGTACTGGGGTGAATGTATGACATTGTTCTGCATTCTGTCCATCACCTGTTGTTTTTGCAATTGTCACCCCGAGTGGGACGGGTATGCTCAGACGTGAGTCCCGTGCTCTCCATGCCACTGGAATCAAGCTATCTAGGCTGATGAGGGCTGAAAGCCCGAAACCGGTCCTTGAATGCTTGTTTCCAGTCCAGGGAGGACCTGGCTTGGCAGTTGGGCTGGACTGTTCCCATGGGGCACAGGGTCAAGACTGATTTGCATATGGCTGGGTTCAAACTGGAATGGCATGGTGAGCAAAAAAACAATGGACTTAGGCCCAGATCTCTGTACTGGGGTGAATGTATGACATTGTTCTGCATTCTGTTCATCACCTGTTGTTTTTGTAATTGTCACCCCGAGTGGGACGGGTATGCTCAGACGTGAGTCCCGTGCTCTCCATGCCTTGGAATCAAGCTATCCAGGCTGATGAGGGCTGAAAGCCCGAAACTGGTCCTTGGATGCTTGTTTCCAGTCCAGGGAGGACCTGGCTTGGCAGTTCGGGCTGGACTGTTCCCATGGGGCACAGGGTCAAGACTGATTTGCATATGGCTGGGTTCAAACTGGAATGGCATGGTGAGCAAAAAAACGACGGATTTAGGCCCAGATCTCTGTACTGGGGTGAATGTATGACATTGTTCTGCATTCTGTCCATCACCTGTTGTTTTTGCAATTGTCACCCCAAGTGGGACGGGTATGCTCAGACGTGAGTCCCGTGCTCTCCATGCCACTGGAATCAAGCTATCCAGGCTGATGAGGGCTGAAAGCCCGAAATCGGTCCTTGGATGCTTGTTTCCAGTCCAGGGAGGACCTGGCTTGGCAGTTCGGGCTGGACTGTTCCCATGGGGCACAGGGTCAAGACTGATTTGCATATGGCTGGGTTCAAACTGGAATGGCATGGTGAGCAAAAAAACGATGGACTTAGGCCCAGATCTCTGTACTGGGGTGAATGTATGACATTGTTCTGCATTCTGTCCATCACCTGTTGTTTTTGCAATTGTCACCCCGAGTGGGACGGGTATGCTCAGACGTGAGTCCCGTACTCTCCATGCCACTGGAATCAAGCTATCCAGGCTGATGAGGGCTGAAAGCCCGAAACCGGTCCTTGGATGCTTGTTTCCAGTCCAAGGAGGACCTGGCTTGGCAGTTGGGCTGGACTGTTCCCATGGGGCACAGGGTCAAGACTGATTTGCATATGGCTGGGTTCAAACTGGAATGGCATGGTGAGCAAAAAACAATGGATTTAGGCCCAGATCTCTGTACTGGGGTGAATGTATGACATTGTTCTGCATTCTGTCCATCACCTGTTGTTTTTGCAATTGTCACCTCGAGTGGGACGGGTATGCTCAGACGTGAGTCCCGTGCTCTCCATGCCACTGGAATCAAGCTATCCAGGCTGATGAGGGCTGAAATCCCGAAACTGGTCCTTGGATGCTTGTTTCCAGTCCAGGGAGGACCTGGCTTGGCAGTTTGGGCTGGACTGTTCCCATGGGGCACAGGGTCAAGACTGATTTGCATATGGCTGGGTTCAAACTGGAATGGCATGGTGAGCAAAAAAACTATGGATTTAGGCCCAGATCTCTGTACTGGGGTGAATGTATGACATTGTTCTGCATTCTGTCCATCACCTGTTGTTTTTGCAATTGTCACCTCGAGTGGGACGGGTATGCTCAGACGTGAGTCCCGTGCTCTCCATGCCACTGGAATCAAGCTATCCAGGCTGATGAGGGCTGAAATCCCGAAACTGGTCCTTGGATGCTTGTTTCCAGTCCAGGGAGGACCTGGCTTGGCAGTTTGGGCTGGACTGTTCCCATGGGGCACAGGGTCAAGACTGATTTGCATATGGCTGGGTTCAAAATGGAATGGCATGGTGAGCAAAAAAACTATGGATTTAGGCCCAGATCTCTGTACTGGGGTGAATGTATGACATTGTTCTGCATTCTGTTCATCACCTGTTGTTTTTGCAACTGTCACCCCGAGTGGGACGGGTATGCTCAGACGTGAGTCCCGTGCTCTCCATGCCACTGGAATCAAGCTATCCAGGCTGATGAGGGCTGAAAGCCCGAAACCGGTCCTTGGATGCTTGTTTCCAGTCCAGGGAGGACCTGGCTTGGCAGTTCGGGCTGGACTGTTCCCATGGGGCACAGGGTCAAGACTGGTTTGCATATGGCTGGGTTCAAACTGGAATGGCATGGTGAGCAAAAAACGATGGATTTAGGCCCAGATCTCTGTACTGGGGTGATTGTATGACATTGTTCTGCATTCTGTCCATCACCTGTTGTTTTTGCAATTGTCACCCCGAGTGGGGCGGGTATGCTCAGACGTGAGTCCCGTGCTCTCCATGCCACTGGAATCAAGCAATCCAGGTTGATGAGGGCTGAAAGCCCGAAACCGGTCCTTGGATGCTTGTTTCCAGTCCAGGGAGGACCTGGCTTGGCAGTTCGGGCTGGACTGTTCCCATGGGGCACAGGGTCAAGACTGATTTGCATATGGCTGGGTTCAAACTGGAATGGCATGGTGAGCAAAAAAACGATGGATTTAGGCCCAGATCTCTGTACTGGGGTGAATGTATGACATTGTTCTGCATTCTGTCCATCACCTATTGTTTTTGCAATTGTCACCCCAAGTGGGACGGGTATGCTCAGACGTGAGTCCCGTGCTCTCCATGCCACTGGAATCAAGCTATCCAGGCTGATGAGGGATGAAAGCCCGAAACCGGTCCTTGGATGCTTGTTTCCAGTCCAGGGAGGACCTGGCTTGGCAGTTGGGCTGGACTGTTCCCATGGGGCACAGGGTCAAGACTGATTTGCATATGGCTGGGTTCAAAATGGAATGGCATGGTGAGCAAAAAAACAATGGACTTAGGCCCAGATCTCTGTACTGGGGTGAATGTATGACATTGTTCTGCATTCTGTTCATCACCTGTTGTTTTTGTAATTGTCACCCCGAGTGGGACGGGTATGCTCAGACGTGAGTCCCGTGCTCTCCATGCCTTGGAATCAAGCTATCCAGGCTGATGAGGGCTGAAAGCCCGAAACTGGTCCTTGGATGCTTGTTTCCAGTCCAGGGAGGACCTGGCTTGGCAGTTCGGGCTGGACTGTTCCCATGGGGCACAGGGTCAAGACTGATTTGCATATGGCTGGGTTCAAACTGGAATGGCATGGTGAGCAAAAAAACGATGGATTTAGGCCCAGATCTCTGTACTGGGGTGAATGTATGACATTGTTCTGCATTCTGTCCATCACCTGTTGTTTTTACATTTGTCACCCAAAGTGGGACGGGTATGCTCAGACGTGAGTCCCGTGCTCTCCATGCCACTGGAATCAAGCTATCCAGGCTGATGAGGGCTGAAAGCCCGAAACCGGTCCTTGGATGCTTGTTTCCAGTCCAGGGAGGACCTGGCTTGGCAGTTCGGGCTGGACTGTTCCCATGGGGCACATGGTCAAGACTGATTTGCATATGGCTGGGTTCAAACTGGAATGGCATGGTGAGCAAAAAAACGATGGACTTAGGCCCAGATCTCTGTACTGCGGTGAATGTATGACATTGTTCTGCATTCTGTCCATCACCTGTTGTTTTTGCAATTGTCACCCCGAGTGGGACGGGTATGCTCAGACGTGAGTCCCGTACTCTCCATGCCACTGGAATCAAGCTATCCAGGCTGATGAGGGCTGAAAGCCCGAAACCGGTCCTTGGATGCTTGTTTCCAGTCCAGGGAGGACCTGGCTTGGCAGTTCAGGCTGGACTGTTCCCATGGGGCACAGGGTCAAGACTGATTTGCATATGGCTGGGTTCAAACTGGAATGGCATGGTGAGCAAAAAAACGATGGATTTAGGCCCAGATCTCTGTACTGGGGTGAATGTATGACAGGGTTCTGCAATCTGTCCATCACCTGATGTTTTTGCAATTGTCACCCCGAGTGGGATGGGTATGCTCAGACGTGAGTCCCGTACTCTCCATGCCACTGGAATCAAGCTATCCAGGCTGATGAGGGCTGAAAGCCCGAAACCGGTCCTTGGATGCCTGTTTCCAGTCCAGGGAGGACCTGGCTTGGCAGTTCGGGCTGGACTGTTCCCATGGGGCACAGGGTCAAGACTGATTTGCATATGGCTGGGTTCAAACTTGAATGGCATGCTGAGCAACAAAACTATGGATTTAGGCCCAGATCTCTGTACTGGGGTGAATGTATGACATTGTTCTGCATTCTGTCCATCACCTGTTGTTTTTGCAATTGTCACCCCGAGTGGGACGGGTATGCTCAGACGTGAGTCCCGTGCTCTCCATGGCACTGGAATCAAGCTATCCAGGCTGATGAGGGCTGAAATCCCGAAACTGGTCCTTGGATGCTTGTTTCCAGTCCAGGGAGGACCAGGCTTGGCAGTTTGGGCTGGACTGTTCCCATGGGGCACAGGGTCAAGACTGATTTGCATACGGCTGGTTTCAAACTGGAATGGCATGGTGAGCAAAAAAACGATGGACTTAGGCCCAGATCTCTGTACTGGGGTGAATGTATGACATTGTTCTGCATTCTGTCCATCACCTGTTGTTTTTGCAATTGTCACCCCAAGTGGGACGGGTATGCTCAGACGTGAGTCCCGTGCTCTCCATGCCACTGGAATCAAGCTATCCAGGCTGATGAGGGCTGAAAGCCCGAAATCGGTCCTTGGATGCTTGTTTCCAGTCCAGGGAGGACCTGGCTTGGCAGTTCGGGCTGGACTGTTCCCATGGGGCACAGGGTCAAGACTGATTTGCATATGGCTGGGTTCAAACTGGAATGGCATGGTGAGCAAAAAAACGATGGACTTAGGCCCAGATCTCTGTACTGGGGTGAATGTATGACATTGTTCTGCATTCTGTCCATCACCTGTTGTTTTTGCAATTGTCACCCCGAGTGGGACGGGTATGCTCAGACGTGAGTCCAGTACTCTCCATGCCACTGGAATCAAGCTATCCAGGCTGATGAGGGCTGAAAGCCCGAAACCGGTCCTTGGATGCTTGTTTCCAGTCCAAGGAGGACCTGGCTTGGCAGTTGGGCTGGACTGTTCCCATGGGGCACAGGGTCAAGACTGATTTGCATATGGCTGGGTTCAAACTGGAATGGCATGGTGAGCAAAAAACAATGGATTTAGGCCCAGATCTCTGTACTGGGGTGAATGTATGACATTGTTCTGCATTCTGTCCATCACCTGTTGTTTTTGCAATTGTCACCTCGAGTGGGACGGGTATGCTCAGACGTGAGTCCCGTGCTCTCCATGCCACTGGAATCAAGCTATCCAGGCTGATGAGGGCTGAAATCCCGAAACTGGTCCTTGGATGCTTGTTTCCAGTCCAGGGAGGACCTGGCTTGGCAGTTTGGGCTGGACTGTTCCCATGGGGCACAGGGTCAAGACTGATTTGCATATGGCTGGGTTCAAACTGGAATGGCATGGTGAGCAAAAAAACTATGGATTTAGGCCCAGATCTCTGTACTGGGGTGAATGTATGACATTGTTCTGCATTCTGTTCATCACCTGTTGTTTTTGCAACTGTCACCCCGAGTGGGACGGGTATGCTCAGACGTGAGTCCCGTGCTCTCCATGCCACTGGAATCAAGCTATCCAGGCTGATGAGGGCTGAAAGCCCGAAACCGGTCCTTGGATGCTTGTTTCCAGTCCAGGGAGGACCTGGCTTGGCAGTTCGGGCTGGACTGTTCCCATGGGGCACAGGGTCAAGACTGGTTTGCATATGGCTGGGTTCAAACTGGAATGGCATGGTGAGCAAAAAACGATGGATTTAGGCCCAGATCTCTGTACTGGGGTGATTGTATGACATTGTTCTGCATTCTGTCCATCACCTGTTGTTTTTGCAATTGTCACCCCGAGTGGGGCGGGTATGCTCAGACGTGAGTCCCGTGCTCTCCATGCCACTGGAATCAAGCAATCCAGGTTGATGAGGGCTGAAAGCCCGAAACCGGTCCTTGGATGCTTGTTTCCAGTCCAGGGAGGACCTGGCTTGGCAGTTCGGGCTGGACTGTTCCCATGGGGCACAGGGTCAAGACTGATTTGCATATGGCTGGGTTCAAACTGGAATGGCATGGTGAGCAAAAAAACGATGGATTTAGGCCCAGATCTCTGTACTGGGGTGAATGTATGACATTGTTCTGCATTCTGTCCATCACCTATTGTTTTTGCAATTGTCACCCCAAGTGGGACGGGTATGCTCAGACGTGAGTCCCGTGCTCTCCATGCCACTGGAATCAAGCTATCCAGGCTGATGAGGGATGAAAGCCCGAAACCGGTCCTTGGATGCTTGTTTCCAGTCCAGGGAGGACCTGGCTTGGCAGTTGGGCTGGACTGTTCCCATGGGGCACAGGGTCAAGACTGATTTGCATATGGCTGGGTTCAAAATGGAATGGCATGGTGAGCAAAAAAACAATGGACTTAGGCCCAGATCTCTGTACTGGGGTGAATGTATGACATTGTTCTGCATTCTGTCCATCACCTGTTGTTTTTACATTTGTCACCCAAAGTGGGACGGGTATGCTCAGACGTGAGTCCCGTGCTCTCCATGCCACTGGAATCAAGCTATCCAGGCTGATGAGGGCTGAAAGCCCGAAACCGGTCCTTGGATGCTTGTTTCCAGTCCAGGGAGGACCTGGCTTGGCAGTTCGGGCTGGACTGTTCCCATGGGGCACATGGTCAAGACTGATTTGCATATGGCTGGGTTCAAACTGGAATGGCATGGTGAGCAAAAAAACGATGGACTTAGGCCCAGATCTCTGTACTGCGGTGAATGTATGACATTGTTCTGCATTCTGTCCATCACCTGTTGTTTTTGCAATTGTCACCCCGAGTGGGACGGGTATGCTCAGACGTGAGTCCCGTACTCTCCATGCCACTGGAATCAAGCTATCCAGGCTGATGAGGGCTGAAAGCCCGAAACCGGTCCTTGGATGCTTGTTTCCAGTCCAGGGAGGACCTGGCTTGGCAGTTCAGGCTGGACTGTTCCCATGGGGCACAGGGTCAAGACTGATTTGCATATGGCTGGGTTCAAACTGGAATGGCATGGTGAGCAAAAAAACGATGGATTTAGGCCCAGATCTCTGTACTGGGGTGAATGTATGACATGGTTCTGCATTCTGTCCATCACCTGTTGTTTTTGCAATTGTCACCCCGAGTGGGATGGGTATGCTCAGACGTGAGTCCCGTACTCTCCATGCCACTGGAATCAAGCTATCCAGGCTGATGAGGGCTGAAAGCCCGAAACCGGTCCTTGGATGCCTGTTTCCAGTCCAGGGAGGACCTGGCTTGGCAGTTCGGGCTGGACTGTTCCCATAGGGCACAGGGTCAATACTGATTTGCATATGGCTGGGTTCAAACTGGAATGGCATGCTGAGCAAAAAAACAATGGATTTAGGCCCAAATCTCTATACTGGGGTGAATGTATGACATGGTTCTGCATTCTGTCCATCACCTGGTGTTTTTGCAATTGTCACCCCGAGTGGGACGGGTATGCTCAGACGTAAGTCCCGTGCTCTCCATGCCACTGGAATCAAGCTATCCAGGCTGATGAGGGCTGAAAGCCCTAAACCTGTCCTTGGATGCTTGTTTCCAGTCCAGGGAGGACCTGGCTTCGCAGTTGGGGCTGGACTGTTCCCATGGAGCACAGGGTCAAGACAGATTTGCATATGGCTGGGTTCAAACTGGAATGGCATGGTGAGCAAAGAAACGATGGATTTAGGCCCAGATCTCTGTACTGGGGTGAATGTATGACATTGTTCTGCATTCTGTTCATCACCTGTTGTTTTTGCAACTGTCACCCCGAGTGGGTCGGGTATGCTCAGACGTGAGTCCCGTGCTCTCCATGCCACTGGAATCAAGCTATCCAGGCTGATGAGGGCTGAAAGCCCGAAACCGGTATTTGGATGCTTGTTTCCAGTCCAGGGAGGACCTGGCTTGGCAGTTCGGGCTGGACTGTTCCCATGGGGCACAGGGTCAAGACTGGTTTGCATATGGCTGGGTTCAAACTGGAATGGCATGGTGAGCAAAAAAACGATGGATTTAGGCCCAGATCTCTGTACTGGGGTGAATGTAAGACATTGTTCTGCATTCTGTCCATCACCTGTTGTTTTTGCAATTGTCACCCCAAGTGGGATGGGTATGCTCAGACGTGAGTCCTGTACTCTCCATGCCACTGGAATCAAGCTATCCAGGCTGATGAGGGCTGAAAGCCCTAACCGGTCCTTGGATGCCTGTTTCCAGTCCAGGGAGGACCTGGCTTGGCAGTTAGGGCTGGACTGTTCCCATGGGGCACAGGGTCAAGACTGATTTGCATATGGCTGGGTTCAAACTGGAATGGCATGGTGAACAACAAAACTATGGATTTAGGCCCAGATCTCTGTACTGGGGTGAATGTATGACATTGTTCTGCATTCTGTCCATCACCTGTTGTTTTTGCAATTGTCACCCCGAATGGGACGGGTATGCTCAGACGTGAGTCCCGTGCTCTCCATGCCACTGGAATCAAGCTATCCAGGCTGATGAGGGCTGAAATCCCGAAACTGGTCCTTGGATGCTTGTTTCCAGTCCAGGGAGGACCTGGCTTGGCAATTCAGGCTGGACTGTTCCCATGGGGCACAGGGTCAAGACTGATTTGCATATGGCTGGGTTCAAACTGGAATGGCATGGTGAGCAAAAAAACTATGGATTTAGGCCCATATCTCTGTACTGGGGTGAATGTATGACATTGTTCTGCATTCTGTTCATCACCTGTTGTTTTTGCAACTGTCACCCCGAGTGGGACGGGTATGCTCAGACGTGAGTCCCGTGCTCTCCATGCCTTGGAATCAAGCTATCCAGGCTGATGAGGGCTGAAAGCCCGAAACTGGTCCTTGGATGCTTGTTTCCAGTCCAGGGAGGACCTGGCTTGGCAGTTTGGGCTGGACTGTTCCCATGGGGCACAGGGTCAAGACTGATTTGCATATGGCTGGGTTCAAACTGGAATGGCATGGTGAGCAAAAAAACGATGGATTTAGGCCCAGATCTCTGTACTGGGGTGAATGTATGACATTGTTCTGCATTCTGTCCATCACCTGTTGTTTTTGCAATTGTCACCCCAAGTGGGACGGGTATGCTCAGACGTGAGTCCCGTGCTGTCCATGCCACTGGAATCAAGCTATCCAGGCTGATGAGGGCTGAAAGCCCGAAACCGGTCCTTGGATGCTTGTTTCCAGTCCAGGGAGGACCTGGCTTGGCAGTTCGGGCTGGACTGTTCCCATGGGGCACAGGGTCAAGACTGATTTGCATATGGCTGGGTTCAAACTGGAATGGCATGGTGAGCAACAAAAGTATGGATTTAGGCCCAGATCTCTGTACTGGGGTGAATGTATGACATTGTTCTGCATTCTGTCCATCACCTGTTGTTTTTGCAATTGTCACCCCGAGTGGGACGGGTATGCTCAGACGTGAGTCCCGTGCTCTCCATGCCACTGGAATCAAGCTATCCAGGCTGATGAGGGCTGAAATCTCGAAACTGTTCCTTGGATGCTTGTTTCCAGTCCAGGGAGGACCTGGCTTGGCAGTTCGGGCTGGACTGTTCCCATGGGGCACAGGGTCAAGACTGATTTGCATATGGCTGGGTTCAAACTGGAATGGCATGGTGAGCAAAAAAACGATGGATTTAGGCCCAGATCTCTGTACTGGGGTGAATGTATGACATGGTTCTGCATTCTGTCCATCACCTGTTGTTTTTGCAATTGTCACCCCGAGTGGGATGGGTATGCTCAGACGTGAGTCCCGTACTCTCCATGCCACTGGAATCAAGCTATCCAGGCTGATGAGGGCTGAAAGCCCGAAACCGGTCCTTGGATGCCTGTTTCCAGTCCAGGGAGGACCTGGCTTGGCAGTTCGGGCTGGACTGTTCCCATAGGGCACAGGGTCAATACTGATTTGCATATGGCTGGGTTCAAACTGGAATGGCATGCTGAGCAAAAAAACAATGGATTTAGGCCCAAATCTCTATACTGGGGTGAATGTATGACATGGTTCTGCATTCTGTCCATCACCTGGTGTTTTTGCAATTGTCACCCCGAGTGGGACGGGTATGCTCAGACGTAAGTCCCGTGCTCTCCATGCCACTGGAATCAAGCTATCCAGGCTGATGAGGGCTGAAAGCCCTAAACCTGTCCTTGGATGCTTGTTTCCAGTCCAGGGAGGACCTGGCTTCGCAGTTGGGGCTGGACTGTTCCCATGGAGCACAGGGTCAAGACAGATTTGCATATGGCTGGGTTCAAACTGGAATGGCATGGTGAGCAAAGAAACGATGGATTTAGGCCCAGATCTCTGTACTGGGGTGAATGTATGACATTGTTCTGCATTCTGTTCATCACCTGTTGTTTTTGCAACTGTCACCCCGAGTGGGTCGGGTATGCTCAGACGTGAGTCCCGTGCTCTCCATGCCACTGGAATCAAGCTATCCAGGCTGATGAGGGCTGAAAGCCCGAAACCGGTATTTGGATGCTTGTTTCCAGTCCAGGGAGGACCTGGCTTGGCAGTTCGGGCTGGACTGTTCCCATGGGGCACAGGGTCAAGACTGGTTTGCATATGGCTGGGTTCAAACTGGAATGGCATGGTGAGCAAAAAAACGATGGATTTAGGCCCAGATCTCTGTACTGGGGTGAATGTAAGACATTGTTCTGCATTCTGTCCATCACCTGTTGTTTTTGCAATTGTCACCCCAAGTGGGATGGGTATGCTCAGACGTGAGTCCTGTACTCTCCATGCCACTGGAATCAAGCTATCCAGGCTGATGAGGGCTGAAAGCCCTAACCGGTCCTTGGATGCCTGTTTCCAGTCCAGGGAGGACCTGGCTTGGCAGTTAGGGCTGGACTGTTCCCATGGGGCACAGGGTCAAGACTGATTTGCATATGGCTGGGTTCAAACTGGAATGGCATGGTGAACAACAAAACTATGGATTTAGGCCCAGATCTCTGTACTGGGGTGAATGTATGACATTGTTCTGCATTCTGTCCATCACCTGTTGTTTTTGCAATTGTCACCCCGAATGGGACGGGTATGCTCAGACGTGAGTCCCGTGCTCTCCATGCCACTGGAATCAAGCTATCCAGGCTGATGAGGGCTGAAATCCCGAAACTGGTCCTTGGATGCTTGTTTCCAGTCCAGGGAGGACCTGGCTTGGCAATTCAGGCTGGACTGTTCCCATGGGGCACAGGGTCAAGACTGATTTGCATATGGCTGGGTTCAAACTGGAATGGCATGGTGAGCAAAAAAACTATGGATTTAGGCCCATATCTCTGTACTGGGGTGAATGTATGACATTGTTCTGCATTCTGTTCATCACCTGTTGTTTTTGCAACTGTCACCCCGAGTGGGACGGGTATGCTCAGACGTGAGTCCCGTGCTCTCCATGCCTTGGAATCAAGCTATCCAGGCTGATGAGGGCTGAAAGCCCGAAACTGGTCCTTGGATGCTTGTTTCCAGTCCAGGGAGGACCTGGCTTGGCAGTTTGGGCTGGACTGTTCCCATGGGGCACAGGGTCAAGACTGATTTGCATATGGCTGGGTTCAAACTGGAATGGCATGGTGAGCAAAAAAACGATGGATTTAGGCCCAGATCTCTGTACTGGGGTGAATGTATGACATTGTTCTGCATTCTGTCCATCACCTGTTGTTTTTGCAATTGTCACCCCAAGTGGGACGGGTATGCTCAGACGTGAGTCCCGTGCTGTCCATGCCACTGGAATCAAGCTATCCAGGCTGATGAGGGCTGAAAGCCCGAAACCGGTCCTTGGATGCTTGTTTCCAGTCCAGGGAGGACCTGGCTTGGCAGTTCGGGCTGGACTGTTCCCATGGGGCACAGGGTCAAGACTGATTTGCATATGGCTGGGTTCAAACTGGAATGGCATGGTGAGCAACAAAAGTATGGATTTAGGCCCAGATCTCTGTACTGGGGTGAATGTATGACATTGTTCTGCATTCTGTCCATCACCTGTTGTTTTTGCAATTGTCACCCCGAGTGGGACGGGTATGCTCAGACGTGAGTCCCGTGCTCTCCATGCCACTGGAATCAAGCTATCCAGGCTGATGAGGGCTGAAATCCCGAAACTGTTCCTTGGATGCTTGTTTCCAGTCCAGGGAGGACCTGGCTTGGCAGTTCGGGCTGGACTGTTCCCATGGGGCACAGGGTCAAGACTGATTTGCATATGGCTGGGTTCAAACTGGAATGGCATGGTGAGCAAAAAAACTATGGATTTAGGCCCAGATCTCTGTACTGGGGTGAATGTATGACATTGTTCTGCATTCTGTTCATCACCTGTTGTTTTTGCAACTGTCACCCCGAGTGGGACGGGTATGCTCAGACGTGAGTCCTGTGCTCTCCATGCCACTAGAATCAAGCTATCCAGGCTGATGAGGGCTGAAAGCCCGAAACCGGTCCTTGGATGCTTGTTTCCAGTCCAGGGAGGACCTGGCTTGGCAGTTCGGGCTGGACTGTTCCCATGGGGCACAGGGTCAAGACTGATTTGCATATGGCTGGGTTCAAACTGGAATGGCATGGTGAGCAAAAAAACGATGGATTTAGGCCCAGATCTCTGTACTGGGGTGAATGTATGACATGGTTCTGCATTCTGTCCATCACCTGTTGTTTTTGCAATTGTCACCCCGAGTGGGATAGGTATGCTCAGACGTGAGTCCCGTACTCTCCATGCCACTGGAATCAAGCTATCCAGGCTGATGAGGGCTGAAAGCCCGAAACCGGTCCTTGGATGCCTGTTTCCAGTCCAGGGAGGACCTGGCTTGGCAGTTCGGGCTGGACTGTTCCCATGGGGCACAGGGTCAATACTGATTTGCATATGGCTGGGTTCAAACTGGAATGGCATGCTGAGCAAAAAAACAATGGATTTAGGCCCAAATCTCTATACTGGGGTGAATGTATGACATGGTTCTGCATTCTGTCCATCACCTGGTGTTTTTGCAATTGTCACCCCGAGTGGGACGGGTATGCTCAGACGTAAGTCCCGTGCTCTCCATGCCACTGGAATCAAGCTATCCAGGCTGATGAGGGCTGAAAGCCCGAAACCTGTCCTTGGATGCTTGTTTCCAGTCCAGGGAGGACCTGGCTTCGCAGTTGGGGCTGGACTGTTCCCATGGAGCACAGGGTCAAGACAGATTTGCATATGGCTGGGTTCAAACTGGAATGGCATGGTGAGCAAAGAAACGATGGATTTAGGCCCAGATCTCTGTACTGGGGTGAATGTATGACATTGTTCTGCATTCTGTTCATCACCTGTTGTTTTTGCAACTGTCACCCCGAGTGGGTCGGGTATGCTCAGACGTGAGTCCCGTGCTCTCCATGCCACTGGAATCAAGCTATCCAGGCTGATGAGGGCTGAAAGCCCGAAACCGGTATTTGGATGCTTGTTTCCAGTCCAGGGAGGACCTGGCTTGGCAGTTCGGGCTGGACTGTTCCCATGGGGCACAGGGTCAAGACTGGTTTGCATATGGCTGGGTTCAAACTGGAATGGCATGGTGAGCAAAAAAACGATGGATTTAGGCCCAGATCTCTGTACTGGGGTGAATGTAAGACATTGTTCTGCATTCTGTCCATCACCTGTTGTTTTTGCAATTGTCACCCCAAGTGGGATGGGTATGCTCAGACGTGAGTCCTGTACTCTCCATGCCACTGGAATCAAGCTATCCAGGCTGATGAGGGCTGAAAGCCCGAAACCGGTCCTTGGATGCCTGTTTCCAGTCCAGGGAGGACCTGGCTTGGCAGTTAGGGCTGGACTGTTCCCATGGGGCACAGGGTCAAGACTGATTTGCATATGGCTGGGTTCAAACTGGAATGGCATGGTGAACAACAAAACTATGGATTTAGGCCCAGATCTCTGTACTGGGGTGAATGTATGACATTGTTCTGCATTCTGTCCATCACCTGTTGTTTTTGCAATTGTCACCCCGAATGGGACGGGTATGCTCAGACGTGAGTCCCGTGCTCTCCATGCCACTGGAATCAAGCTATCCAGGCTGATGAGGGCTGAAATCCCGAAACTGGTCCTTGGATGCTTGTTTCCAGTCCAGGGAGGACCTGGCTTGGCAATTCAGGCTGGACTGTTCCCATGGGGCACAGGGTCAAGACTGATTTGCATATGGCTGGGTTCAAACTGGAATGGCATGGTGAGCAAAAAAACTATGGATTTAGGCCCATATCTCTGTACTGGGGTGAATGTATGACATTGTTCTGCATTCTGTTCATCACCTGTTGTTTTTGCAACTGTCACCCCGAGTGGGACGGGTATGCTCAGACGTGAGTCCCGTGCTCTCCATGCCTTGGAATCAAGCTATCCAGGCTGATGAGGGCTGAAAGCCCGAAACTGGTCCTTGGATGCTTGTTTCCAGTCCAGGGAGGACCTGGCTTGGCAGTTCGGGCAGGACTGTTCCCATGGGGCACAGGGTCAAGACTGATTTGCATATGGCTGGGTTCAAACTGGAATGGCATGGTGAGCAAAAAAACGATGGATTTAGGCCCAGATCTCTGTACTGGGGTGAATGTATGACATTGTTCTGCATTCTGTCCATCACCTGTTGTTTTTGCAATTGTCACCCCAAGTGGGACGGGTATGCTCAGACGTGAGTCCCGTGCTGTCCATGCCACTGGAATCAAGCTATCCAGGCTGATGAGGGCTGAAAGCCCGAAACCGGTCCTTGGATGCTTGTTTCCAGTCCAGGGAGGACCTGGCTTGGCAGTTCGGGCTGGACTGTTCCCATGGGGCACAGGGTCAAGACTGATTTGCATATGGCTGGGTTCAAACTGGAATGGCATGGTGAGCAACAAAAGTATGGATTTAGGCCCAGATCTCTGTACTGGGGTGAATGTATGACATTGTTCTGCATTCTGTCCATCACCTGTTGTTTTTGCAATTGTCACCCCGAGTGGGACGGGTATGCTCAGACGTGAGTCCCGTGCTCTCCATGCCACTGGAATCAAGCTATCCAGGCTGATGAGGGCTGAAATCCCGAAACTGTTCCTTGGATGCTTGTTTCCAGTCCAGGGAGGACCTGGCTTGGCAGTTCGGGCTGGACTGTTCCCATGGGGCACAGGGTCAAGACTGATTTGCATATGGCTGGGTTCAAACTGGAATGGCATGGTGAGCAAAAAAACTATGGATTTAGGCCCAGATCTCTGTACTGGGGTGAATGTATGACATTGTTCTGCATTCTGTTCATCACCTGTTGTTTTTGCAACTGTCACCCCGAGTGGGACGGGTATGCTCAGACGTGAGTCCTGTGCTCTCCATGCCACTAGAATCAAGCTATCCAGGCTGATGAGGGCTGAAAGCCCGAAACCGGTCCTTGGATGCTTGTTTCCAGTCCAGGGAGGACCTGGCTTGGCAGTTCGGGCTGGACTGTTCCCATGGGGCACAGGGTCAAGACTGATTTGCATATGGCTGGTTTCAAACTGGAATGGCATGGTGAGCAAAAAAACTATGGACTTAGGCCCAGATCTCTGTACTGGGGTAAATGTATGACATTGTTCTGCATTCTGTCCATCACCTGTTGTTTTTGCAATTGTCACCCCGAGTGGGACGGGTATGCTCAGACGTGAGTCCCGTACTCTCCATGCCACTGGAATCAAGGTATCCAGGCTGATGAGGGCTGAAAGCCCGAAACCGGTCCTTGGAGGCTTGTTTCCAGTCCAGGGAGGACCTGGCTTGGCAGTTCAGGCTGGACTGTTCCCATGGGGCACAGGGTCAAGACTGATTTGCATATGGCTGGGTTCAAACTGGAATGGCATGGTGAGCAAAAAAACGATGGATTTAGGCCCAGATCTCTGTACTGGGGTGAATGTATGACATGGTTCTGCATTCTGTCCATCACCTGTTGTTTTTGCAATTGTCACCCCGAGTGGGATGGGTATGCTCAGACGTGAGTCCCATACTCCCCATGCCACTGGAATCAAGCTATCCAGGCTGATGAGGGCTGAAAGCCCGAAACCGGTCCTTGGATGCCTGTTTCCAGTCCAGGGAGGACCTGGCTTGGCAGTTCGGGCTGGACTGTTCCCATGGGGCACAGGGTCAAGACTGATTTGCATATGGCTGGGTTCAAACTGGAATGGCATGCTGAGCAAAAAAACAATGGATTTAGGCCCAAATCGCTATACTGGGGTGAATGTATGACATGGTTCTGCATTCTGTCCATCACCTGTTGTTTTTGCAATTGTCACCCCGAGTGGGACGGGTATGCTCAGACGTAAGTCCCGTGCTCTCCATGCCACTGGAATCAAGCTATCCAGGCTGATGAGGGCTGAAAGCCCGAAACCTGTCCTTGGATGCTTGTTTCCAGTCCAGGGAGGACCTGGCTTCGCAGTTGGGGCTGGACTGTTCCCATGGAGCACAGGGTCAAGACTGATTTGCATATGGCTGGGTTCAAACTGGAATGGCATGGTGAGCAAAAAAACGATGGATTTAGGCCCAGATCTCTGTACTGGGGTGATTGTATGACATTGTTCTGCATTCTGTCCATCACCTGTTGTTTTTGCAATTGTCACCCCGAGTGGGGTGGGTATGCTCAGACTTGAGTCCCGTGCTCTCCATGCCACTGGAATCAAGCAATCCAGGCTGATGAGGGCTGAAAGCCCGAAACCGGTCCTTGGATGCTTGTTTCCAGTCCAGGGAGGACCTGGCTTGGCAGTTCGGGCTGGACTGTTCCCATGGGGCACAGGGTCAAGACTGATTTGCATATGGCTGGGTTCAAACTGGAATGGCATGGTGAGCAAAAAAACGATGGATTTAGTCCCAGATCTCTGTACTGGGGTGAATGTATGACATTGTTCTGCATTCTGTCCATCACCTGTTGTTTTTGCCAGCGGGTAATTGCAGCACAAAGGGTCATCGGTGCCCTGTGGAATGCACCACAATCTCCAATTTAGTGTGTGTGAAGGTTTAAAATCACTTCCGCGTGCCTTTAAAAACCATAGTTAGATAATTGTGAAACTCCACTCTTATTGGAGAGGATATACACAAGACTGTGGACAGAAGAAAGGCAGGCCTCAGAAGTAAGGTCCGGACTGGCCTCTGTCTGCTTTAGGCATTCAGGTGAGGTGAATCTGAGCAAAGGGCGATGTGCCAGGGCACGGTGGCACCATCTTTACGCAAAGAGAGATGACATGCGCAAAGGTGCACCAACATTTATGTTTGCGTCGGACTCTCCTGTTTGATAGGTTGTGAATTCCAGTACGTCTGTGCATTTTGCGTAGCAGAGGCTGCTTGTGTTCGTACTGTGTGCAGTAGACATTGTTTTGTGAAGCGGCTGTTTAATTTCTAGAGAGATGCACCGAAGAGTGATTGCTACAGTTTCATTGTATTCTGGAGGAGACGTGGCGCAGTGCACATTCGGAAAGAGTTTTATTTCTGCAGATCTGCATTAAACTGTTTATGTAGCAAAGCAATCTCAACAATAACGTGCATCTTTCCGCAGCACTCTTGTATATATCGACTTTGAACGGTGTGTGTTTGCATTCCCATTCTCTGTGCCGTCCGGCGTCCGCCACTGCTTGCAAACAATGAATGTTAAAAACGTTGAGGCAATGCATTTGAGCAATTTAGTTCCTCTATTATTTTACGGGTTTACTTGTTCTTGCATTCTCCATGAGTTAGCTATTATAAAATGTTGTTGTTTATCTGTATTTTTTCTGTGCATACTTTGAGGCTTGAGCCATGCCAGGTGTCTATGAGGGGCTTTGATTGAGTACACAGGCAAGAAGGCTAAAGCCAAACTAAGTGCCTTTGAGTGGGTTGTCCTCTCTGCAGAGCACACAGAACAATATTTGTATATTCCATTTGCAACTGAAATTCTGTGGAAAAGTATGTGACGGGGTACACTGATGTCCAAAAGTAAGAGAAATTAAAGTGCTTATATCTGAGGGAGTGCAATGCATGTTGGGGGCGGTGAAGTGACAGAGATGTGAGGAAGGGCATCCTGGGAAGAGTGAAAAGAGGATGCTGAAGAGGAAAGAGAGGGGGTTGAAGATGTGCAGATGGACAAGATACGCAGAGAAAAAGAGGATACATACCTAACAGAAAGCACACATAATTGAAGGCTAAAACTCCTTCCACAGGCCTCAATGCTATTTAAGTCACAGACTCACTATTTCAGAATTTCAGTATTTAAACATTTTCAATGTTAGTTATTTATAAGAAATTATTTTTGTTACTCATTTATCTTAAACAGCTAACACCCAGTGACAAAGCCAATCATACTGACAGGCTTTTGGCGTATGTCAGTTGCTGTGCCATTTATCTGGATACAATTATATCTCAGAGAGAAACCAAAATACTGGTCTGATGGCACACTATGGGAATCACAGAAATGTATTTGTCATGTTCCTTTATAGAGAGCACCCACTTTTTTCATCACACTTAAAGACTTGTCTGCACATTTTTCTACATGACTGGTTACAGCCAGCAGCTGTGGGTGCTTCCCGAAGTCTGGTTAGAGCATGTTTTTCCAAAGTTAATGCTGCATGCAGTGCAAGACACTGGGCAAGCATACATTCTAAAGGGCTAAAGTTGTCATGCAGAACAATATACATATTACAGTAAACGTTGACGAATTAATGCAAGAAGATACGGGCAGTTTTTAATGTGTTTAATATTTCAAGACTATACATTCCCACTGCTTAATAAGCCTAGCTTTATCACTGCATTCATTTGCCGTAAAAATGCACCATTTGCCAATCTTTTTTAAATTTCTTTCTCAGGAGAGGGACCCTCCCTAGACCCCAGGTTTGTCCATTGAACTTGTTCACATCGCTAACTAGTGTTTTCTATTGGAATGGGTAGAGCCAAAGCAGTCTTGCTTAGTACCCTAGCCCTCTTCAGAAGTCAGACTTGCTTGGCAACCCAGACATTCTGTGAAATAATGTATGTTTTCTCTTTTATGAATGCCTAGAAGAACTGAATTTTTAGTCCATTTATCACAGAAATAGTGCTGAAAATCACACCAAAAAGATGCCAATTTAAAAGAAAAATCTTCACGGGGGAGAACCCCCCTGAACCCCCCTTATTGCCGTCGGGATCGCTCGCTGAGCTCACATACGTTGGTTTGTTCTGCATATGCCTCACCAGTTTCAAATTTTACCAGCCGCCAATGATAAAATGTAAAGCTGCTGGTCATTACTGTTGTATTTAACGTCCACTTCTAATTGAGGGCTTTGGTTGTATCTACCAAGTAGTGTAAACACTTTTACTCAAGGATCGTTGATCTTGGTGCCTGGCATTAGAAACTGTGGCCTTGTCAATGTAGCCTAAACCTTTGCATATAAGAAACAAATGAAAGGGACCCGTGTTGGAAGTAAGCATGCTATATTTGATCATGTAATCTGCTTCATTTATGTATCATTTCAAATGACTGGGTCAGGAAAAATTGTAGTGTAGCTCCTATTTTCCCAATAGGCTCTGCGCATTGGAATAATACCTACAGCAGTAAAGGCCTAGACCAGACGTTAACTAGGTCTACTACTGTCGATACTAGACTTAATTTTTGGGTTTGCCAGCTAAGCTCAGAGTTCGCTAGAAACTTTCTCGAATGTTCAAGGAAGGAATTAACTCCCCTGATTAGACAAGAAGGGATTTAGTTTCTGACAACCATAGAACATGACAACTTTGCTCTCCCCTAATCAAGAGTCAATCTTGAGAGTCGTGTGAGCACAAGGCAATTATTTTACTCAGTCAGTACGTGCATTCTTAGTCTCATCAGAATGTAGAGAAAAGGAAGAGACGGGCGTGTTCAATAAAAAGGTGTTATTTATTGATCAGTCTCTTTTCTCATACATGAGAAATGGATCGATATTATTGCAATACTTATAGTTAAGTAAAGTGCATACATTAAAAGCAATAGTATAAAATAATACTGTAAAAACATTGATATGGTTTCTGAGCCATATGATGTTTAAAATGATTAAAATATATTTACATACACATTTACATTTGACTAAACGTACTCAACTGGTGTTTCTAAATACGCCTACCCCGTGTACCTGACCTAAGTCTAATGCGTGGGCGGGAATAGAAAGTTACAGTTTAAGTTAAGTTTGTTTTTGCCAAGTGAATAACTAAAGAATTCTCTGTGAGGGGTTATTCAGTTCTGTACCTGGAATTTAGGATGGATGAGGAATAGTATCTCTTTCTCTGCTCTCGATATTCCAGGCTGCCTGCAAGGGCTGCCCGAAAGCGCCGGTGCTGGGTCTCTCGGCTTGAGATAGCAGCGCGTCTCTCAGCGCGTCAGGAAGGCGGGGCTGCGCCAGCGGGGTCTGCTTCTGCTCTCGGCTTCGGCAAGTATGGCTGCTCCGTCTTGTCACCACGCGTGTGTTTGCATAGGGCAAGGTCGGCAATATTTATACCTTAAAGGTGCCGAGATTGACGTAAGGATGGACATAGATACGTCAATAAAGATGTCATACGACTTGCTCGTTAGCACATTCTTTACTAAAGTTCTCTGTGAAATCAAAACAATGGCCGCACGGATTATCCAGGTTGTCATAGGTTTGATTTGTTATGAGAACGTCGTATGCCTTATCAGGGGCTGGAGGAATGTCGCTTGTCTAATTAGATCTCAAGCGTTATGACCTAATCAGATAACACGTTCCTGTGCCGTAGTGTGACTGCGTCAGATAACGGTATCTGCATCATGGGGGTTTTCTTGCCTCATGGGCTGACTGTTAGTTAACTTGATAGTTAGTTTAACCAGAATAGGGTCAGGAATAGGGGGACTGATTCAGAACCTATAGAAATACACGACACCCACTCCACGCTAACTATGGTCATATCTACTAATCTATGCATAGTATAACATAGTACAACATACTATAGAGTATAGTGTATACCTTACCACCCCAAAATACATAAATGCATTTCGAAATTTTCAAATATACTGAAAAATTGCAGTCATATATATTGTATGCACTTAAGCTATGAATTAAATGCAAAAGTAAACACGCATTTTTATGCATTATTGCTTATTGGTATATGAGAAATACACATGAAATGGCTCTTAATATGGCTATACAGAAAGGAAGTTCGAGACCATTTCATCACATAATAAAATATTTGTGAACATCCCAGCGAGCAGCTAAAGTCTATAAAGTATCTAAAAATAGAAATTTTAGTTCTCTAGGAATAGTTTCTTACTTTAAGCAGAAGATCAGTGTCCCGGGGAAAAAATATGTAGAAAAATATTTTAAGGGGCTTGCTGAAAAATATTGCTGTCCGTGAGCTGGAGTGAAATTGTTCATGTGACTTTATTTTTAAAGTTGAAGGCCGAATTCAGGGAACGCCGTGTGCGAGTTTACTCAAAAGTCTCTATTTCTGTTCTGGAGAGAACATCATATCATTCAGGCTTTCGAAAAAACTGTCAACAGCTTCATGGGAAAGTTCCACTAAGTCGGAAATAGGGGTAACCATGCATTCGTGCGCATGATTGTCTCCATTGACATTCTGATTCGCATTGCTGACAGAAGGTCGTACCTGTTCGATGCTGCTTTCATCTTGAACTTCACTACTCTTCAATCGCAGTGGTGAAGATTCCAGGAATGCCGTCATCAGGATTGGCAGCCTTTGAGGGCAGCACAAAGCGTGAACCTTGGTAGGAACCAACAGTGTATCTGCATCCACTGGCGCATCCGATTGTAGCGTCAGACAGGTGTCTAACACGCATTCTTCTCCGCATAGCAGACACCTTAGTACAGGTAAAACACACCTTTGCCACATTGGTCGAAATGATAGAAACCAAGTCATGTTCAGGTCTCTAAGCCGGGAGAGTACCAGGATTTTTGATATCCGGTCCCGGTATCCAATGGCTAGGATCGTATCTTCCATTGTCGCGAGAGTTTGATCTGTGACATGGGTTGCCATAACGAAAAATAAGGACTAGGAATAGGATTCCGGCAATTAGTCCTAGGATCAGGGGAAGTCCGCCAAAAATCGAATGGACGAAATCTGGAAAAATACCCAGTATGGCTTTGAATGGTGTTAATGCCATCGAAAATACTGTCTTAAATACCTTTGAGACCCCAGTGGTATCAGAAATATTTAAGATTTCGCTTACGATTTCCGCGAAATGTACGGGGGAATTAGTTGATAATAATGTATGTATCTCTGCAGTCGTCCTTGCGACTTGTAGATCATACGTTTCTTTTGATGACGTGAGCCTTGTAGGCGTCTGAAGAAGCACTGTTTTCATTCTGCTTAAAGCATCTATTCGAATAGAAGTAATTTTCAAACTGGGCCATGCCCTTGCCTCCCTGTCTGGAAAGGAGCTGGGGAATAAAGAACGTCCACAGCACTTGACCTTCGCCGTTGTAGTTACTAGATAAGGAGTCCCGGGCATAAGACTGCAACATCTGCGGTCTACAATAAGAATGTAACTCCCATTATAGAGTCTTTGAAAGAATGGTTCTATTTCAGTTGCAGGTGCGCCTTGCTGGTGACATGAAAGGTTGTATGAATTCCCTTCACAGGCTCCATGCAAACTAATTCCGTTACACAGAAGCGTGCCGCTTAGTGACATAGCACAATTGTTGCCACTAAGAAACACTTTCTGTCCTTTATTACTGACACATGCATGTGAATAGGGCAGGTTCCAAGTTGTTTTAAGGTACCCCTTTCCCAATTTCTCGTACATGCCAGCCTGTATATATTTTTGGCAGTATTGAAACCTGAAGGTTGAGATTGGAATATTTATGATTCCGTGGATTATCCATTCACTGACAGGTCGTTCTGACATTGTCATTGGTAATCTTTCTAGTTTTTCAATGCTCAAGATTGTATAATCAGCACCCTTTTGCGCCATACCGATTTGTCTATCAGTAAGGTTAAAGATTTGGAATAGTGACGTTGTGTTGATTAAACGCCAAGGCACATAGCCTGAACGCAGATTTTGTAACGTCCAGCCAAGCTGTACAATGGAACGCAATTGTGACTGACCATGTTGTAATAACAGTAAGTCTTGCGATAATATATCGATTGCTGAAGACACAATGCTGTCCAATGAAAAAATTCTGGAGGACAGAGTCATTAACCCATTGTCCACTACAGAAAGTGATTTTTCCAAATTGATACGGTCAATTTCCCGTATTCTTTCTGCTGTCTCAATTTGAGTAACCTTCCAGGCCTCATTGTATGCTGCATATACAGAGGCTGCTATGAAACGCTTTTGACGCTGTTTGCGTGGTCCCAGTATGAAATCACGCAAGTCAGCACCATCAGTAAGTAAAGTTAGGTGTTGCTTAATTTCAGGCAGTGTGGAAGTCTGTAGCCATTGAAGGCATAATTTGCCCACACTGTAGGTTGTTATTATCCCTGGGTGATGTCTTTGGGGATATCTAGGGTCTGGCCTGGTCATTTTGAAACCCTGTGTTTTATTCAGGAATCTATCTTGACAGTAATTTGTATCTGTGGGCCAGATCAACCATTGTTTCCAATCGGGATGTGTTCTGTTTTGGTTTAATATATGGTTTACGTCTATCTCTTCATCTGTATCAGAGCTATTGCTAAACATTGTTGGCTTCGGAATAGACGGTTTAATTAAATCTTTGATTTTGGCTAAGCCAAGACAGGTGGTTTGTTGAACAGTGTCATTTAAAAATATCATTTGTTCTGGGATCATGCAGGCTCTAAACAAAGCTTCTATACCCTGTACTTGCCATTCTTTTGTACCCCAAACACTTTTCAAATCAACATTTTTGTCCCAATAATCAAATCCAAATGTATTCATTTTTTCAAAGAATGAATCTGAATATATCAATTTTGTGTTGGTTATCATGGTTTTCATCCCTGTCTTGTTTGACAATTTAAAATAAAATGTTTCAGCATTACTTATGTTAAAACCTGAAAAATATGAATATTTGTCATATACGGTTCTAGAGCTTCCTTTTGGAGGTGTAGCACAATGTTCCCATTGATTATAACTTAAAACATTTCTAGGTTGTGCAGATTTATGTAAAAAATGGTTACCATAATGGTTATAGCAATACATACTATCATAATTTGTAGAACCTTGCAAATAATCATGTTTTGTAAATTTAGCAGACATTACTAAGTCAGACATCATGTTGTTAATACTTTCGAAGTCCCAATCATCAGCAAATGAGTTTGGTTTTGCAAAGTCACTCAAGGAGATCTTGATTTGGTGTGGATATTTCAGGATCTCGACCGGACCATAAATTTCATAGTCAGTGTTGTCCCATGCTACCCCACCAGGTATCGGATTGGCTGTGAAGTTGGCTGAAGAAAGTTCTCTTTTCTCGACGTGTGAAGATGTGTGCGGTTTGAGGACCAAGTTGATGTTCTGGCTTGCTGTGTCCATTTTAGCATATTTTCCCTCAATGAAGCGTCCCAAAGTAAATACCATGATGAGCCAAAGTATGAGGATAAATGCACCAAAACCCACCCAAAATTCAATCCATGGAGAAACCAGATATGTTTCTTTCAGATGTTTCAAAAGTTCCTTCGCTTTGTCTTTAAAGGATTTTGATGATGGCTGTGTCTTTGATTCACTCAGGCTTTCAGAGGAATCATCGAAGTTGATGAAGTAACCGGATGCAGTTCTGTCAATTGTTCCAATTGGTTCAGGATTTCTGTTTTTTGCATTTTCACTTGGTACTTCAGTATAGATCGGTGTGTCTCTGCTAAATGTCTTTATTTGGGTTTTCAGAGGTCTGAGTTCTATTGCATTGTTGCATAGTCCTTCTTGTTCTTCTGCAGGCGTTTCGAATGTGATGAGCCTTTTTGTTAGGACCTCTGTACTGGTAGCAAACCTTGGTGTTCTGCTACTTATTGGGAGTCCACTTGGCCTACTGTTTGTTATCGGCCACATGTTGTGGTTTTACCAGGTCGATGGATACAACTCGGTTCTCCTTTTTTCCAGCAAGTGGCGGTAGTACAACTGATCTTGTCCCGTTGACAGACAAGACAGGAACTGCTTTTCTGTAAGAAGGCCCAAATTCCTTCTTTACCGCGATCTTCTCCCTGACTAGATCCCCGACTTTTGGAATCCAGACAGGTCTTGCCGGGACAGGTGGTGATTCTTCAGTGGTTGTTGGCTGTTGTTTCAACTGTATGTTGCTCAGGTCTTTTCTTGTTTTGTTTAAGTCCTGCAAAATAGCCAAACGGCCTTTGACATCAAAGGTTTTTTCTATTACCACTGAAGTCTGACTATCAAGGTCAGAGATCAACATCCTAGTTCCGAATAATAATTCGTACGGACTGAATCCCTTCAGAGAATTTCTTGGCAAGTTATTTAGACTACGTTGGACACTTATTAGATGTTTGACCCACCCAGCTCCCGAACCTAATATCCTTTCTATTATAGATTGCTTTCTGCCTTGGTTTTTTCTTTACACCATCCCGTACCCTCAGGAAGGAAGTGAGAAGATTCCCGCTGGGCTGTGCTCATTTGGCCATGTTTCCCCCCCAGGCTGGATTGCCTGAGTGAAAACAATGGTCGAACGTAGCATGCTCTTAGCGTATATGCCATTTAGACTCGGAAATCTTTTATAACAGTCCGGACGTCAGCTGAGTGCTGGTGATCTACATTATAAGTGGAAACTAGCCTGTGTATGTTAATCGCAAGCCATTCTTTTTGCTGGTAATATTATCTGCCTTGATACGACGAGGTATTAAACTGCTTCTCTCCCCACTGCGATCTCTGTTGCAGTTTGGGCAGTTTTTTACAAACATGGTGTAGTGCAGGCTCATGCCTGGCCACCAGTACCGTGATTGTAATTCTTCCAGAGAATCTTTTAATTTAAGGTGTCTGAGACCCTCGCCCATGTGTGCGTCTGCGATTAACAAGTTTCTCCTGTCCATGTTTGGAATCACTCTATCCCCCACTCCAGGGATTCGAGCAAAAGGGACGGAGTTTGCATCGATTATGTATGTATAATTGAGTGGATAGTTGATCGGTAGTGCTGAGCAGTCGCCGTTTGATGACGTTTTCACCGCCAGCAATGTTTCACCGTCAATGTATTTTAATGTACGCTTTTTTCGATCTACGGGAGCCGGTTTAGTGGCTGCCGCTGCGGCTGCTTCAGCCAATTAATTCCCCACAACGTGAACGCCATCACGTTGATGACTCAGTGAGTGAGTCACGTGAGTCTTTGGTAGTTCTTTTTTCAAAAGAGCTACTTGTTCCCAGAGCAGTTTCTGCTTTATTGGTGCATCTGTGTCATCTTTGTAACCGTTCTGAATCCATGTCTGCAAATCCTTGTTATATGCTTTGACGCAGTAATATGAATCTGACACTATAAGTGTCGGGAATTCGCGATCCGCATTATCCAGCGCCATTTTTAATGCTATTATTTCAGTTTGTAGTTCTGAATTAGTTTCTACTGAGTGTGATTTTGTTAATAGAGGTCTTAGTTTACCTCCGCGCCACACTTCTTTTGTAATCTCACATGTGGGATTGTATGCATGTTCTCCCCAAACGGAGGGTTGAGCATGTCCGTCTGTATAGATTACACAGGCGTAATGTCGTAGAGGCAGAATGTCGATTGGCAGAGGATACGTCTTTTCATATTTTAGATTTTTTAATTCTTCTAGTTCTTAGAAAATTGTCAACCAGGCTATACTTGATAATTCATATCCTACGTACAAGACTGTCAGATGGGCAATTCTGGACTTGTTAAAGTTGAATTTGTAACCCTCTGCTGCGAACCCAAGTATTATGGTGTTCACTCTTTTCAAGTGAGTATCCAAGTCATCATCTGTTAAGTAAATGTCATCGACATAAGATAATGCTTCATCATCATATAGTTGTAGTAATTCTGTTACTCTCGCTGAGAATACCCCCGGGCTGTTCTTGTACCCCTGGGCTAACCGACAGAATTGTTTTTGAGTGCCATTTACTGAGAATGCAGTTAAATATCTGCTCTCTGGTGCTATGTTTTGACAAAAGAATCCATTGGAGATGTCCAGGGTTGTTTTGTATTTTTTGCGCACTATGTTATTCATTAGTGCAGCACTGTGTGAGTTTTGCACTGCAAAAGTTTTGCAACATGTGTTAAGGTGTCGGTAATCCAAAACTAGACGATATGAATTGTCTGGTTTGGAGACCGGAAACAAAGGATTGTTCATTTGTGAGGTGCAAGTTTCAATCACCCCCTGGTATTCTAGCTGATCTAGTATTTCATTTACTTGTTTTTTTAGCTTCTTGCTTAATTGGGTACTGCCTTTGTGCAGTAGGTTGTGATTTTAACTGGATTTTGTGAGGAGGAAAATCTTCATCCCATCCTACATGATTTTTATATAAAGCAGGTGCTAAGGCCACTGCCCACTTTCTAGCAAGTGTGTATTTTTTGTGAATCGGTATTTGATTCGAGAAGGCAGGCATAATTACTTCTTCGCCATGAGGGCACTCCCTGACAAACTCTGGTGGCCAGTCTTTTTCAGCTAGAAGGATGTCATAGCCTTTGGAGAGGTTATCCCAAAATAGTCCCCTTATTTTCCTAGTCTTATCTCCCTCTATACGTAATGTTATCTCGTATATCTTGTGGGGCTTGCTAACTCTGGTGTCTGCAGTTTCCACTTGAAGGTATTCATTCGTGTCCACTGTCTCCAGATGATTCATAAGGACTTTGCGAGCTATGCTCACCTCTGCTGCGCTGTCTAGCATTGTCTGAGCCCACTCTCCGTTTTTCAGTTGTGTCCTCAGTATTCTCGGCATTGTTAACTACCTTGATACTGGCTACCTTCTTTTTTGGAAATTGTAATTTCTTTTTTTGTTGAGCAGGTTCCTTGTCTTTGGACTTGGCGTGCTCTTCTGATCGTCCTCTTCTTTCCGATTTCTGCGAGGAATTCTGAAAAGATTGAGAGGGACGTGTATCAATGTCTTGATATCTATCAGGTTTTTTAATATTATCCCTATTTCTAAGGTTATATCTATTCCCCGAGGGGTCACTCTGCGGTGACCTCTGTCTTTGGTTTGGAGATTTCTCTCTTCGCCTAGGAGACCTTCCTCGGGACTGGAATTTCTTTTCTTTAGGATTGGATTGTTTGTTTCCATCCCAGTTCTTTTTTGGTGAATTATTATTATTAAAAAATATTTTTTCTGGACTTGTAGTCAGTTGCGGTTTTACTGGTATTCCACCTAGACTATCTCTGCCTAGTTCTTCATAGGATTTTTCTATGATTCTGGCAATTTCAGCTGGTTGGTCTGCTATATCTGTCTCTTTTAACCTCTGGCGGATCGCCACGTTTGCTGCTTCACCTTTTATGTTGGCTAGTAATATAGCCGAGACCTGCTTGAAGTCTTTCAGTAATTTCATACCAAGAGTTAAAGCAGGTTCTGGACCGTATTCATCTTGAATTTGTTTTAGCACATCTGGTATTACCGAAATGGATGGAACACCGTGCGTTTTTGTGTAGATGGAAGCAAAGACTGTACCCCAAGTGTCACAGTCCTCAATGTGTGGTGCGATTCCCATTGGGAGACATATAGTCAGAATCCTGTGTTTTTCTAATGGGGTGGTGTCAGGAAACACCGCCTCTATTTGGGTAATTTTCTGTGCCAACCAGAATGGTATCTGTTCCCGTTTAGCTGGAACTTTACCTAGGCAGGATTGGATGTTTTGTGGTGTAATTTTATTTGTGTTCCCCTGGTGAGGGGTCAGCTGTGGAAGTTTAATCGCTGGCTGAATTGTTGAAGTCCGCATTACATACTGGACTAATTGTCTATGAATTTTTAGTAATTGTTTTAGCTGTATTAACAGCTCAGCTGCAGGCATCCTATCGATGTCTGGATGTGGTGTGTATCCGGCTAGGACCGGCCACGTTGCTCCTGGTCTTCCTAAAGGACCGAGCCTTGTAATGTGATTGTTATGTATTAGGGCGCCATCAAATAAGAGCAAATGCTCTTGGAATTTGAGTGGTACTTCCACCTCCTCGAAAGGAGTGTACGTTTCAGGAGGTTCCTCTACTTTGTAATAGTGGAAGTACTTTGTTACAGCATTTGCTGCTGGAAAATGTATCCATGAATAGTATACCTCTGTCTGCCGATATTCGTGTGCCTCAATTACGAATATGACTGTGCCACCTCTAGGTGTCAGTCCATTTTCTATAAGTTTTAAGGTTATAGATCTCCTTTTAATGACCGGAATGAGTGTTATATTCGGGTCTGCTGCTTGCATGGTAGCATCAGCATCTGCGAGTTCAGTTGCTAATCTAACTGCCTCTCTTTCATCATCACTCTCTGCCATTTTACAGACAGGATGGTATTATGTTTGTTTGCAGATCAGGTTTCTTTATGGAACAAAGATTAGATGCACAATATTTTGGGACTGTTTTTATCCTTCAACGTTGACTATACCAAGAACCATACATAGGAGTTCCCTCCTGCGAGGTTTTGGAGGATATTACCTTTCACCCACTCCAGACGTCTTTGGAGTATAATGGAAAAAGGGGTCTGAGTGAGAAAGCACGACTGAGTTACTCTAAATGTCTTACGTTAGTTTTATCGCCCTTTCCAAACGCGTTGGGCGCCATGTAGTGTAGCTCCTATTTTCCCAATAGGCTCTGCGCATTGGAATAATACCTACAGCAGTAAAGGCCTAGACCAGACGTTAACTAGGTCTACTACTGTCGATACTAGACTTAATTTTTGGGTTTGCCAGCTAAGCTCAGAGTTCGCTAGAAACTTTCTCGAATGTTCAAGGAAGGAATTAACTCCCCTGATTAGACAAGAAGGGATTTAGTTTCTGACAACCATAGAACATGACAACTTTGCTCTCCCCTAATCAAGAGTCAATCTCGAGAGTCGTGTGAGCACAAGGCAATTATTTTACTCAGTCAGTACGTGCATTCTTAGTCTCATCAGAATGTAGCGAAAAGGAAGAGACGGGCGTGTTCAATAAAAAGGTGTTATTTATTGATCAGTCTCTTTTCTCATACATGAGAAATGGATCGATATTATTGCAATACTTATAGTTAAGTAAAGTGCATACATTAAAAGCAATAGTATAAAATAATACTGTAAAAACATTGATATGGTTTCTGAGCCATATGATGTTTAAAATGATTAAAATATATTTACATACACATTTACATTTGACTAAACGTACTCAACTGGTGTTTCTAAATACGCCTACCCCGTGTACCTGACCTAAGTCTAATGCGTGGGCGGGAATAGAAAGTTACAGTTTAAGTTAAGTTTGTTTTTGCCAAGTGAATAACTAAAGAATTCTCTGTGAGGGGTTATTCAGTTCTGTACCTGGAATTTAGGATGGATGAGGAATAGTATCTCTTTCTCTGCTCTCGATATTCCAGGCTGCCTGCGAGGGCTGCCCGAAAGCGCCGGTGCTGGGTCTCTCGGCTTGAGATAGCAGCGCGTCTCTCAGCGCGTCAGGAAGGCGGGGCTGCGCCAGCGGGGTCTGCTTCTGCTCTCGGCTTCGGCAAGTATGGCTGCTCCGTCTTGTCACCACGCGTGTGTTTGCATAGGGCAAGGTCGGCAATATTTATACCTTAAAGGTGCCGAGATTGACGTAAGGATGGATATAGATACGTCAATAAAGATGTCATACGACTTGCTCGTTAGCACATTCTTTACTAAAGTTCTCTGTGAAATCAAAACAATGGCCGCACGGATTATCCAGGTTGTCATAGGTTTGATTCGTTATGAGAACGTCGTATGCCTTATCAGGGGCTGGAGGAATGTCGCTTGTCTAATTAGATCTCAAGCGTTATGACCTAATCAGATAACACGTTCCTGTGCCGTAGTGTGACTGCGTCAGATAACGGTATCTGCATCATGGGGGTTTTCTTGCCTCATGGGCTGACTGTTAGGTAACTTGATAGTTAGTTTAACCAGAATAGGGTCAGGAATAGGGGGACTGATTCAGAACCTATAGAAATACACGACAAAATAAGCAGCCCTGTAAAAAGTTTTAATACGAGCCCCCCCACCTCCATAGCACCACCAGAGTGTAACTTACAATCCATAAGCTTTGCAAGCAATGCTAAAGGAAACTCGTCAAATATTGTTATACAAGTGTTATCACAGATTGGATGACAAAGAACTACCTTCAGCTCAATGCCGGTAAAACCGAGGTGCTGGTGGTAGGAAAAAACACTACAGCCTGGGGGGATAACTGGTGGCCAGTAGATCTAGGTCAACCACCGGAACCCAAGGACTGTGTCAAAAACCTGGGAGTCTGGGTAGACTCTGCCCTTAAATTCACTCAACATACTAAAAGAGTGGCAGCAACCTGCTTCGGTATTTTAAGAAATCTCAGACCCATCCTTGGTTTCTTTGACAACCAAACTCGTCAGACGATAGTACAGGCAGCCATCCTCTCCAGATTGGACTATGCCAATTCCCTTCTCCTAGGGACTAACGTAGCTGAAAAAGCCAGACTTCAACGAGTACAGAACGCTGCCGCCAGGGCGCTGGTAGGCATCCCCCGCTATGCGTCTGTAACCAGCACTCTCACCAAACTCCACTGGCTCCCAATGGAGAAACGAATTCAGTTCAAAACTCTCTGCCTAGCTTTTAAAATTTTGAAAATGGCTTCCCCACCCATGCTCAGCCCCCTTCTGTCTAATTACGTCCCTCGACGTACCTTACGCTCAGAAGGTCAAAATCTGGCAATAGTACCGCGCATCAAACTTTCCAGGATGGGCGGCCGCTCCTTCAAATACTTGGCCGCAAAACTCTGGAACAATCTCCCTGACCCTATCAGAGAGATACAGGACCTGCAGTCCTTTAGGAAAGCCATAAAAACTCACCTCTTCTGCTAAAATTCTTATCCCTCCCCTTCCTTCTGATCCCATTTCCCGCCCATTCCTCTGTCAGTAAGCGCCGGGACGCCCCTTAGCTGGGGCAGCTGCGCGCTATACAAACTCTTTTAACATTAACATTAACATTATTGAGCAGTAGTAGAAAAAGCAAATCATTCATGTGCCTGGAAAAAAGAACCACTGGATGTACTGTAAGCAGGTTTTTTGGGGGAGAGTTTTATATAGCACAAACTAGACCCAAAGGTATCAGAGTGCTTTACATGAGCACTAGTTGCGTTACAGACAGATACTTTCATTTTGTTGGAGATGAAGTGATATACCTAGAATCATAGGATGTTGAAGGTCGCTGCTGAGACATGAACTCGGTTACCCAGCTTCGAGGTTGACCGCTCTAGCTGTTAGGCCACAACCGCTCATATACAGAAGAAGCATTGTCTACCTGATACTGTATCCATCACAGGAAAAAAGGTAATTAAATATTCTATGCTGGGATAGTAACGCCAGTTTTATATTCTTACAAGTATCCAGCGCCAGTTTATAGCCCATCAAACTGCAGTGCCAGAAAATATAATAGCACAAATTTGAATATGGTGGAAGAGGAGGAGTTACGCTAGCAACCAAGATGGCTGCGTAAGCTCCCGGCTCCGCCGACCTCCGCCAGTAGCTTGTAAATCCTGGTATTGATCCTGAATTTGCACCGAACTCCCGGGTGACTGAGGTGTTCCTGAATCTAAAGGTGCAATCCCGAGAATTCCATCTTCTCGAATGATGAAGATACGCCGTGTTTTCATTCTCGGCCTAACCCAGCGTGGAAGCCGGGCCTCGATTTCTAACCCATCCGGGTTGGAGTTGAACAACATCAGCCGCGGGACTTGGGCGGCGTCCGGTCTCTCGAAGTGGAGAATATCCCGACTGGTTTGGATGGCGATACTGTGGTCGGTTGATTCCGAAGATACAGCGGCGTGACGCACCGGTTGCTGTGGTTGGGGGTCCGTTGCCCGGAGGCTCTGCTAGGCTCCCGGGGTCGACGGGCTTGGATACTCGCTGGCGGCGAAGGTGTCGATATTGCAAAATTGAGAGCGCCCACTGTGGCCATTGGCCCCACCTGTGCCTGTTACCCCGGGGTAGTCGACCTCCGGGGTTCAAGACCTGCTCTGTCGCTTCGCGAGCGGGGATGGAGCGGGTGGAATGTAGGCCGTCGCTGCAGATCGTAATGGCCGCCATTGGGGCGCTCCACTCGCAGGTCACCGCCATCATCCAGAAAATGGTCGTAACAGTTGACAATATCTGCCTGAGACCGGACTACGACCCCTCGATAGGTTTGAAACAAGCTGTGTTACCCGCGGAGAAGGTTATGCCCAAGACTGAGGGCCCCGTGCAGAAGCCAGATTTGGTGTTTTCTGTTGGCTCCCAAATAACAGCTAGCGAGCCTGGGACTACCATAAGCTCATCATGCGCAAGGCCGATATCGCCCAAGATGGACATAGACGATCTTATAATCCATAATAAGTCCCTCAGTGACTATCGGAGTGATTCATCATCCTTTTCCTCCCAGTTGGCTCAACCATGTTCTTGTGTCTTCTTTTTGGTGGACAGTTATCTCCGTTTGACTTGTGGACTTCGAGTACTAATATCTTGGTTTCGATCCTACCGTACTGACTTTGACTTTTTGGAACGTTTTGATTCTTCTAGTGAGATGGCGGTTCGAGCGGAGAGGGCTCGCATGAAAAATCGGAGTGGCCAGGGTTGAATTCGACTGTCTGGGTTTGATAAAATGGCTTCATTTGATACGGGACTTGTAGCCTATTATGATGTGGGAGTCGGGTGGTTCTCACAAACTCCCCCGGTTGGCTTGTAACTGTAGTTTTATATTGTCTTGCTTATATTTAGGGGTGGTTTACTTCTGGCGGGGGGTAAGGGAGACCGGGGGCCTGTCTGATATCTCCTCCTCCACTCTTTTCCTTCTTTTAGGTTTAGCTATTGGGCGACAGGCACGCTGCTAGTGAGGTTAGGCCGTAGCCATTGTAGGGGTGCAGGGTGGGGGGTTTGAGAGTTTTTTCTTATTTTGTCTTTGTTTAGTTCTATGGCCTTTTTCTTTTTCCTTTTTTCTCCCTTTTTACGAGAGGTGGGTTGTTTATCCTGAATCGATGTTTCTCTCTCATCTGGGTGTCTACTCTGGTCTTAACTATCTTGAATCATCGGTGGACGGGTCTTGCAGACTGTAGCTTAACGAGGTTGTTGATTATACTGTCTCTCCTTTTTCATATGCTTATCGACGTTGACGCCTCATACTCCTGTGTATTGATTTCTCTGCATTGGCCTATTCACCTACATACGGTTGTAATGTATTCTATAGTATGGCACCTGATATATGTAATATTTCCTCTTGTTTTTCTTCAATAAAAAGAAATAAAAAAAATAAAAAATAAAAATAAATAAAAAAAGAATATGGTGCCTTGGGTGTAGCCACATTTATTAAATGATTACAGTTTTGAGGTGCACCATGTTTTTTTTTGATAATCAAATTTATTGAAGTTTTCGATACAAGAAAGTTCATTGGCAACAAGTCACACATCACAGTTAAAAAACTCTTGGCCCACCCTGATGACAACACAGATCATATTAGCCCTTTCTGAGTAAGTAGATAACACACTGACATAGCGAGATAGGGCCCCTCAAGATGGAATCAGGCCAAACCATTTGCCCCACACTTTGTTGAACATCTCAGGGCATTCCGAGCCTCAAAGAGGGCCTCCTCCTGCACCCCCACCAGTCCACACCCCTCTTCCACTTCCGTAGTACCGGTGGAGGTGCACCATGTTACACACAAAAATTAATTATTCTCATAAGCAATGCTATATAAGAGTTGCTCAAGCAAATGGAGTGATTTATTGGAAATTATTTTTGTTGGCATTACCACTGTGTGCACATTTTCCCTGCTAACCAGAATTAAACTGCTTGTGCTCTCTTCTTCAAACATTGCCAAATTGGTTGAAACCTTATTAGCACATTTAATATACTTGCATGTCCCTAGTAAAGTGGTACTATCTGTACCTAGGGCCTGTAAATTAAATGCTACTAGTGGACAGCAGCACTAATTGTGCCTCCATTGCCTCCATTAAAGTTGCCTTTTAAACATGTCCCAGGCCTGCCACTGCAGCCTGTAGTGCAGTTGTATACTGCCATTTCGACCTGGCAAATGAAACCTTTTGCCATGCCTACACCTTCCTTTTTAATACATTTAAGTTACCCAAGAAGTAGACCCTAAAGGGTCATAGGGCAGGGTGCAATGTATTTAGAAAGTAGGACTGTACTTAAGTTTTACATTTTAAGTTTTCCCTAAAGTCGTTTTCCACTGTTGCAATGTCTATCTCTCCCATTGACTAACACTGTGTTACCCTATTATATTAATAAGGGTTGTATGACTAAACAACTACCTACTAAATCACGAGTGTCTGAACCACGAAGGCTGAACAACAACCTATGCCAAACCACTATCTATTTATCCACGACTTACTGAACCACGAACTCCACGTTTAACCACTACACTCGTCGCACTCAAAAGAATACATCAATCATACTTACAGAATCCTCCATAGAGTACCCAGAGGCGCGCGTAGTGAAGCTGCTGCAGCCTTGCCAGGTGTAAGCAAGACATTTCTTTATTCACCAATATCTTTTTAGGCAAACTCCACAGCCTCTCGTGCAGATTAAATAAGAAGAGCACGCTGCAAGCGCTGAGTAGCTATACACTTCTTCCAGATGTCACAAATATTGAAGCATTTTAAAGCTGATTATTTATTTCAAAAATTGAAAAACGCAGTTCCGAGCTTCCACTCTCTCGTGTCCCTACCCTAAACTTTTATTTTTGGTAAGTAAATGTTTTTGTAGAGCTACTAAGTTTGCTACGGAGTGAAACACTGGCTAACAAGTGCTTTTACGAACCACACCAAACACTTCTATAATGAAAAATAATCTGTGTCCTGCGATCGGTAATACTCCCTGTGAAAGTTTGCCTTCAGTTAAGAGTTCATTTAATGCATTAATCATCTTGAAGTAGATAAGGATGTTGGAAGCGAACCTTTCCTTAAATATGTTTCTTGTTAAAAATCCTTTGAAAGAAAATGTAAAAGTATGGACCGTAAATCTGCTTGAAGTCATGGGATAGAACAGCAGCACCATCCCAAAATTTCTGCTTACGCAGCTGAACCTTGTGTGAGAGATCTACTGCGACAAAACTTATTATTAAATTATTTGAAAACGAACGTAATACTGAATTTATTAAAACAATCACTTAAATTATGTTTTACAGCAGCAGTTAGATTTTTATTTACTTTCACCTTATATTTAGGTTGGCGCCCCTCATCAGTCCATAGCCCCTCACTCTCAATTATATAATTTTTTTCTTTATACAAATACATCCCCCAAACCCCTAGAAATGAACCCCTCTTACCTGTTCCTGTTTTGAAGCTCCTCTGAACAACGACTTGCACGTACACTAGAACGTCTTAGCCTGAACCACGCACATGCGTGGTTCAGACTAAGTCGTTGTTCGTGCAGGTCGTTGTTCGGCTTTCGTGACTCCAGAACTCGTTGTTCCAGAGTCGTTGTTGAGGATGTTTCCCATTAATAAGTGCTACATTTGAATTGGGAGCAGATAGGGATATGCAGTTTACACTTACATGAATTATAATTTAAAGTCCTCTTTATGGTAAAGTTGAATTCTAAGTCATAATTCTGAAAATGACACTTTTAGAAAGTTGGTGTTTTCTTGTCCAAACCAATTGTGTCTTCTTGCAAGTGTCATAGGCATATTACTGTGAACTACTTTGCAATGGGGTTTGTGTATTGCTTCCACAAACTGACACATAGGGGGCTTAGGTGTGAACAGGCTGGGAGGGAGGAACTGTATCTAGCCTCACTTACACTTCAAAGGGCTTTGCCTCCCACAAACACAAAGCATTCCGACACCAGGCCTGCTCTTCCTTTTGTCACCCTAAACTGTTTGGAGCCTTGGCAGGGGAAGAACTTTATAGAACCAGATGTATGGGTAGGGCAGTGAATCCCCCAGTAGAAAGGCTGGCACCGGCAATAAATATAGGGCCTCCAAAGCCACTCTTCAGAACACTCCTTGACCTGCGAAGTTACAGAAGAAGGACTGCAAAGCTGCTAGAGGACTACCTTGCTTCTTGAAGGACTGCCTTGCTTTTCTGAGACTTGTAAACCTAAGAGGGGAGAAGCTGGACCTGAAGGCAACATGAAAAGTTTCCTGTCAAAAACCTTTATTAACAAGATTGCATAGACAGATTACATTCTTGCACCGAAATAAAGCACCACATACATGAGAACAGTGGAAGATAACACGGTGGACCAACAGCACCGAATATCAGATGGCGACAACATGGCAGATGTTATGTAGGCACGACTGGACAGCGAACAATGGTTGATGGGGGCGCTCAGGCTACGGGAGATGGAGTGTGCCCAACTGAAGAGGAATAGAGACAGGGGTGAGGCCGATAACGAACCTACACCGGCGGCAGACGCGGGCCGGAGTGCCGGCGGGGAGCGCAGGGGAGGTAGCAACGCTTTGCGGGCGTTAGCCAGGAGATAGGTAACTAAGAGGCCCCAGATATCAAGTGGGCGACATCTAGCTGGCATAAGGTCCCAGAATTCAGACAATAGGGTCTGGCAGCGCAATGCATCCTCGAGCCATTGAGCGACCTTAGGAGCAGGATTGCGACCCCAGCACATAGAAACCCAACGCTGCGCAAGGACAAGCAGCATGGCAATTGAGCAGCGGGAAACGTCAGTGCAAAATTTAACAAAGCCTAGGAGGCAGAGCGGGGGTCAGGCTGAACCGGCGAGGAGGTAATATCTGAAATAGCAGTACAGACCTCCCGCCAGTAAGTGGAGACCCTAGTGCATAACCAAGCAAGATGAGAGAAGTCCGCCGCAGGGGCAGGCATCTGTCACTGGGGATGAAGCCTATGCAAGTATTTAACATGAATAAGGCGCAGGTGATAATTTGGGGACAGTCGCTTAGTCTGGTTACAACAATACAGCCAGTCAGCTTGGGATATGTCGACGCCGAGGTCCTCACCCCATGCCCTACGAGCGCGGTCAGTGGAGATGGAGGTGGCCGCCAGCGTGAGTGCATAAAGTTTAGTTACCAACTTTCGAGGAGAGGAAGATGAATACAAAAGATCAAGAGCGGTCATCGAAGGAGGGGCCTGGGGAAATGCAGGATGTAGCTCCATGCAAATTGCCGGCAGCTGATAAACAAGCATTTACAATGCAATGGTCTCGGCATCATTAAAGGTAGAGCTATTGGCATTGCTCATGACATTTCTTTTTTTTCTTTAAATCATAAATAAATGGCATTGTCATTTACATTGCCAATACACACCACTCTGCACTCAACAGCACACACCACTCTGCACTCAACAGCACACACCACTCTGCACTCAACAGCACACACCACTCTGCACTCAACAGCACACACCACTCTGCACTACTCTGCACTCAACAGCACACACCACTCTTCACTACTCTGCACTCAACAGCACTCACTACTCTGCACTCACTACTCTGCACTCACTACTCTGCACTCACTACTCTGCACTCACTACTCTGCACTCACTACTCTGCACTCACTACTCTGCACTCACTACTCTGCACTCACAACTCTGCACTCACAACTCTGCACTCACAACTCTGCACTCACAACTTCACACTCTGCGCACTCTGCACTCGCACTCACCTTCTCCCTCATAGAGGGATGAAGTGAGCGCCGTTCTACTGGGCAGACCTGGGGTCGGGTGTGAGATTCAATAGCAAAGTGTTTAGAAATGAGGAAACACACGATTTAAAGCGTAGTTAATAAAATGGGGAATCAAATGCAGAGGAGCAGGCAAAATGGCAGTATTATTCACTTGTGCCTGACCTGGTGGGAGACGAGAGTAAATGTCCTCCTGGGTGATCAGTTGGAGACTTGGTTCGAATGCCCCCGGCCCTCCTGAATGCTGGCTTCCAGGCCTAGCAGCTTTCATCCAGACTCTCACAACATGACCGCGCGGGAGATTCTGTCACACGTGTAGACCAAACCTGCTGCCGCAGCGGGGGCACATTCTTCTCGGACAAGTGGAACAGCTGGCGGTTGGGCAACAGGCACAGCAGTGGCCTTTTATTTCGGTTTTAAACGTCTGAGGGTCTCACAGCAGCAGTCCTGTAACTCCCGAACCGAAAACCTCCTCCCTCGCAAACATCTTTAAGAGATTGCTTCTAATTTAACCCAATCAAAGAGCATAATAAGCAATGCGGCTAGAAAGAGCATTGGTAAAAACGAATAGCTTTTAGGTATATTGTATAGTTATTAACATATGGTTGGGATATGCTGACATGAGTTAAGAAGGCTGAGAGGTCTTGCCTGTGATTTTACGTGATCTCTAAGTTCGCATGTATTTACTGACGACGTTTTAAAATGACCGTCCGGGTTAGGAGTAGTAATCACAAGCTGAGGATCAACGGGCGCGAAACAGCGTGGTGGGCGCGCACGAGACGCAGCGTGGGCGTGCACATCAGCTGAAGATCGCCGGAGAAGACACCGAGTCTGCCTGCTGCCGTGACTGACCCCCTGCGGAGGGAAAGAGCCCGGTGAGTGGGGGTAGAGGGGGGGCGGCAGGGAGGGTGTGTGTGTGTGTGTGCGTGTGTACGTGTGTACGTGTGTACGTGTGTGTGTCTGTCTGTGTGTGTGTGTGTGTGCGTCTGGCGCGTGCCTGCCTGCCTGCCTGTGTGCCCGTCCACAGACCCTGGTAGGCTCATGCACCGCTCTGTCTTCCCTTGAGAGCGAACTCGGCTGCAATAGGCATACAATGCAATGGTCTCGGCCTCATTAAAGGTAGAGCTATTGGCATTGCTCATGACATTTCTTTTTTTTTCTTTAAATCATAAATAAATGGCATTGTCATTTACATTGCCAATACACAGCACTCTGCACTCAACAGCACACAGCGCTCTCCACTCAACAGCACACAGCGCTCTGCACTCAACAGCACACACAACTCTGCACTCAACAGCACACAGCGCTCTGCACCTGCACTCACAACTCTGCACTCACAACTCTGCACTCACAACTCTGCACTCACAACTCTGCACTCACAACTCTGCACTCACAACTCTGCACTCACACTCTGCAAAGCGCGTCCACATACCCTAAGCGGCTCGTGCACCTGTCTGTCTCCCTTGGGAGGCATTTTAACAACAATAGGTCTCGCTGCCGAGACCTAAAAAGGAAGAACGAGCTGAAATAAAATACTGGATGTGCAAGAAAGGAGGGAAGACGGAAAGAAGATAGGGATTTAAGGAATAATTGAAGGACTCAAGGAAGGAGATATGTAAGGAAGGAGTGAGGAAATGGGGTAAAAAAAGCAAGGAAAAAACGAGGGTAAAGAATCACAAGGAGGTAGAAAAGAAGGGGGCACACATGAAGGATGAAAGTGACAGAATCAGTTAAAGGAGTAAAGTCAAAGATGATAGAAGAAGATAGCAAGCGAAATAAGGACTGAAGAAAGGATACAAATAGGGAGAGAGGAAATTATGCCAGGAAGAGTGAGGGAAGGAAGGAGGGAATGTAGAAAGAAAATGGGAATTAAAAGGATGAAAGAAGGAGAATGGAAGGAAGAACATAAGGCATAGGAGGAGGGAAAGAAGGGAGATGGAAGGAAAGAAAGTTGGAAACATTAAAAGAGAAAGAAATGAGTGGGAGAAAAGGAAGGAGGGAGGGGAAAGTTTGTCTTCTGTAGTAGGCTCGGTGCGTTACATCCAGATATGCCTGCATTTAGTCAGTTTTAGGAGTGTCTGGGTGTCCTTCACAAACATCTCACGTAAAGCAAAAGAGGGAGTTTGTGGCGCGGTGACACACTCAAAGAAAGGACCTTGGCATGTTCCAGCATGAATGCATCTATTCTATTACGTCTTTGATTGACAGCATCGACAAGAGCTGTCCCCTTTCATCAGCTTTTAAATAAACGGGGTGTATGCATCTGCTCTTTTGTGCCTGCCCCGGAGGGCGCTTTTGCAGGAGACTGCAGGCCGAGCGCGCACGGAGAGTGCCTATAAAAGCGCCTCCCTCCGCAGCAGATAACGCGCACTGGTAAGTTGGGGCCACCGGCTGCACTCCTGCCTCCACGTGCCTCAAAGCAGGACTACAACAGGAGCAGAGGAGAGACGGGCTCCTCCAGTGGAGTAAATCACAGCCTGCCGGCGCCGGAAGGCGAGCCTCCGCAGTGCTGCTGACAGCCCGAGCTCGGAGGCATGGCGTTCTTCAAGCAGCCTGGGTTCGGATTAAGACCATGAAGGTGCTGCTGCCTCTCGGCACAAGTGAATAATTCTGTATTCAACTATCACTGCTAGAGCCGTGTCATCTCAAAGGTGGCGGCAAGCAGTGCTAACACATGCCCTGTTAACTGGCAGTTCAAGGTGCTGGTCATAATTGAATGCTATGCGATTGTCAGTGTATTATTGTTCACCAAGTCTTTCTTCAAATACATTTGTTTGAACACCGGGTGCAGGACATGGAATGCGCGTGGCCGTGCGACGGCGCACAGGAGGGGGTTCTGTTGTGTGGACGTGGGCGGGGCGAGGGGGTTAGTATAATGCATGAACGCCGGAAACATCAACGCAGGAGAAAGGAGATGAAGGGAAAGACATGGTGCAAAAGGTGAAGGGTGAGCTAAAACGAGACTGCTAAAAAAGAAAAGCAACAAAAACGGGCGCGAAACAGCGTGGTGGGCGCGCACGAGACGCAGCGTGAGCGTGAACATCAGCTGAAGATCACCGGGAGAAGACACCGAGTCTGCCTGCTGCCGTGACTGACCCCCTGCAGAGGGAAAGAGCCCGGTGAGTGGGGGTAGAGGGGGGGGCGGCAGAGAGGGAGGGTGTGTGTGTGTGTGTGTGTGCGTGTGTACGTGTGTGTGTTTTTGTGTTTGCGCGTCTGTCTCTGTATGTGTGCTGCCTTCGGCCGGCCTGCTAAGCGCGTCCACAAAGCCTGGTAGGCTCGTGCACCGCTCTGTCCTCCCTTGAGAGCTAACTCAACTGCAATAGGGCTCGATGCCGAGCCCTAAAAAGCAGGGTGTCCATAGGACCGGAATTGTCAGTTAGAGAGTAGAATGTGTTCCCCGGGTAGAGATCCGCAACTGTGTTCAACCCCAGGCGGGTGGCGTGTTTAGCCATCCGGAGGGCTGAAGAGGAAGAAAAGCCAGATGCTGAACAATTGGCATCGTATTTGCCGAAAGCATGGGGACACTGGAAGCCCTCCCAAAGAGTGGAGGGAGAGTTCACAGAACCCTCATTAAGCTCAAAATAGTTAGTGATCGCGGCCTGAATCGCGTCGCAGAGGACGGTATCTCACAGCGCGTTAGAGGGAAGCCACCAGGAGAAAGCGCGCAGAGGGGACTGCGGTACACGGAGAGCAAGCTGAACTGGCGCAGTCTGAAAGAGTGCACGCCATGTGATCAACAGAGGTAAGCCAGGAGAAGATATCTGGAGGCGTGATCCAGAGATCCAGACGGGACCAACAACCTCGGGTGCCAGTGACGCAAGTGCCCTCACGGGCATCAGGGCGCGTGTGTCGCCAAGCGTCGTACAGGGAATTGTCAGCGAGAATGGAGCTTACGAGTGCTGAGGTGCGCGGGTGGGAGGCATGGGGACCAGAGCGATCAAAAACTGTGGACAGTGTGACATTAAAGTTCCCCCCCCCCCCCAGAGGAGCGCAGCGGGGCTAAGGGATGAAATGCGATGCCACACCTGCACACCTGCACAAAGAAGTCTTGGTTGTCATTACTGGGGCCGTAGATTGCAGCAATTGTCAAAGGTTGGGCCTGGAGGGAACCGTGGAGGATAACAAAGCGTCCAGCGGGGTCAGTTATTACCTGGGAGGTTTGCCAAGGGAGTCCCCTGCGTAAAAGGATAGAAACCCCCGAGAGTAGTTGGAATAGAAAGAGCAGTGCAATTCTCCCCAGTGCCGTGAGTGTAGCCTGGCAGCAGATGCGGGGAGCAGGTGGGTCTCCTGTAGCAGACAGATGTCCACTTTGTGCCGAAGGAGATGTGCGTGTACCAGTCGAGCCTTGCGTTGGTCATTGAGACCACAGACGTTCCATGTCCAAACTATAGTGTCAACCATATAGACGCATTGTGGGAGTGATTATGCAGGTTGTGGTGTGTATGGCCGGGACACTCGTACGGGAGTGAGCTAAGGTGCAAACTGACTGAGGGGATGATAAGCAGTACAGCAATATAGGGGGTGCAAAAGGACAATCAGAAGCTCGCCGTGATAGACAGCGGGGCTGCGGGTGGGAATCGCTAGCCCCGAACCCAGATGGGGAGATGCTGATAGGTGTCGTGCCCAAGAACGAGACCTGGGAATGTGCGCAAAATGAGTTAACATGGCATAGTGTAACAAATGTGGGACGGCATCGTGAGGAAAGCAATAGAACAAAGAAAAACACAATAACAAAATTAAGTACGCCTCAGAGGGAGGCCACAAATCCCCAAAATCCCTCCACCCCGCCCACACCAACCCCCCAAACAGCTTGAAAAACCACCCATGGCCACCCCAAGGAACCCCAACTTGGAAAGGGAGAGTCTGTGTCCGAAGTGGAAATCATCCCGCGGAGGCATGGCAACGCTCTGCGTACACCCTGCCAACATGGCAGGATGGCCAAGCCAACGGTAGTACCAGACAACAGTACATACAGAGTCTTACAAAGGAACAGTAGCGGCTAGCCCCTATCGTTCCAATGGGGAGGCAAAACATCTTGATGCCAGGAGATGAGAAATCACTCAAGGAAGAGGTGGGGAACAAGAGACCATGTGATTCACAGCATTCCAAGAGCACCACTAAAGAAGAACAAGTCAGTCATTGTCACTCAGGTCGTCGGACGCGGATTCTTGGGAGTTCGCAGGGGTGGAGCGGTGGGAGCGATCGAGTGTCTTGGTGAAGACGAGGGGGGCCTTAGGATCTGGGAATATGAGAGTCTTGGAGCCCTGCCTGACTCGCAGCTTGGCCGGAAACGCCAACGAGTATGGGATCTCGTGTTTTTGAAGAATGCGCTTCGCAGGCAGGAACTCATGGCGGGCCACCAGTACTGCCAAGGTGTAGTCCGGATAGAAGGACAGGGAATTGCCCTGGTGGCGGATCTCGCCTTTTTCCGTGGCCGCCCCGAGGATCGCGTCCTGGTCCCGGAAATTAAGGATTTTGGTTCTTATAGGGCGGGCCGGCAATCCGGGGCCTGGGCGAGGGCCGAGGGATCGGTGGGCTCTCTCGACAATGAAAACCGGCAATAGCACATTGTTGAACAGTTCAGGCACCAGATTCTCCACAAAATCCTCCACGCGCACGATGTTGGTGGACTCGGGCACCCCCGTGATGGGGAGATTGCTCCTTCAAGAGCGCGCATCCAAATCTTCGTTTTTTGTACGTATCAGTTCTAGGATTTTATCCATTTGAAGGAGTTTTTGACGATCCTGGGTGGCGGCGTCTTCAACATCAGAGACCCTTGATTTGACGTGTAGCAATCGGTTGTCGTGTGAGTCCACTCGCGACTTGACTACATCCAGGCACGAAGACAACTGTTCCAGTTGGGCGGCTATGCCAGAGACGGCGGATTTGACCTCCAACATGATGGCCTTGAGATCGTCATCCCAGGAGATGGCCATCTCCACAGGGGTAGCAGGTTCGCCTAAAGTCTGCGACCTCTCCGTCCTGGCGCGTCTGGCGATGCCGGTTGAAGGTGAGCCGGGGTTGTTTAGGGTCAGCCTTACCCATGGCAGGGGTGGACAGGGAGCACAACTGAATGTCAGAGTGACAGTGCTCAAAGCTGAAAGAGAACTGATCAGGCAGGTGGGGAGATAGGGCCCAGGGCAGCGCCCAGGTGAGTATCAGAAGACAAGTAGCGGTGTCCGACTTTGCAGCCTCCCGCTTCTGACGCAACAATAGGGATCCCTGAGGTTGTGAGGCGAGTGTCCCTGAGGGTGAGCTCCCACGTTGGCAGACAGAGCCCGAGGAGTGAGTCGCCAGCAGAACTTCAGAGGGCCGTGTCCATGGCGGCTGTGTCGGCGCGGTACTTGGAAGAGGGCTGCGGTCGTGGGGGTGGGGCAGCGGGGATAGAGGGAGCGCGGCCTACCATACGGGGTCGGGAGTCACAATGCCAGAGGGCAATGTAACGAGAGTGGCATATGAAGACTGAGGCGAGGACCGCCGTGATGTGACGCACGCCCCCCCAAACCAGCCGCAGCAGCCCTCCGCAGGAGTCTCACATACCCCTATCAGCAATATGCCGGCGTCAGGAAGGTTGCAGCAGTTAATGATGGCACCGGGTGGTGGGTAGGGCATCCGAGGAGGACGAGGAAATCAGCCGGGTGAAGCCGCAGCATGTAGAGGCCCTCGCTGATGTCCAAAACGTGCCTACGCTGCATCAGGAGGAGGGCAGGAGCAGGATCGAGCGTGGCGCTAGGTGCAGGCAAACACGGGCACCTAGTTAGATGCAGCTGGGCGGCCGTGCAGAGCCGGTACAGGATTCTGGGAGCGGGGCGGGCCACTGAGGGAGCCGTGCCCGCCGTGCCCAGGTGGCCGTTCGAGGAGAGCCAACCCGGCCCGAAGTGGGGGCCGAGTACCGCGGTACTGGGAGACGGCTTGCATCGATGATTCACGAGGGTGCGCCGCTCGCGTTGCCTGGCCTGAACGATGAGGATGCAGCTTCAACTGGCGCCGGATCACGAAATGGCGATGCCCGTGCGCGGAGACAGGCAAGGCCGGGCGATGCAGCACGCAAGCCCCCTACCCAGCCGCCAAGAGCTCCCGGCGGTCAAGGCACTCACCGGTGTCAACAGCGTTGAAGAGGGAACGAACCCCAGGCTGGCGCCACAGGAGCAGCACAGCAGGAACGAGTAGGCCCCCTAGGCGACGGCGGGAGGCCCAACCTCAAGGAGCAGGCCCAGTAGCAGATCTCGTCCCAGGGATGGCGAAGGGGGTCGCAGAAGATGTCGGGCGATATGAGTGCGGACGTGCCAGAGCTGGGCAGTTATGATGCTGTTGTCTGCAGGATTTTGATGGATTATGAGCTTGGCCGGCATAGTCCATTTAAAGTGTGGCTATCTTGCAGCCGGCCAAGCCACGCCCCCCCCCAGAGAGAATGTGGAAAGAGTAGTGGCTTGAGGAGAGCAAATGGAGGCAAGGTGCACCACATTAGCAGTGCAGATAGCTCAGGGCATCTTCAGTTGTGCATGTGATGGTGTGGGTGTGTAAAAGGATTTGAATCCCAGCACCTGGAATGGGTCCGTTTCTGACAATGATGAGTGGGACTGGGAAGATGAGGTTATAGATACATGTGGTGTAGTCCGTAGAGGATGTAGGTGAAAGGGAGAGGATGTAGGTGTGGTGGTGTGGCTCACTGGTTAGAGGTGGCCGACCTGTAAGCAGAGAACGGCCCGGGACCAGGGTTCAATCCCCGACGCGGCAGGGTCTTGGACCAGGGTCAACGGACTCGATAATTCTCGCCTCAGTGCCTACTCTAACCAGGGAACACACTCGGCAACTCTGGGCATTAAGCTTGCCTCATCTCTACAACGGCCCCCCACAGACGCCGGGGATGCCTGGTTTCACCCTGGAGATACCCAGAAAGGGACCATCTCACAGGGAAAACCAGGACGGGTTCCCCAGCGGTCTACAGCGCCAGGACACATTTACATTTAGGTGAAAGGGGGGAAGATCTAGAGGCTCGCCCCTTTGTGCAGAGCAAGTCAAAAGGTATAGGTGGGGAACAAGTGCAGAATACCCACCTAGTGAAACATTATCCACACAGAAAATTATTGAAAATAACACACATGTTTAGGGAGAAGCCTGAATAGCCCTTGTTCAACTGGCTAGTTTGGTTATGGGATACAGGGCAGATGGAATATTCTCATCAGCCTGATGAACTGTTGAAAAAGGGATCAGTCATGACTCTTGTTATGTTGGGACAGCAATTGCGACATGCCCATGGGCAGCAGGCATTTTTCAGGATAAATTGGCTGACAGAGGGATTGAAGCAGCTGTACTCAACTGCTGTGGATGTTGAGGAAAACAGGGGACCGTGGCATACCACCACAAAGGCAAAAAAGCAAATGAGGGAACTACAGTACAGACAGAAGGAGAAGTGTTCCCAGTGAGGAGCAACCCACTGCACCTCTTGCACGAGACAGAGGGCACAAGAACCCAGTCAAACAATAAAGAAAGAAAAGTGCAATTTTCAACATGGTACCCTGACTTGCCCAGCAATGGCAGGGAAGCCCCAGAGCACTTATGGAGATCAGGCCAAGCTCCGGGGGTTAGGGCAGTGCCAGAGGAAAATCCCGGGGACAGGAGGCCATCTGTCCCGCTCACCATTTATTGCCCAAAAAGGGGTACAACGTGATGGCACTCCTGGATACAGGCGCAGAGGGAACCTTGATAAGACGAAACCCCAAAAAAGGATACCTGGGGGGAGGGTAATTATCAATGGTTATGGGGATGTGGAGATGGAGGCTAAACCTGCCGGGATTAAACTACCAGTTGGTAGAGGGAGCGCCATTTACAGCTCTGGTATTGGTGGTGAGGTACCAGAATTTATCATTTGTATGGACTTGCTATTAGGAAAACTGTTGAAACAGACTGGGGGAAGTTCACATTCAGTGTGAGAGACATTCACACAAAGACACCCGATGACATCTGGGATGGGTATGTGAAATGGAACCCCCTGCAGATGCCCCCTAACAGCTGAGCCAGTGAGTATTAAACAATATCATATACCAAAACAACACAAAGAGATTTCAGAGGCTATTCAGATTTTGATTGAATACTTAGAGCCGGCAATTACGAGATGGCGGACCGGTGTTGGAGCGGCCCGGAGCCTCGTAACGCCACCCCTCAACATCCGAGGCCTGCGGGAATTAGAAGGCTCGCCGGACCACGCTGCTGCAGAACAGAGGGAGACAGAGGACTACAGTGTGGGACACTACTGCGGGCCGGTGAGGAGCGGGACCCGGGGCGGACTGGGGAGGCCCTGTGGAGGCGCTGACACACGAGGGCACGAAGGCCGTCTAGAAGAGCCTGGAGCGGCTGTGGTAGAGTCGGGAGAATTACAGTGGCAAGACAGGTGGTAGTGAGGGGAGCCCTACTAGGACTTTGATTATGGGAGGGAGGGCGCCCTCGGAGCCCTGCCTTGCTGCCGAACAACCACGGGCAGGCCTACTTGCTCAGTGATCACGCACGGACAGAACCATTCCAACACTGGGCCCCTGCAATGGGAAAGCAGCCTCGCCAGTGACTGGGCATGAACATCGCTATCCTCTGAAACACTTTAAAGGCACCGCATTTGACAGCTTACTGGCAGGGAGACTCTGGAGGCCACGCTAACACCGGGAACATAAGCCGGTGAGGGAATTAGATTGGCGCAGATATCTGGGTCTGTGACACGCTCGGGTGGCCCCTGTGCGCTCAGACACGAGGGTTGCGACAACATCACCGGACCTGTGGAGGACTGGGCGCCATCTTATGGCAAGGGCCGCCGCTTCCGCCTTCTCAGTTGGGTAGTCCCTTCAGTAGCGCGGCCCAAGTCGTGCGCAAAGGAGACACCAGGAGTTTCAGACCTGAACTGGCTTCTCACATCTGAGGCACAACGGCCGCACAGCACAAAGGCACTGGCACGGAAAGAACGCAGTTTGCTGGCGCGGAGACCTGGGAGAGGCAGCCATAGAAGTGAGAGTCAAGGGAGTCCCTCCTCATGTCAAGGGGGTGAAGCGGGACTGCCATGAGAGAAACACCTGCTGCGCTGACAGGCGACGCCAGTCACCTAGACCCTGCTGTGTGGCCGCCTTGCGGGGATCAGAGACACCGCACTGCGATCGGAGCTGAAGAGGAGCGGGCGAGGAGGCCTCTTTACTAGCCCTTACGTGGTGACCTGCCATAAGGCAGTTAAACATTGGTGATTAGTGCGGATGCCTACTGCGCAACAACTGGCAATGGGCAGACTCAGAGACAAATCCCAACAACGGCAACACGCGGCTGACGATCCTGGCTCGCCTCGCGGGCACCAGAGCGGAAACATGGGGCCAACTGCAGCCCTGGCTGCTAAGATGGATACTGTGCTGGCGGAGGTGGAATGCATTGGAAGCACCCTGGAACAAACCAAGGCGTCGCTGGAGGCCCGGATTGATAAGGTCACCTCAGACTTTACCCTCAAGCTGACGGAGTCGGTTGCCATGCAGCGTCAGTCACTTCAGGAACTGCAACCAGTGGTGCAAACGCATACCTCAGCACTCCAGGATATCATGGACAGAATGCATGCGCTGGAAGACCGCATCGAGGATGCGGAAGGCCGCTCCCGGCGCAATAATGTACGGGTGGTTGGCCTGCCGGAGGGCAAAGAGGGGAAAGACCCAGAGCGGTTCACCGAGAGCTGGTTGCAGGAGATCCTACCCCCGGGGGTGCTGTCCCCGCTTTTCGCAGTCGAAAGAGCACACAGGGTGCCAGTGCAGGCGCCCAAGCCAGGAGCCCGACCTCGCCCGTTCCTCTTCAAGCTCCTAAACTACCGCGACCGAGATGTGGTACTGCGCGAGACTAGGAAACTAGAAGAACTTACAGTGCAAAACAGTCGCGTGATGCTCTTTCCGGACTACAAGGCAGCAGTGCAGAGGCGGAGGAACACATACATTGCGGTGAAAAAGAAACTGAGGGAGCTCGAGTTGCCTTACTCCTTGCTATTCCCCTCTCGCCTCTGCATGATTTCGAAAGACAGCGCCCGATTCTTCGATGCCCCATCGGATGTCTGGGACTGGTTAGAAGAGAAGGGTCAATCAATGGGGGCGCGGCCCACGGGCTCGGAAGACAGCGGATGGCAGGAGCAGCGATCAAGGAGGCGTCGGAGGAGAGGAGGCCGCCGCGGCCCAGGCCCTGCTGCGCCTAGCCCGGAGAAACGGAGAATGGAAAGACAAGAAGCACTTGACGCGGTTGCGACCTTGGGAGTGGTGAACGATGCTGGCTGCATGGACTCCCATCTGCGCAGAGATCTAGATACCAGTGGCTCCTCATCCCCGTCCACGGTGATCTCCGAAGACATGAACATGCCAGTGGTGACGCCCCAAACAGCTGACCAACTCATGTGACTGGCTAATGATTCACAAAGGCCCAATAGGGGCCCCCACCCCTGCGTACACTGTTCATTGTATCCTTTATATACTGGTGATGTACCTGATGTTGTATCAGAAGGAAAAGGGGGGGTTTCCTGACATGTATGCGTATGTTGTTACAAGTTGATAAATAGCCAGACACATGTGGAAGCGCTACTGACCTGTAACGGAAAGCACTAGACACTTACCCAGCTCCTGGGCTTCGCTCCCGCTGACCCACACCGGCCCCATGCGCTTGCTCGCACTAGATCCCTCTTGCGCTTTTTGATAGATCAGGGGTCCGTGACTGGGACGGGAATTGATTAGGTTGTTGGCAACACACTCACCCAGACAGCCACTGCACTGACCTCCCGCCTTTCCAGAGGGTGGATCTTGTTGAAGTTTGGACGTACACCCATCGGGGCCTCGCCCTTTTAGTTACAATGTTCTTTTCATTTGTTTCCTGTTTAGAATGCGGCACATTACCCCCCCCCCCCCCCAGATACTGTCCGCTGCCCCCCGGGGAGGCGCTCCCCTGGCAACGCGAGGGCACGACTTATACAGAAACATGGCGCACACTAATATACTGACATGGAATATCCACGGTATGCACACACCGTCACGGCGCTACTCAGTCTTCTCCTACCTGCAGAGACATGGGGTGGGGATCGCCCTTCTCCAGGAGATGCACATGACACAGGTCGAGCTTGATAAGCTCCGTAGGCGCTGGCGGGACAAATTCATGACACCACCTTCTCTGGACACACGCGCGGCACGTTGATACGGGTGAGAGCAGGCGTCCCATTCATTTGCAAGGATGTGAAAGTGGATCCAGAGGGAAGGTATTTCCTACTGCGGGGAAGGGTAAATGGCAAAGAAATCCTGCTAGGATCACTTTATGCCCCAAACTCGGACCAGCCCTCCTTCCTAGCGGCACTGAATCAGGTCCTATATTCATATGCTGGTCTCCTCTGGTAGTTGAGTGGGGACTTCAACATGGTACTGGACGTGCAGCTGGACCGCACCTTCCCCCCACTCCGAGCTACGACGGTGACGTCCAATGCGCAAGCGTTTAGGGATTGGCTTGCACACTGGGAGATACAGGACTTATGGCGTGTGCAACACCCCACAGACAGAGTGTACTCATACTATTCCTCAGTGCATGACCTGCATGACCGGTTAGACCGGATAATTGGCACCCAGTTGCGGCTCACCTTGCTTGCTGAATCGGAATACTTGGGGAGAACACATTCTGATCATAACCCACTACGGTTCAGTCTTAGCTAGGAGGCGGACCGCTCGCCTGTGCCTACATGGAAGCTGCAACCTGCTGCGCTTGAGGACCCCGAGTTCCGATCCTCGTTGGGCACTGCTGTCCTTGACTACTTTGAGATCAATGAGGGGTCTGCAAGCAGCGCTGCGATGGAATGGGATGCGCACAAAGTAGCCATCCGGGGACACTGCATGGGAGCCTCATGTAATATACACAAAACCCTGTCCACCTCACTCACGCGCTTGGAAAATGAGGTCCTACAGTACTAGAGGGAGGGCGAAGGGACTGGGGAACACGCACACACGCTAAGCGACCTGCATGCTAAACATGTAACTCTTATGGCGCAGCTGAGGTGTCATAACTACACGGCGCACACAGCTCGAACACACGCCAGGGCGGATAGGGCTGGCTGACTACTAGCCTGGTTGATACAAAGGGAAGGCCGAGGTGCCCAGATAGGAGCTCTTCACACGGCGGATGGGGCGGTGGTATACACGCAGCGTGAGATACACGTGCCTTGGTTGGACACTACACACAATTGTACAGGGCTCGCGGAACCGGTCCCAGACATGCGCTAGAAAACTTTCTTGACTCGGTCACCTTGCCTGTGGTCTCGGAGGAGCATCAGGGCGCCCTTAACACACCCCTCACACTGGAGGAGGTGGGAAATGCGATTCAGGCTCTGGCGACCGGGAAGACGCCGGGGCCTGATGGTCTGCCTGCCGAATACTATAAGGCCTACAGAGACACCCTGGCGCCCTTACTCCTTCGCATGTATAACGAAGCAATAGATGAGGGCTCGCTCCCCCCGTCCATGCGGGAGGCTTTCCTGGTCTCATTACCTAAGTCGGATAGAAATCCAACAACATTGGCAATGCTAAATGCCGACTACAAAATCCGAGCAAAGCTACTTGCTGAAAGGCTAGCGCTAGTGGTTCCGCATCATATACATACTGATCAAAATGGGTTTGTGCCGGCACGGTCCACATCCTTGAACCTTTGGAGGTTCTTTCGAATAGCGGCTGAGGCAACAAAGAAATGTCCCAGAGCGGGATGCCTAATGCTCGACCTGGAAAAAGCTTTTGACTGCCTGGAATGGGGGTATTTAGCCAAGGTGTTGATGCGCTTTGAGTTCGACGTGGACTTCCTACAAATGGTCAACCTCCTCTACAAAAACCCTGTAGTGCACGTGCGACTGGGCCCCTACATCTCCGAGGCGGTGGCGGTGGGCAGGGGCACTAGGCAAGGTTGTCCCCTGTCGCCCCTACTGTTTGCGCTGGCGATAGAACCTCTGGCGGCGGTACTGCGGCAGAGCCAGGATGCTGGAATCCCCCTTGGAGACGCAACGCATCAGTTTTCTCTCTACGCTGACGACCTGCTGGTATTTGTGCGGGACGTGAACTGCATACCGGAACAGCTGGCCCAACTGCTGAGTAAGTTCGCAGAAATATCGGGACTTGGGATAAATGTGGCCAAGTCCTGTTTATACGCGTTCGATAGCGGGGTGGAGGACCCGGAGTACTGCCTGGGGGGGCACGAGAGTCCAATGGAAGGCCGACACTTTTAAGTATCTGGGGATCCAGATCTATCGCTGTAGTGTAGTTCCTATTATCCCAATAGGCTCTGCGCATTGGAATAATATCTTCAATAGTATAGATCTAGGGCAGAGGTTAACTAGGTCTTCTACTGACGATATTAGACTTAAAGTTTTTGGTTTTGCCAGCTAGCTCAGAGTTCACTAGAAACTTTCTCGAATAGACAAGGAGGAGTTTAACTTCCCTGGATAGACAAGAAGGGATTTAGTTTCTGACAACCATAGAACATGACAACTTTGCTCTCCCCCAATCAAGAGTGTATCTCTAGAGTCGTGTGAAAACAAAAGACAACTTATTTTACTCAGTCAGTACGTGCCTTCTTAGTTTCACCAGTTTGTAGAGAAAAGGAAGAGACGGGCGTGTTCAATAAAAGATGTTATTTATTGATCAGTCTCTTTTCTCGTACAAGAGAAATGAATCGATATTATTGCGATACTTATGGTTAAATAAAGTGCATACAATAAAAGCAGAAGTATAAAATAATACTGCAGAAGCATTGATATGGTTTCTAAGCCATATGATAGTTAAAATTGATAAAATAGATACATACATATATACATTTGACTAATCGTACTCAACTGGTGCTTCTAACCACGCCTACCCCAGTGTACCTGACCTAAGCCTATTACGTGGGCGGGAGTAGATAAGTAGCAGTTTAAGTTAAGTTTGTTTTGCCAAGTGACTGACTCGAGAATTCTCTGCAAGGGGTTGTTCAGTTCTGTACCTGAGATCTAGAATGGTTGAGGGCTGGTATCTCTCGTCTCTGGTCTTGATATTCCAGCTGCCTGCGAGGGCTGCTTGGAAGCGCCGGAGCTGGATTTCTCGGCAGGAGAAAAACAGCTTCTCGTTCTCAGCGCGTCAGGAAGGCGGGGCAGCGCGTGTGGGCTTCGCTCTCTGCTGGGCTCCTCAGCGCGTCTCGCTGCTCCGATCTCGTCACCACCGCGTGTGTTTGCTTAAGGCAATGTCGGTAATATTTATACCTGTAAGGTGTCGAGATTGACGTAAGGATGGACATGGATACGTCAATAAGGATGTCATACGAACGGGCTTGTTCGCACATTCTTTTGCTGAAGTTCTCGGTGAAATCAAAACAATGGCCGCAGGGATTTTCCCAGGTTGTCATAGGTTTGATTTGTTTTGAGAACTCCCTATGCCTTATCAGGGGCTGGAGGAATAGTGCTTGTCTAATTAGATGGCATGCGTTATTACCTAATCAGATAACACGTTTCTGTGCCGTGGTGTGGCTTAATCAGATAACGTTTTTTTGCACCGTGGGTCGGCTGCTAGTTAAGTATTAACCAGAACAGGGCCGGGAATAGGGGAATCGATACAGAACCTATAGGAATACATCACACCCACTCCACGCTGACTATGTCCATATTTACAAGATCTAGGCATAGCAAATACACTAGTAGAGCATGTGTATACCGTACCACCCCAAAATACATCCATATGCATTTTGAAACATGAAATATACTAAATGATATATATATATACATTATATGCACTCAAGCAGTATATTAATGCTAAATATCACGCATATTCATACATCATAACTAATAAAATATGAAAATTACACATGAAATGGCTCTTAAGACAGAAGAAAAAAATGCGAGACCATTTCATCACAAAATAAAATATTTATGAACAGGCTAGAGGGCAGCTAATGATTCTAAAGTTCCTAAAATAGAAATATAGTTCTCTAAGAATAGTTTCTACTTTAAGCAGAAGATAAGTGTCCCGAAAAATTTTAAAATATTTTTGGGGCCGCTGAAAAATAATGTTCCGCTGTCCGTAAACTGGAGAAAATTGTTCATGATACTTTATTATCAAAGTTGAAGGCCAAATTCATGGTGTTGGGAACGCCTTGTGCTAGCTTGTTCAAAAGTCATTATTTCTGCTCTGGTGAGAACATCATATCATTTAGACTCTCGAAAAAGCTGTCAACAGCTTCCTGTGAAAGTTCCATTAACTCGGAAAAAGATGTTACCATGCATTCGTGAGCATGATTGCCTTCATTGATGTTTGGATCAGCATAGCTGACAGAAGGTCGTACCTGATCGATGCTGCTTTCATCTTGAACCTCACTACCCCTTAATCGTAGTGGTGAAGTCTCCACGAATGCCGTCATCAGGATTGGTAGCCGCTGGGGACAGCACAATGCATGAGCCGTGACCGGACCCAACAAAGTTTCTGCATCCATTGGCGCATCCGATTGTAGCGTCAGACAGGTGTCTAACACGCATTTTTCTCCGCATAGCAAGCACCTTAATACAGGTAAAACACAGCTTTGCCACATAGGTCTAAACGAAAGAAACCAAGTCATGTTCAGGTCTCTAAGCCGGGACAGTCCAAGGATTCTAGATATCTGGTCCCGGTATCCAATGGCTAGGATTGTTTCTTCCCTTGTCGCAGGTGTCTTGTCTGTGACACGGTTTGCCATAGCGAAATAGCAGGATCAAAAATAGGATTCCTGCCACTAGTCCCAAAAGGAGAGGAAGTCCACCAAAGACGGAATGGACAAAGTCTGGAAAAATACCCAGAATGGCTTTAAATGGTGTTAGAGCCCCTGAAAACACTGTCTTAAATACATTTGAGACCCCACTGGTATCAGAAATATTTAAGATTTCGTTCAGGATTTCTGCGAAATGTATGGGGGAATTAGTTGATAACAATGAATGAATCTCTGCCGTTGTCCTTGCAACTTGGAGATCATACGTTTCTTTTGATGACGTGAGCCTGGTTGGCGTCTGAAGGAGCACAGTTTTCATTCTGCTTAAAGTATCAACTCTAATGGAAGAAATTTTCAAATTCGCCCATAACCTTGCCTCCCTGTCTGGCATTGCGCTGGGGAACAATACTCGTTCACAGCACATGACCTTCGCAGTCGTACTTATGAGATAAGTAACTCCGGGCACCAAGCTACAACATCTGCGGTCTACGATTATAATGTAACTCCCGTTCGATAGTCTCCTAAAGAATGGTTCTATTTGTGTCGCAGGTGTGCCTAGCTGGTGACATGAAAGGTTATTTGAGGACCCTTCACAGGCTCCGTGTAAACTAATACCATTACACAGAAGTGTACCGCTTAGTGACATGGCACAATTATTGCCACTAAGAAACACGTTCCGGCCTTTATTACTGACACAAGCATGTGAATAGGGCAAGTTCCATGTTGACTTAATGTACCCTTTACCCAATTTTTCGTACATGCCAGCCTGTATATATTTTTGGCAGTATTGAAACCTGAAAGTAGATATTGGAATATTAATTATTCCATGTATTATCCACTCACTGACAGGTCGTTCTGACATTGTCAATGGTAATCTCTCGAGTTTCTCAATGCTCAGGATTGTATAATCAGCACCCTTCTGTGCCATACTGATTTGTTTATCAGTAAGGTTAAAGATATCGAACAGTGACGTTGTGTTGATTAAACGCCAAGGCACAAAGCCTGAACGCAGATTTTGTAACGTCCAGCCAAGTTGTACAATAGAACGCAATTGGGACTGACCGTGTTGTAACAACAGTAAGTCTTGCGATCTTATGTCGATTGCTGAAGACACAATGCTGTCCAAAGAGTATATTCTGGAGGACAGAGTCATTAACCCATTGTCCACTACAGAAAGTGATTTTTCCAAATTAATACGGTCAATTTCCCGTATTCTCTCTGATGTTTCAATTTGAGTTATTTTCCAGGCTTCGTTATAAGCTGCATATACAGAGGCTGCTATGAAGCGTTTTTGACGCTGTTTGCGTGGTCCCATAATGAAATCACGCAAGTCAGCACCATCAGTAAGTAAAGTTAGGTGTTGCTTAATTTCTGCCAGTGTGGATGTTTGTAGCCATTGAAGGCAGAGCTTGCCCACACTGTACATGGTAATTATCCCTGGGTGTTGTCTTTGGGAATATCTAGGGTCTGGCCTGGTCAATTTGAACCCCTGGATTTTGTTCAGGAATCTGTCTTGACAGTTATTAGTATCTGTGGGCCAGATCAACCACTTTTTCCAATCTGGATGTGTTCTGTTTTGGCTTAATATATGGTTTACGTCTATCTCCTCATCTGTCGAGCTATTACTGTTTATCGTTGGCTTTGGAATAGACGGTTTGTTTAAATCTTTGATTTTGGCTAGGCCAAGACAGGTAGTTTGTTGAATAGTGTCATTCAAAAATATCATTTGTTCTGGGATCATGCAGGCTCTAAACAATGATTCTATACCTTGTACTTGCCATTCCTTTGTACCCCAAACACTTTTTACTTCAACATTTTTGTCCCAGTATTCAAAACCAAACGTACTCATTTGCTCAAAAAATGAGTCTGAATATATCAATTTAGTGTTTGTAAGCATGGTCTTTGTACCTGTCTTGTTTGATAATTTGAAATAAAATGTTTCTGCATTACTTGTGTTGAACCCTGAAAAAATATGAATATTTGTCATAAAAAGTTCTTGAGCTACCTTTTGGAGGGGTTGCACAGTGTTCCCATTGATTATAATTTAAAACATTTCTAGGTTGTGCAGATTTATGCAGATAACGATTACTATAGTGATTATAGCAGAACATTTTATCATAATTAGATGAACCCTGCAAATAATCATGTTTTGTAAATTTGGCAGACATCACTAGGTCAGACATCATATTATTAATGCTTTCCACGTCCCAATCATCAGCAACTGAGCTTGGTTTTACAAAGTCACTCAATGAGATCTTGATTTGGTGTGGATATTTCAGGATTTCAACCGGACCATAGATTTCATAATCAGTATTGTCCCATGCTACCCCACCGGGTATAGGATTGGCTGTGAAGTTGACTGAAGAAAGTTCCCTTTTCTCGATGTGTGAAGACGTGTGTGGTTTGAGGACCAAGTTGATTTTCTGGCTTGCTGTGTCCATTTTAGCATATTTTCCCTCAATGAAGTGTCCCAAACATAGTACCATGATGAGCCAAAGTATGAGGATAAGTGCACCTAAGGCCACCCAGAATTCAATCCATGGAGAAATCAGATAGGTTTCTTTCAGATGTTGAAAAAGTTCCTTAGCTTTGTCTTTAAAGGTTTTTGTTGATGTTTGTTCCTTTGATTCACTCAGGTTTTCAGATGAATCGCTGAAGTTGATGAAGTAACCGGATGCCGTTCTGTCTATTGTTCCAATAGCTTCAGGATTGATATTTGCTTTATCCGTGTGTTTTGTTGCAGCAGCATAGTCATTCATTACTTCATTGTAGATTGGTGTGTCTCTGCTAAATGTTTTTATTTGGGTTTTTAGAGGTTTAAGTTCCATAGCATTGTTGCATAGACCTTGTTGTTGTTCTTTTGGCATTTCAAACGTGAGTAGCCTCTTAGATTGAACCTCTGTGTTTGTAGCAAACCTTGGTGTTCTACTACTTATCGGGAGTCCACTTGGCCTACTGTTTGTTATCGGCCACATGATTGTGGTTTAACCAGGTCGATGGATACAACTCGGTTCTCCTTTTTACCAGCAAGGGGCGGTAGTACTACTGATCTTGTCCCGTTGATAGACAAGACAGGAACTGCTTTTCTGTAAGAAGGCCCAAATTCCTTCTTTACCGCGATCTTTTCTCTGACTAGATCCCCGACTTTTGGAATCCAGACAGGTCTTGCTGGGACAGGTGGTATTTCTTCAGTGGTCGTTGGCTGTTGTTTCAACTTTATGTTGCTCAGGTCTTTCCTTGTTTCGTTTAAGTCCTGTAAAATAGCCAAACGATCTTTGATATCAAAGCTTTTTTCTTTAACCACTGAAGTCTGACTGTCAAGATCTAAGACCATCATTCTAGTTCCAAACAATAGTTCGTACGGACTGAATCCCCTCAGAGAATTTCTTGGCAGGTTATTTAGACTACGTTGGACACTTATTAGATGTTTGACCCACCCAGCTCCCGAACCTAGTACCTTCGCTGTTATAGATTGCTTTATGCCTTTGGTTTTTTCTTTACACCATCCCGTTCCCTCAGGTAGGAAGTGAGAAGAGTCCCGCTATGCTATGCTCATTTGGCCATGTTTTTCATACGCTTTAGGGCAAGAAGAAAAAACATTCAGCCAAACGTAGCATGCTTCTAGCGTATATGCCATTATAGACTCGCAAATCTTTTTTATAACAGTCCAGACGTCAGCCGAGTGCTGGGGTCTACATCACAAGTGGAAACTAGTCTTTATATGTTAATTGGACGCATTAGTTTTTATTGTTGATCAATTCTGGAGTGAAACGCCATGCTAATATACCGTTTCTTTCGCCACTGCGATCTCTATTGCAGTCTGGGCAGTTCTTTACAAAGATGTGATGATGCAGGCTCATACCTGGCCACCAGTACATTGATTGTAATTCTTCCAGAGAATCTTTTTGTTTAAGGTGTCTGAGACCCTCACCCATATGTGCGTCTGCTATTAACAAACCTCTCCTGTCCATGTTTGGAATCACTCTGTCCCCCACTCCAGGGATTCGAGCAAAAGGAACGGAGTTTGCATCGATTATGTATGTATAATTGAGTGGATAGTTGATCGGTAGTGCTGAGCAGTCGCCTTTTGATGACGTTTTCACCGCCAGCATAGTTTCACTGTCAATGTGTTTTACTGTACGCTTTTTCTTGACTACGGAAGCCGATTCAGTTGCTGCCGTTGTGGCTTTCTCAGCCAATGAATTCCCTGCAACGTGAACGCCATCACGCTGATGACTCACTGAATGTATCACGTGAGTTTTTGGTAGTTCTTTCTGTAAAAGAGCTACTTGTTCCCAAAGCACTTTTTGCTTTATTGTTGCACCTGTGTCATCTTTGTAACCGTTTTGAATCCATTTCTGTAAATCGTTATTGTATGATTTGACGCAGTAATATGAATCGCACACAATAAGTGTCGGGAATTCGCAATCGGCATTATCTAGCGCCATTTTTAACGCTATTATTTCAGTTTGTTGTTCTGAATTATTTTCCACTGAGTGTGTTTTTGTAAGTAGAGGTCTTAATTTACCTCCGCGCCACACTTCTTTTACAATTTCGCATGTGGCCTTGTAAGCCAGCTCTCCCCAAACTGAGGGTTGAGCATGCCCGTCTGTATGTATTACACAGGCGTACTGTCGTAAAGGCAGAATGTCGATTGGCAGAGGGTATATTATTTCATATTCTAGATATTTTAATTCCTTTAATTCTGGATCAAAGTAGTATTGTACTTTGTCCGTTGTAATTGAATTCACCCATTGTATCCATTCTGGATTCAACACTGTTTTTGGTAAATTACATGGGGTTGTTAATGCCTCAAAGGCTGACTCCGCTGTTCTGACTGTGATATGTCTACCCTCGGCGTTGTCTTTTTCTCTTGCTATAGCCGTTTGAACTGCATGAACAATGTTGTCTTTAATACTGAACTTCTTTTCAGCTTCTGTGTACAAGTGTGATTTGTATGCAATTGGTACCTTTTCTCCCTCATTAGAGGTCAGGTATGTGAATCCGCATCTTCCTGGGATGACTCGAATCACAAGATTGCGTGAGTTATCACGTGTTTCTAATTTTGTTTTAATTAGCATGTCTGTTTGTAAAGATCTCAAAATTTCTGTGTGTTTTTGAGTCCAATTGATTCTTTTAAAATCTGGTTTTATTAGATCATAAAGGGGTTTGATCCTTTCTGCGTAATTTGCAATGTATGTTCTTCCGAAATTTAGGAAGCCTAGAATTGATTGTAAGTTTTTTAGTGTTCTAGGAGCTTGGAGTACAGCACATTTCTCTAGGAAATTGTCAGCCAGGCTTTTGCCTTCACTTGATAATTCATATCCTAAAAACAGGACCGTTAGATGGGCAATTCTTGATTTTTTAAAGTTGAATTTGTAACCCTCTGCTGCGAACCCAAGTATTATGGTGTTCACTCTCTTCAAGTGAGTATCCAAGTCATCATCTGTTAGGTAAATGTCGTCGACATATGATAATGCCTCGTCATCGTATGTTTGTAGTAATTCTGTTACTCTCTTTGAGAATAATCCTGGGCTATTCTTGTGCCCCTGGGGTAAACGGCAGAAACTTTTTTGCGAGCCATTTACCGAGAACGCAGTCAAATATCTGCTCTCTGGTGCTATATTTTGACAAAAGAATCCATTAGAGATGTCTAATGTTGTTTTGTATTTTTTGCGTACTATGTTATTCATTAGTGCAGCACTATGTGAGTTTTGCACTGCAAAAGTTTTGCAACATGAGTTAAGGTGTCTGTAATCCAAAACTAGACGATATGAGTTGTCTGGTTTGGAGACAGGAAACAAAGATTGTTCATTTGTGAGGTGCAAGTTTCAATCACCCCCTGGTATTCAAGTTGATCTAAGATCTCTTTTACCTGTTTTTTAGCTTCTTGCTTAATTGGGTACTGCCTCTGTGCAGTAGGTTGTGATTTTAACTGGATTTTGTGAGGAGGAGAGTCCTCATCCCATCCTACATGATTTTTATATAAAGCAGGAGCTTGAGCTACTGCCCACTTTCTAGCAAGTGTATATTTTTTATGAATTGGAATGTGATTTGAGAAGGCAGGCATAATTATTTCTTCGCCATGAGGGCACTCTCTGACGAACTCGGGTGGCCAGTCTTTTTCAGCTAGAAGGATGTCATAGCCCTGGGAGAGATTATCCCAAAATAGTCCCCTTATTTTTCTAGTCTTATCCCCCCCTATATGCAATGTAATTTCATATATTTTGTGAGGTTTGCTAACTCTGGTGTCGGCAGTTTCCACTTGAATATATTCATTCGTGTCCACTGTCTCCAGATGATTCATAAGGACTTTGCGAGCTATGCTCACTTCTGCTGCGCTGTCTAGCATTGTCTGAGCCCATTCTCCGTTTTTCAGCTGTGTCCTCAGTATTCTCGGCATCTTTGATTACTTTAATACTGGCTACCTTCTTTTTTGGAAATTGTAACTTTTTATTCGGATGAGCAGGTTCCTTGTCTTTGGACTTGACGTGCTCTTCCCTGTGTTCTGATCGTCCTCTTCTTTCCGATTTCTGCGAGGAAGTCTGAAAAGATTGAGAGGGACGTGTATCATTATCTTGATATCTATCAGGTTTCTTTATATTATCCCTATTTCTAAGGTTGTATTTTTTCCCAGATGGCTCACTTTGGGGAGACCTGCGTCCTTGGTTCGGAGATCTTTCTCTCCGCCGAGGAGACCTTCCTCTGGACTGGAATCTTTTTTCTTTAGGATTGGATTGTTTGTTTCCATCCCAGCTCTTTTTTTGAGTGTTTAATAAATATCTTTTCAGGACTTTCAATCAGTTGAGGTTTTACCGGTATTCCACCCAGACTATCTCTTCCTAGTTCTTCATAGGATTTCTCTATGATTCTGGCAATTTCAGTTGGTTGGTCTGCTATATCTGTCTCTTTTAACCTTTGGCGGATCGCCACGTTTGCTGCTTCTCCCTTTATGTTGGCTAATAATATAGCCGAGACCTGCTTGAAGTCCTTCAGTAATTTCATACCGAGAGTTAAAGCGGGTTCTGGACCATATTCATCTTGAATTTGTTTTAGCACATCTGGTATTACTGACATGGATGGTACACCATGTGTTTTTGTGTATATGGAAGCAAAGACTGTACCCCAAGTGTCACAGTCCTCCACGTGTGGTGCGATTCCCATTGGAAGACAGATAGTCAGAATCCTGTGTTTTTGTACCGGGGTGGTGTCTGGAAACACCGTCTCTATTTGAGTGATTTTTTGTGCTAGCCAGAAGGGTATTTGTTCCCGTTTTGCGGGTACTTTACCCAGACAGGACTGTATGTTCTGTGGTGTTATTTTATTTGTGTTACCCTGATGAGGGGTCAGCTGTGGAATTTTATTTGCTGGTTGGATTGTTGAAGTCCGCATTACATATTGGACTAATTGTCTATGTATTTTGATTAGTTGTTTTAGCTGTGCTAAAAGATCTGGTGCAGACATTTCTTCAATGTCTGGATGTGGTGTATATCCGGCTAGGACCGGCCACGTTGCTCCTGGTCTACCTAGTGGACCGAGCCTGGTGATGTGATTATTATGTTATGTTTTAGGGCGCCATTAAACAAGAGCAGGTGCTCTTGGAATTTGAGTGGTACTCAAGTGTAGGAGTGTGGGTATCCGGTGGTTCCTCTATTTTATAATAGTGGAACTCTTTTGTTACAGCGTTTGCTGCTGGAAAGTTTATCCATGAATAGAATACCTCTGTCTGCCGATATTCGTGTGCCTCAATTACGAATATGACTGTACCACCTCTCGATGTCAGTCCATTTTCTATAAGTTTTAAAGTTATAGATTTTCTTATGTTGACCGGGATGAGTTTTGCATCCGGGTCATTTTGTAGCAGAGTATTATCAGCTGCTACGAGTTCAGCTGCTAGTCTAGCTGTCTCCCTTTCATCATCACTGTCTACCATTTTACTGACAGGAAGGTTATCCTGTTTGTTTGCAGATCAGGTTTCTATGGAAACAAAGATTAGATGCACAATATTTTGGAACAGTGTATCCTTCAACGTTGAATAAACCAAGAACCATACATAGGAGTCTCCTCCTGTGAGGTTTGGCGGATATGACCTTTTACCCACTCCAGACGTCTTTGGAGTATTATGGGAAAAAGGGGTTCTGTGTGAAAAAGCACGACTGAGTTACTCTAATGTCTTGCGTTAGTTTTATCGCCTATCCAAACGTTTGGGCGCCATGTAGTGTAGTTCCTATTATCCCAATAGGCTCTGCGCATTGGAATAATATCTTCAATAGTATAGATCTAGGGCAGAGGTTAACTAGGTCTTCTACTGACGATATTAGACTTAAAGTTTTTGGTTTTGCCAGCTAGCTCAGGGTTCACTAGAAACTTTCTCGAATAGACAAGGAGGAGTTTAACTTCCCTGGATAGACAAGAAGGGATTTAGTTTCTGACAACCATAGAACATGACAACTTTGCTCTCCCCCAATCAAGAGTGTATCTCTAGAGTCGTGTGAAAACAAAAGACAACTTATTTTACTCAGTCAGTACGTGCCTTCTTATTTCACCAGTTTGTAGAGAAAAGGAAGAGACGGGCGTGTTCAATAAAAGATGTTATTTATTGATCAGTCTCTTTTCTCGTACAAGAGAAATGAATCGATATTATTGCGATACTTATGGTTAAGTAAAGTGCATACAATAAAAGCAGAAGTATAAAATAATACTACAGAAGCATTGATATGGTTTCTAAGCCATATGATAGTTAAAATTGATAAAATAGATACATACATATATACATTTGACTAATCGTACTCAACTGGTGCTTCTAACCACGCCTACCCCAGTGTACCTGACCTAAGCCTAATACGTGGGCGGGAGTAGATAAGTAGCAGTTTAAGCTAAGTTTGTTTTGCCAAGTGACTGACTCAAGAATTCTCTGCAAGGGGTTGTTCAGTTCTGTACCTGAGATCTAGAATGGTTGAGGGCTGGTATCTCTCGTCTTGATATTCCAGCTGCCTGCGAGGGCTGCTTGGAAGCGCCGGAGCTGGATTTCTCGGCAGGAGAAAAACAGCTTCTCGTTCTCAGCGCGTCAGGAAGGCGGGGCAGCGCGTGTGGGCTTCGCTCTCTGCTGGGCTCCTCAGCGCGTCTCGCTGCTCCGATCTCGTCACCACCGCGTGTGTTTGCTTAAGGCAATGTCGGTAATATTTATACCTGTAAGGTGTCGAGATTGACGTAAGGATGGACATGGATACGTCAATAAGGATGTCATACGAACGGGCTTGTTCGCACATTCTTTTGCTGAAGTTCTCAGTGAAATCAAAACAATGGCCGCAGGGATTTTCCCAGGTTGTCATAGGTTTGATTTTTTTTGAGAACTCTGTATGCCTTATCAGGGGCTGGAGGAATAGTGCTTGTCTAATTAGATGGCATGCGTTATTACCTAATCAGATAACACGTTTCTGTGCCGTGGTGTGGCTTAATCAGATAACGGTTTTTTGCACCGTGGGTCGGCTGCTAGTTAAGTATTAACCAGAACAGGGCCGGGAATAGGGGAATCGATACAGAACCTATAGGAATACATCACATCGCCAATCAGCTGACCTGTTCGACGGAAATGTGGGGCGGGCGGTGGCAGCGCTCAGATCTCAGATAAGCTTTTGGTCCACGCTTCCGTTGACAATCACGTGCAGAGTAGCCCTTGCCAAAATGGTCATGCTTCCCAGGCTCCTCTACTACTTTGTCAATTTGCCACTATTCATCCCGGCCCCCTTTTTCTCAAAACTTAACGTGGTCCTGCGGGACTTCATCTGGGACACGTCCCGGCACCGGCTAGCACTGACGAAACTGTTTCTGCCACGGACAAGGGAGGACTAGCCGCCCCTTGTTTTGAGCACTATTACCTGGCTGCGCAGCTACAATGGATTGCCCGCTGGCTGGCAGATAAGGGGAGGGAAGACACTGCTACGACCGAGCCGCCGTACCCTTTGTGCCGTGTCACCAAGCTATTTCACCTGCTGACGGCGCCTGAGAAGCCCGCCCCGCCGCTGCTGGCGGTGGCATACAAATGCTTCCATAGAGAACTGTTCCTCATTCGAAAGGTGCTCCCATACGCGCCTGCTATACCCTTGGAGGGCTCTCCATGGGGCGGGGGGGGCCATCACGCACACCATGTTGGAGCAGTGGAGAGAGGCTGACATCTAGACACTGGGCGACCTTTTCAGAGATGGAGCACTAGTGGCCTATGAGACACTGGTATCCGAGGACGGGATACCTCCTGGGGGGTTCCTGCTGCATCGCTCACTCGTATCAAAGATGGCGGCCAGATGGGGAGACATGGCGACAGAGCCTGAGCAACATTTAACCATACAACACCTGCACGTTATGGGGAGAGGTAGGCACCTGGTCCGTTGGTTTGCCGCATCGCTAAGGGCCCACACAGAGATCAGCTTGGCTCCGCTCAGAGGCAAGTGGGAATGAGATATGGAACGGGCGCTGACCGATAAGGAATGGGAGAGAGTTCTCAAAAGCCCGGTGCGCATCCCCCAAAACATGCGCTTCCGCCAGATACAACTCTTCATCGTTCATAGAGCCTACCTCACACCTGAGCTAATCAATAGGTACTTCCACCATTCCGACGCGTCCTGCCCCAGATGCGATGAACTAGATACAGGACTTATCCACCTCTTATGGAACTGTCCTAGACTAGGTGCTTACTGGAATGCGATATGCGGAATGCTTGGGGTGTGCACGGGTCGCACCATTCCCTTCAGCTGGCCTGAGTACGTCTTACACCAATTCAAAAGGTCGCCCAAAGATAAGGCATCTTCCTGCTTCTTAGATCTGGGGTTGGTGGCGGCGAAGCGCCTTCTCACGAGGCGGTGGAAGGCGCGCAAACCACCTGCTGCGCAGGCGTGGGTCTTTTCCCTTCAGGCGTGGGCTCGGGCGGAATGGATAGCCATACAGAGGGAGGAAACAACGAGGCTCCGAATAGAACCTATGGTGGAGCATTGGGAACGTATGCTTAATGCCCTACAGGTGCTGGGGGGGGGCTAGTGACTCGGATGCTGAAGCGACCTAGGTGGATGGACTGAGGGGTTGGGGCGTACCGTGGGATGCTTTACTGTCCGGATAACCTGTCATGCAGTCTTCCAGCCTTTAGACACGCAGGACTGCGATGCATACTTGCTCACAGATGAAGTTGCACACAAGGGGGTGTGCCGAGGGGGGAGGAGAATCGGCACGCACGAATGTATGTGTTTTGCCTCTATTGTTTAAGTTTTTTTGTATAAATGTTAGATAAATGTCATTTCTAGGCACAAGTCCATAGTGAAGGGATGCACCCCACGAGCATGCTATTGTGCAAGACTGAACTAACAGATAGTCATGAACAAATACAGAAGGCGCCGGACTAGGCCCTCCACGTGCTAGTCGGCTCGGAGCACATACTCTTCACTTATGAGACACTGTCAGCGCGGCTCCATGATTTCACTCTGTATCGATCTGAGATGCTTGAATGTTGGACCGGCGAGACCGGAATGTCATGATAACCTGATTGTTCTTTGTACTGTACTTTGAAAACCATAAAATGCTAATAAACAGATTTGACAAAAAAAATTGAGCCATTTTCATTTAAAACTGGCCCACGTTTTGAGCAACTCAGCGAGGAAGAGCAGGAGAATACATGGTTTACTGATGGGATAGCTCGATACCAGCAGAGTAAAAAACAGTCGCAAGCAGGTGCATTCCAACCTGCTACAAAGACAGTGCTACCAAGAGGAGGAGACAACGGTTTGAGCCAGTTTGCTGAGTGACAAGGGGTGGCAGTAGAGATTGAGCAAGCGCCTGTTGGAGAAAGAACGTTTGTGTACACTGACAGTTGAGCCACTAGTCCAGGACTAGTGAGCTGGGCACCGATCTGGCACAGAGATTGATGGAAAATCAAAGGCATCCCTATCGGGCGTGGTGAGCTGTTACAGGAAGAGATGTGGAAGAAAGAGAAGGAGTGTCAGATGTATGTGGGGGATGTGGATGCCCACTGTCCATCAGACACCTCCCTTGCATCTCTGTTCAAAAATGAGGAGACCAAATGGCCACAACAGGATCAGGGGTCATTAATGGAGAAACTGAAGCGGCCTTTGCAAACTGGGCTCACACGACGTCAGGGCATCTGGAAGAGAATGGCTCGTATGCATAGGCACAACAGTGGCACGTTCCAGTCGTCAAGAAGCAAGTGCAACCAACAGTGAAGGGGAGCCCTATGTGTAACCAGATCAGACATATGCCCTTGCACAAGAGATCAGACGCACATATCAAAAGAGGAACTGTAGCTGCAACAGTGTGGCACATTAACTATATTGGAGCCTTGCCAAAGGAAGGGGGCAAAAGCTATGTACTGACTATGGTGGACATTTATTCTGGATTCATGATGGGCTTGCCTTGTTAGTTTGAGGATCACAAATTCACTTTGCAAGGGCTAGATTACCTGATTAGACACTATAGGGTACCAGAGGAAATCCAGACAGACAGGAGTACATGTTTTTCAGGGAAAGCTGTACAGGATTGGGCTCAGGAACAAGGTGTTCATTGGGTGTTACACAATAGTTATTATCCACAAGAGACATGAATGATTGAGAGATATAAGAATTTGCTGAAGAGACAGTTAAGAAAGCCATCAGCACATCAGACGTTGAAAGAATGGAATAACAACCAAATCAGTGCATTGTTTGAGTTAGACCATAGGTCAGTAGGGTAGCAGACGGGATAGACAAAGGTTATACCCTTGGGAGTAGAAGCAAAAATGTCAGCAGGGACATATGGTGAGATTGTCCCACCATCCAGCCTAACTATCAAAGGGATATTGGTGTTGAGAGGAGTTATTGATCCAGATTACAGGGGAGAAGTCAAAGTGGTACTACTGAATCAGGGAGATACTGCTGTATCATAGGGAGTGCAAAACCCACAAATGAAGGCGAGATCTTGGCCCCCAGATACTACCCAAAGAGGGTGGGATCTGGAAGCATTGGGAAGATAGTGGGAGTGATTTATATCATCCAGGACATAAAGCAGAAACTGGGAGAGAGATTAAGGAAGGGAGTAGGAAGTACAGATGTTATGCTTTAGGAAAAATAATGTTAGCGTGCCTGTATGTATGTCTGCAGTGACACACACTCTGTGATTGTGAATGGGGGATCCATGCCAAAGATGTGGTTCCAGTTCGCCGTGATGATTGCAATGCTGGGAGCTGTATGGGTGTAGCCAAATGTATATGAGAACATCACCTCAGAACTCCATGTATTTTGTGCACTGCTAGCGCCCAACATCGCAGCTAACGAAGGGAGGGTTCCACTTTGCAGTGGGGCAGTGCTTGGAAGCAAATGGATGGTTGCCAAAGTGATGACTTGGAAGGTGACGGGGCGACTAATTTGCCATACCTTTGGACTAACCGAGTTACAAGGAGGAACCACAAGAGTACAGGCCTTGAAGGTTATTGCAAATATGACGTGCAGATATTGCGATGAAATTTTGCCTTTTGTGCCAGCATTCACATATCGTGGTAAGCAGTATGAGTGGCTGAATAAATGGACCTTTCAGCCAGGCAATATGGCAGTTGTTGCAATGCAAAATGGAACATTGGGAGCCCCAAGGTCCCAGCATCCTGCCTTCATGTTTTATGTAGCAGAAAAGCATATGCCTAGCAACTTAAGTATTGGAGAGGATGCCAGTAAGCTCTGCATGCAAATAGTATTAATCTGGTCATATTACAAAGCGAGTTCAGCAAAGCAAATGTTACTTCCTATGACCGGCTCAATGATTATTGTCCTTGCCACAATTACGAATTAGAACACATACACCGATTCATACACACTAGAGAAGAACAAATCATGTGAGTTTATAATCTGACTAGCAAAATTAGAAGCTAGAAAACAGTATGCACCAATTGCTAGACTAAACTTGCCACAGTTGCTAAGCAAGCAAAAGACTTAGCCATTCGTATGACTATTGATGCCAAGCAACCCATTCACAGTCCCTCTTAAGCTCCAAGCTAGATGTAGACATTAAACAACTGTATGGAAAAATGTGAATGCTTAACGCAATGTGAATACCATTAAGTAACTAGTGTTTGCATACATTTGCACTCATCAAAAAGGGGTGGAATGTAGTATATAGGGAATAGTGAGTGGAAGACATTGTGTCATGAAAGGGTTTACTAGCTTAGGCAGTGTTGATGAGTGAAAATGCATGCAGAAACCCCTTCTAACACGCGGCACTAACAGAGACTCTCATGATGTTTGTTTTGCCATTTCTACTAGACAAAATTAAATGTGCTGCCCAAGGTGCCTTGTTTATTGTACCAGGCCAGGTTGAGCTTGCAATGCTGTTTTTAACCTACCATAGACACAGTTATTTGGGAAGAAGCGCTGTTATACTACACTGGGGCAGCCGGATGTATCGTGGGGGAGACATCCGTTGAGGATGTACTAACCCAGATAGGGCCTGGGAGGATGATTGATGAGTACCAGAGAGAGCTAAGTTGTAAACATGAATGAAGGGAACTGAATCTGGTATAAGCCACATTTTTGTATATACGAGGGGGGATGCCCTTGCCTCAGGGAAGCTCACAGATGGAGTCATGCAGAGCTGCCCTCAGCCCGAAGCTGCTGCCTCCCCCCCTCCACCTAGTATGCCATTCTCAGAGAGGGTGTTGGAGAGGATGGAGCGTGCTTTCGGGCGCTGTGGAAAGTTACGTTCCAGGGGGAGATGAAGGGCCTAACTATTGCTCTAGCCCAACTTGTTAGTTTCTTATTAGTGTGTCTTTAATTAGCTGCATTGCAATTGATTTAAAACTGTGTTTCATCCTCAATGTGCTAGCATTGAACTGAACATATGGATACGTATATTAGATGTGACCATTTTGCTATTGTTAGCTGAAAGTTAACCATCGCTGCACCAGTATTGTTCTGTCTACTATTGTTAGTTGATAGGTTATATAATCCTGCACTACAGAATTACTCTTATGCTTTTGGTTTGCTGCATTGTTACCTGTCCCTTATTGGCACCATTAAATCATAAATGCACATGCAGCTATTTTGCTAAGGTATGTCGCCATTAGCTGGAAGCTCATATATATTTCTGTGATTGTTTTGACATTGTTAAGCAATTACGTTAAGTACCAGGGGTGAAAGGTTAGACTTTCCTGTGCTGCTCACAGTTACAAATTACTTTTGTGGTTTGACCCACTGGATTGTGAGTGATCTCAGTTTTTTTCTTTCTTTATGATTGTATCAATGATGCATTATAAATACATATGACCATCCTGCCATTGTACAACTATCATTGCTTTTACATGTATCCACATTAATACTTTATTAAAGCTAAATTGTATCCACTATTTTTGTGTGTTGCTCCTTACTGGGTGTCCTTATTGATTTGTACTTGATTGACATTGCTTGGGTTGGTTGCCAGCAGCCAGTGCAACACATCAGGAATGAGTGTTCAGTGAGCCACGTTTCCCTGATGTAAATCATGTTGAAGTCATAGATTAGGACAGTCTCCGCAAACTCGGTGCAGTGTTTGGCAGCAGAAAGTTGTGAAGGATGCACTTCAGGTTTGTGAGTGCCTGCTCGGTGGAGCTGGGGGGGGGGGGGCTATATGAACGTGGATTTGGTTGTTAGGTTGGATCTAGACAATGTCTGGGGAAGAATTGGTTTCCTAAACTTTCAATTACGTAGATGTTGTGTTGGGTCAGCGTGAGTTGGGGCTAGAGGAATTCTCAGGTTTGTAGGATTCCAGTAGACTTTCAATGTCAATGTTTGAACGGTCGTTAAGAGCTGTTTCTAGGTGGAGAGATTTGTTGCAATTAGGTACACATGGACCGCAAAGAGAAATATCATTGGGGTCTAGGATGGTGGGACTAAGGGGACTAAGGGGAGAGGAGCTGTTCTATGTTGGTGTAGGCACCCTTGGCAATTATCAAGCCTGTAGAAATATAGTTGTTGATCCTGCCATATGTGTTTCTGGTTTACAGTTTCCCTTTCTCACTGGCTTGGCTTGGAGAGAAACAGCTATGCAAGTGAAAATCGCACTCGCGATTTAATTGTAAGTCTTGCACCAGTGGGAGTGTCACCATGCATTGTGGTCTTCGTAGTTTTCTCATGAATGTTCCTCAAGGTAGGTGCCGCCGTATTTTCCCTTCCGACTGTAGAAAACCGTGTAGGTCGCCGTTAGGGTAAAGCTGAGTTGCTGCTGTCGGCCATTAAAGAAGGGGAAAACTCACGGAATGGAATATATATATATATATATATATATATATATATATATATATATATATATATATATATATATATATATATATATGTTTCGGCTTTGATATAAACCTTGATCACAGGTGAGCAGCATTTTATGGTGCAGAGTGACCACATGCTAATTGAAAGCCAGACTACTCACTAATTCTGTAGTCTTTGTGGACAATAGCCCCAAGAATGCACATTAGACATCTCGTGAAACTCGAACTTAGACTGCAGTGCTCACAGTTTTCCTTTTCAGTTCTGTATAATTCAAATCCAATGCAGTCACAGTTGAAATTAATACACTACAAATGTGCATTTGCTCACTGTCTGTCCATGCTGCCACAGTTATTTTCATATTTTCTACAGCGCCATCATCCACAAATCCGACAGACGAGGTGTAAATACCCCTCTTGCATCTATTGCACTCCTCCACTTTCACATCTACATTGTGGATAAATCCTCTTCTCTCTCTCGTGGGGGAGGTGGGTTATGCCCCCTATTTTTGCGTTTTATAATAGTAAATTTAAATAAATAACCCAAACATTTGATATAATGAAATATATATATATATTTTTAATAATAGTTACATTATATATATGTATTTATAACCCACACACACATATGTGAATTTGAATTTGAATTTAAACGTATTTGTATAGCGCACGTATACTGGACGGTTTCATGGCGCTGTGGAGGTGGCTCAAATTCATATTACAGACTCGGAACCAGCTCAGGCTGGGAATGCCTGTTGGAAAAGAAAAGTTTTAAGTCTCCCTCGAAACTCAATATAGGAGGCTGAGGAACGGATGGGTAAGGGTAAGGAATTCCAAAAGGAAGGGGCGAGGACAGCAAACTTGCATCCTCCCGACCTCTTCCTCCTAAAGCGGGGAACCACCAGGAGGGAGAGGGCGGATGAGCGCAGATGTCTGCTGGGAACATAAGGGTGAACAATGGACGTAATAAAAGCCGGAGCTGTTCCGGCCAGGGCTTGAAAAGTGAGGCAGCCAAGTTTGAACAAAGCTCTCTCTTTAATTGGGAGCCAGTGAAGGGAACCCAAGGCGGGGGTGATGTGCTGGGATCTGGATAAACCAAGGACCAACCGGGCCGCTTGGTTTTGTACAAGCTGAAGTCGACGTAAGGCATAGTTGGGGATACCGTTATAGAGTGCATTACCATAGTCTAAACGTGAAAGGACCATTGCCATAAGAACAAGTTTGAGGGCTGACAAGGAAAAAAAACGTGAAATTTTGCGGATGGTGCGTAGAATAAAGAAACAAGCCGAAACCACCGTGCTCACATGTGAATGGAGAGTAAGGTGTTGATTCAAAGTGATCCCCAAAGTTTTAACAGAGAAGGAAGGTAGAGGGGGAGGGCCAAGTGAAGAGGGCCAGAAAGCAGAGGACCAAGGGTTGAGATGCCCACCAGTCAGGACAAGCTCGGTCTTGTCAGGGTTGAGTTTTAGATGATTAAAATTCATCCAATCCCTGATGAATACCATCACTGACTGGAAGCTAGAGATAGAGGAGGAGGAGTGAGATAGATTAAAGATGAGCTGGAGGTCATCAGCGTAATTAAACACTGTGACCTCCATCTGCTGTAACGCAAAAATAAGAGGGAAAATGTAGAGATTAAAGAGGAGAGGGGAAAGAGAAGAGCCCTGGGGAACACCACATTGTACCTTGTGAGCTGTGGAGGAGAAATCCGCTAGATGAACAGCCTGGGTGCGGTCGTTGAGGAACGATCTAACCCAGGACAGGGCTGAACCCCTGACGCCCGCCGCCTCGACACGGGAAAGAAGGATGGTATGATCAACCGTGTCGAAGGCGGCAGAAAGGTCGAGAAGGATCAGCGCCTGAGGAAGATTAGAGTCCAGCCCCTCTCTAAGTGTGTCCATCACGGATACCACCACCTTCTCGGTGGAGTGCAGGGGACGGAAGCCCGCTTGAGAAGGGGCAAGAAACTTACTAGTTTCGATAAAGGCACTCAGTGTTTTGGTGATGTGCCGCTCCAGGACCTTAGCCAGGTAAGGAAGGAGGGAGATGGGCCGGTAATTGGACAGTACTGTAGGGTCAGCCCCAGGCTTTTTTAAGATGGGGATAACTGTGCCAAATTTATGCGACGTGGGAACAGTTCCCCTTCTTAGGGAGTCATTAAGGAAGGTCAAGGGAGGAAGAGGACAAGCTTGAAAAAATTTACACAAGATGTGGGCAGGACAGATATCCACCGGGGATCCAGATTTCACAGTAGGGAGAATAGAAAGAAAGGTGTCTTCGGATAACGGAGTGAAGTGATCAAAATGATAAGAGTTGGGCGGTGGAATAATGTCAACAATGTGTGTGTGTTTATATAAGTATATATTTATATATTGTATTAAAAATAATTAAATGTATTTAATTTACATTATATTAATGTCATTTATTACAAAAAAAATAAGACTTACTATTTTAAACTATATATTTTTTTTTATTAAAATGTTATGTGTTTTAACAAGATTATCGTGAACACAACATTTTTTTCCTCGCTATTTTTGTACTTACCATTATAACTAAAGGGACATTACATTTGTGTAATACAAATTGTTGTATCACAATATTGTTGTTTTTGACATTGAGTCAGCAATCCATACTCAAAATCAGGATGTTGGGAAACAAGCGGGTGCTCAACAGGCTGCACCCCCCAAGGTGGCGTGGAGTGGAACAGTGAGAAGCTCATGGCAGATGAGAGGAACATCCTTGTGTCATGATGGAGGCACATTGGGCAAGGAACTGTACCCTGCAGAGGATTGGGTGATCACGTAAAGGTATGCCACAAGAGTACAGTGCATGGTAGAGGGAGTAAGGAAGCAGAGGAGGTTCCTTTAAAAGCGGCCATGGGCCACACAGCATCAGCTGGATCAGGCTCGGACATCTTCCCGAGGAGTCCTAGTGCAGCGGGCTAGATCTCCAAATGTTTATTGTGACCTCCAGCACCAGTTCCCTGGGTAATTGTGGAGGTTTCTGCACAGGTGCGTGCAGTGGTTGGGGGGTTCTACCCAGGATACGAAGCTAATTTATCTGCTCCATCCTAGTGGTGATCTTGGGACTCACCAACAAGTTTGTTGCACCCTCTAGGTGCTTTTCTGAGCAATAAACATGATTTAGGCAGTTTATCACACAATATTTAGGAAATCTGAATAACAATGTTTATCACACCAAGGCCCATGTGAGTTCTACACAAATTAAATGGAATGAATTGAAAGTGCTATTGGAACACAGTCTAGCAATTGAAAGTTAACAATTTTTCACAACATTTAGTAATAAAATGTGTACCAACCTGAAACAGCCCATGTGGCTTCATCAATCTGATGAAAATCTTCAGTTATATTATAAACTATGACATCACACTCCAGCAAGTAATCTAACAGCTCTTCTCGGGTAGTGATCTGAAAAAAGTCATACATTTTAGACAAAAAGAACTGCTCCTTAAGGGATCACAGGGTATTCCTTTACACATCTTTTATTTATGGCCACAACGTTAAGCATATCCAGCCTAGATAGCTTGTGAGGATACTGTGTATTGCACCAAAAGTAAATGTAAATGGGAATATTTACTCTTTAGTCTTAGAAGACCTTACTGACAATGAAATAAGGATAAAACATGAGGTACCTCCGCAAAGCTTTCAAATCAATTAGTAAGCAACGCATAAAAAGGGCCTGAAGTCAAGAAGCAAGGGTTGAAAGCAAATTGTCTGATAGGTAAGTAAGTGATCACATACTTGCTGACCTAATATGTGGAGAGGTGTTTAAGTCATGGTAAGTGTGCTGTTAATTGCCTGTGCGCTATCATTTGTACTTTCATATACTTTGGCCCTACCCATTATAATGGTTTCAGAACCTTCCGAAAATCCTTCACATTGGCTGCAGAACTAACTTCTGAGTCCCTTCACTTATCATCCTAGCTAAAGACCCTACACTCCCTCAACTGTCACAATGGCAGATGAGCATGGCCTCTTTGGGCCTCTTCCTATCATGGGGGATGCAGAACCAGGCCTACCTGCCTACCTGGCCTTACATCTATCACAAAGGAAATACTGTCTTTGTTTTGCTGCTCTATTTGTTATCACAATTAAAGAGCTTGGCAATTTTGACGCCAAACTCCACCATTTTTCAATGGCTTTAGAAACGGCAATGCTCTTTCTGCCTTTACTAAACAAAAAAGTAATAATTAACATTAACAGGATAAATTATGCACTTCAACCATACAAAACAGCAACCAAGATTCACTGGCAACTCTCGCATCAGTCCTAAGTTACCGGCATCTTCACTATCGTCCTCGCTTATAGGATTGAATTGCCTTCTATCTCAACCGAAATAAATCTTGTGAAACTAAAGATAAACGATACTACATTACGAGCGGTTGCTCCCATTTGGTGACTACCAAATGGGAATATTGGTTGCTGTTTTGTTCGGTTCTGGAATACGCAGGCAGGTTCCTTATTATTCAGGGTCATCAATACACACAAGAATCTACGTCCTGATGATGATCTTATAGATGTCTTCACATCAAAGAACTAGACGTCGACATTTTAACCCATTTTCCTTGTTAACAACCTGTCAGGAATTGTTCATTGTATTGTCAATTATGGTTTACCTGTCAATCAATTTGTGAAATTGGCAAGGGCATTAGTCTGTCATGTTAAAAGATCTATATGGAAGAGTGTTAATTTCAGGCACTTTTGCTCTCATGTAATTTATAATCTGTACCCTTTTTAGAATAAAGTTTTTTATAAATTTTTATTTGATCAAGTATACACACGGGTTGAATGGTTTATCTTTGTTGAATTTTGTTCATTTTTGCATTTTGATTCACTGGATAATTATCAATTTATTTTGATATTGGTTGTGAAGAATCCACTATTTAGGGCTTTAGAGAATGTATGTCTTGAAATTATAAAATATGTAACACAAATTGCCTGAAGCACAAAATCTCCACAAGCTTCTTGAGAGGGAACGATCAATTTATTGTGATCACCCTCAACACTTTACTTAGTGTCAATGTTTTTTTAAAATCTTTTTCAAGTTGTAACAAGCTACATGACGGATAAGCTCCTTAATGGTGTATTTCTGTTCCCTTTTAAATTTCTGAAAATGTTTGAAAAAATGCTCTTAATTTGCCGTCCTGCTCCGAAATAACAGCACGCCACTGGTGTGATCAAAGTTTTCTCCCAAGAGCATGGGAGAAAACTTTGATCACACCAGTGGCGTGCTGTTATTTCAGAGCAGGACCGCCAATTGAGAGCATTTTTTCAAAAAATTTCAGAAATTTAAAAGGGAACAGAACTACACCATTAAAGGGGCTTATCCGCATGGTGGTAGACTACATATAAGTACGCCGTTTGGCGGCAGTCGACAATAGTAAAATTGTCCTGCCTGGCCCTGCTTAAAATAATTGAAATCCCTTTACGCCTTAATGCCCTGCTCTACTTACAAACAAGTTTGATACAAAGAATAAAACACCCCTGATGAGAGATCAGCGACATTGTGCCTGATCTCGAAACGCGTCGGCACTTTCATAGGGTGGAATAAAATGTCATCTTCACGATACTAGGACCGGCTGGTCCAGTATTGATTTGTTTAAGAGCCATTCATTTGCTTATAATTCCCCCTTGGATTGGTTTTCTCTATATCTTTCTCATTTTTTGATTGTAATGTTTGTTCTAATGTTGTTTGCGATGTATTCTCAGTTTTTTTGTAATGTTTGATGCAAGGAATTTTCTTTTTTGTAATGTGTAAAGAATTTGTTTTTCATGTATGTACAAAGTATTTATAGCTGTGTAAATATTTAATGTATTGTTCGTTTTCTGTCATGTAGCTTGTTACAACTTGAAAAAGATTTTAAAAAACATTGACACTAAGTAAAGTGTCGAGGGTGATCACAATAAATTGATCGTTCCCTCTCAAGAAGCTTGAGGAGATTTTGTGGTTCGGGCAATTTGTGTTACATATTCTATAAAGGGTCTAGCCCCCACCACTTGTTTATGGACCTATCCCCTTTTGTTCATTGAAATTATAAAAAGCTTAGATCTTGAAAGGAAGCTATTGTGACTGTGGCATCAGTAAGTGGTGTATGTCCTCAATATATGCTGTGGACACACATTGTTATACTTTTAGAAATTAACTTTGGGTTTTTCTGCTTCTCCACTTAAAAGTACATGTTTAATGTTAGACTGGCTCAACCACCGGTACAAATAGTCTTTGACAGGAATCTCCTACATGGTTTGTGAGGTATATGTGGAAAAAAGCTTACCGAATATGTTTCCAAACAAAAATCTGGTTTCTTGCTATTTTCCTTCGAGAGAGTTCCAACTATTTGGAACATTCCTTCTTTGGGTTTAAAAGGGGCAACCTCAGTCTGAACAGACCTTGCTTCCTCTTCTTCCTCTTCGTCTTCATCGGCGTCTTCAAACGATGCACCAACCGCACAGGTAGACAAATACTGAAAAATGGAAAGAAATACATTACATATATATAGTGGTTTCCAAATATCAGTACTACAGTTCAAAAATAACTACACATGATTTAAACATAGTTTTTTTTAGGTTTGTGAGTGGACCTGGGAAAGAGGTGATGTCTCTGAAACCAGGAAAATTACTTAACTGGCTCCTACATTAAAATGTTGATTTATTGTGAATTTTGGGCTTAACAATAAAAATCAGAAATTACAAAGCTATGAATTTTTTTTTTAAAGCAAAATACAAACCAATACAAGTTGGTGACAGACTAAAGTACCTGTTTAAAAGTGTTTAAAAGGATAAAAAATAAAATGTCTTATATTAATGTTTTCCTTCCGACAGATTTAAAAGCTCTATTTAACAGTCCTAACGCTAGATTTTTTTTAACCATAAGAAAGAGGTTGACTGAGTTTCTTATAACTCCAAAGCCAATTCATAAACATATTCTTATCTAGTAGAGGAATCCAATTCGGATCATCATAACTACTGATGATGTCCTGGGAATATAATTGTTTTGGGATCTGCTATTTAGAAGAGAATTGGCTATGTTTTTAACTGTCTCAGTACATACATTTCAGTGCAATACAGTCTGTACACATCAAATAAACTCTAACAATTTTACCTAAAGTTGCTTGCTTATGTGTTAGGTCTACACCTCACCATGTAATTGTTTCTTGGAGCTACAACAGTAGAGGCATTTTATAAGAGCGATATTTTGAGGCTGTCTGGGGGTATTGTGGTAAAATTAGCTGAGTACAATCGAGATATCATAGGTACTGGCTTAATAAAACACAGAAAGCACAACTAAAAATGTATGCTTTACACAGCAAATAAATCTTTCAATATACACAGACCATAATGTAGGCTCAAGCTTCATGCCGAAAAGTTCTCTCTCAGGTTCCACATATCTTAAAGAGTCCTACAGTAATACTATGGGTTAAACACATTTTATAGAAATGAGCTAACCCATAAAGCTACAGAGTCTGTACAGGTAAGACTTTGGATAGTAGAGGTATCTCAAGTGCCGATGTATCTGATTTAGGGCAGGTTGTCCATTCCTGAGGTTAAATAAACCTTACTGACTAGGTTATAATACAGATGAGCTATCCATCAGACTAGTGCTTTCTAGCTGAAAGTAACCATTAAGTAACATACAACTTATAGGCACAGGCAAGCATCCTTCAGGCCACAGATATCTCATAGTTTCAAGTCGCAGAGCGTTATGCCAGGTTACAGAGATTGTACATGTCCAGACTTTCAGGGTAGAGAGATCTTACCCACTAAAGTGGCAGAGGACAGAAGACCTACTTGTCCTGTCACAAACTTTAGCATGGTAAAGTTTGAAACAACAAAGCTGTCCTTTGGGTTGCACATATATTACAGTTCCAAACATCTGACTGTAAAGCTATTCATCAGGTCACAAAGAAGGTATAGGGCCAAGCCTACGGTACAGAGCTTGGACAGGTTTTGGGCCTACAGCAATAGGTCATCAATCAGGTTAGCGATATCCCACAGTATGCTCTATTGGGTAGCTATCTACTTCTTCAGATTAGATCAACCGTAAACAGTCATGCCAGTGACAGCAGTGGTATCCTTCAATTTTGCACAGATAGTTCATGTTCAGGTCTCTGTCAGTAAGCCATCACTCAAGTTACAAATATAGAGTATGTTCATTCACACATTTAAAAAAAAAAAGTGTTTTTGAGCTACAATACAAAGGGTTCTTTATAGGCTTGGGAAAATGTATAGTAGCTCTTCCCTAAATGTACCAGGATACTCTCCCGTGCACCAGCAATAATTCAAAAGTTCCAATAATCATGGACCAAGTTTTGCAAAGAACACCTATTTCTTTAACAATTATAGGCAAGGCTAAGATGATAATGTGGTCAGTTTCTATGTGAGGAAAAGGTAATTCTTAAAATCATGGCACTAGAATTTAACATCCTCCAATATAATCCTGAGAAAAATACTTAAATACCATTGTAAATTCCCTCTGGCCTTGGAGCATATTTTTCCTGGAACCTTCTATACTCTTAGGGCCTCATTAGGATACCGGGCGGACCACCACCGACAGGCGGTGGGTGGCAATCCGCCCGACATCTGGGGCAACTGTCTGATCACCAGATTATGATGCCGGTAGTCAGAGTGCATCGGGCGGGGTGAGAGGCTGCCGCCTCAGACAGGCTCAAGGAGCCCATCGGGAGGCGGTCGGAGCCTAATCCCTACAATAGAGGCAGTGCCCGCGGAGGCGCAGCCGTCGGGATTAGGATGTCAGTGTCCCACAGCCTTTTTATGGCAGTCCCCCTGCCATTAAAAGGCTGTCGGAAAGTGACTTTGGGGGCCTCTAGCAGGGCCCCCTCCCCGTGGGCCTCCGCTTGGTGCTATGTGGTACCCCCTTAAACATTCATGCACCGTGTACCAGGCACTAGTTGGTGCCTGGATGTTTAAAAACATCCCTTTTTCTAATGCAGCTTTTCTAGGCCGCAGCAAAAGCCACAATGGAAAAAGGGATGATTCTGACCACCTACACAGCGGTCGCATCCTAATCTGGCAGATGGGACCTCCGGTTACTAGTCAGACAGTCCCACACCCGCTGCGATGGCGGTCGGGAGCTCTTCCGACTGCCATCGTAATAAGACCCTTAATAGCTGCTTTGGTTTTATTGTTCAGAGTCTCCCATGCCAACATTCTGCCTATCCTGTTCCCTTCCTCATGTGTGTTGATAATTGTTAGTAAGGTGTCTCTCTAAGACATCTGGTTCATGAATTCAGAATTCCCATGTAGTGGACTCTTAAGCCACTAGTTTAAAACCAAACTTATTTGAAGATTCGTACTGTCTTGATAACTGTTCCGGTTGCCTTTCGCCTCTTAGCCCTGGGAGGGGCGTGGGTTCTCACTGCTCGGAGGGCCTTGGATGGTCCGCCTGGGATGCAGTGTCCATGTCTTCAACGGCTAATTCTTCTTGCATTTCGGAACTCTGCAGCTTTAGTTTTTCTGGCAACAGCTTCCATCAGGTGGCTTTTAGTAGAGGGCTGCCCTTCACTTACTTAATCCTGTCCAGTGCTCTCCTAGGACCAGTTCTGAATCTGACTGTGGCACTGTAGATCACTCTGTTAGTCAGTCAGATGTTGCATGGATTTTTTGTTCTAGCTATCTCTTCCCCACTGCCGGATCCTTGTCTCTGATTCGGGTTAGTCGCTAGTGGCCTGAATGAAGACTGCATCTGTGTTTTGTCTTTTTCGCTTAGGAGGGCTGTCCATACAAGTCAAAGTCCCCATTGTGGGCACATTCTTAGTTAAACGTATCTCAGATACGCCACAGGTTTTATCTTGGCGTATATCTAAGATGGCTCTCCTCCTGCTCTATGTGTTCCTCTTGTCTCTACTCTTTTTTCCTGCTGTTTGCATCAAGATGTGATTAGAGCCCAGAGACAAACCAAGAAGTGAGCGCGCCATTTCCTTCGTATGCATAAGGCTCTTTCTTTGCAAGCCTCCAGTGTTCACCACACTTCCAGGAGTCAGCCCCCTGCCTTTGCCCCCCCCAAACCGTTCATTCATTCACTGCCCCAATTTGTTTTATAATTTTTTTTGCACAGGGTCTGTTTTCTTTATTTGCCATTTTTCAAGCGAGAACTAATAAACGTCCGTCTAGTGCTCTCTCACAACGTCTTATTGTGGTTTTTAAATGTAACATGCAGCAGTATCGATTTTAAACAGTCTGGGGGCAGTTAATAAAATGTGATCATGTGAGGGTAGAAGGGCACGAACTGGTGCAGTGGGAGATCATAACTTCCTCGCCGGTGCAGTGTCTCTCCACTCGTACATTTCAAATTTAACCAGGTTGTGGTTCTTCCTGTCAGCAGTGTCTCGTCCCTCTTGCATGCTTAGCTTATAGTTGAAACTTTTTATTAAATGTTGTTGTTTTGTCTTTTGGTTTGGTTGGCTTTAGTCGGCAGCTTCTTAGGAGAGTGGGTTGTGCCAATGGCTAAGAGAGTTTCTGGGATGCTCCACTCAAAGCGACTTGCTCCTACCTCCTCCCTCCTCACATATCAGGTATTGAGGTACTGTCATCCTCTTCGGCCCTTCTCCAGTCCTCTTGTCCAGGCTCCCCACTCCCACGCGGAGAAGAACCGACACATCCCCTACGCAGCAGTAGGGACCCGACGCATCACCGTTCTTGCGTGTAAGGAACCGACGCATCACCTTCCCTGCAACACTTGCGTTACGCATCCAAAGGTACATTGAACTTAAAGTGTTGCATTTTACATCTAAGGAGAACTAAGCTATTTCTACCATTTTTAAAGTACAGTATTGTGGATTTTTGTCGTTTGTGGTCTTGTGTTAAGTCTATATAAAAATACTTATTTTTATACTACAACTTGTGTGGTGTCCATCTGTAGTGTTGCCACTGGGTTACTGTATATGTTCACAAATGCTTTACACACTGCCTGTGAGATAAGCATACCTGCTCGTGCCAAGCTACCAGGGGGTGAGCAGGGGTTATTTTAGGCGTGTACCCCCTTACCCTGACTAGACGCAAGGGTCCCTATTTGGGCAAAGGTACCTACCTTTACCAACTAGAGACCCCCAAATCTAACAGCCACCACTTGACAAGAAAATATGCGGCCCTGAGCATGTACCTGCCTTACTGCACCTAGTCTTTTGAAATCTCTACACTCAAACTTCATCTCACTTGCCCCTCTGAATTAAGGAAACACAATAGACATTACTAAAATGTGATGTATATAAGGCCAATTTCAGAGTGTTTAGTGTCAGCCATAAGATAGACATTTAAAATATTATGAATGAATAGTTGAGATAAACGAAAAGAAACACAACAATGATGACCGTTCAGAAGGGTAATGCAGGGAGGAGAGAAGTTGATGAGTTAGAGTGGAAGAACAGTACTATCCAAGATGATCAACAACTATACGATTAGAATCAAGATGTCTATAATAGGTAGGATGTTAGCATTCTGCATAAACAGCTGTAGTTTTCTTGGTTTAAGTGGATGGCTTTTCCAAAACAAGTAAAGCAAAGAAGACAAACGGTGTGGATTATTTGTACAGTTTTGAGATGATCAGAAGTGTGTTGGGAGGGAGAACACAAGTAATAATATGGGCATTTTAGGAGCAATGGACTAAAAGTTCCAATCATTTAGTTAAAAAAACAATTTGCCAACAACATTTTAAGAAGCAGTTAGTCAGAAAACATTACGTTTGACAAAAACATATGAAATTTGAATATTGACCATAATCAAAGCCCAAAATTACAAATACAGCTTTCAGGCACCGATATTGGTCAGAACTAGAGTTATACCACTAAATGTATAGTGTTGAGGTATTGACAGTGCAAGTTAATGGCCCAAGTGGAGGTTATGGGCTGGTTGAATAAATGCAGTTTAAACATCTGTTATTCCCAAACTTTTTAAACCAACTGATTTTGAACTAAGTGCAAAATATATAGAATTCTTCACTACCGAGTTTGGATTTATAAGTATTTTAAACTAAACATTTCAAACTTCAACCTAGATTCATACTTACATCGAGAAATGATGATGTTATTTTTTTAATTGTTTCAAATGCATGGTATGATTAGGTGCATTTATTGCACTTACTAATGCTGATGCTCAGTCTGCGTTAGAGATGTCAATCTGGATTCAACTAAATATGCTTGAAACAATCAGATACTAAGGTTCCGATTCACAAAGGGACTCTGCACTTGGGGCGAATGCCCCGCAGTCGTGGCTGGGGCCCGAACTTTTGGCGGGAACTCCACACTGCAGGTTTCATGTTGCAGAGGTCCCGCCACGAGTGTGCCCCCCATCCCCCATGAGTGTGGAGGCCCTTTGTGAATTGAGCCTTAAGTGGGTATTGAATATTTCAACAAGGGATAAAGAGCGAGGATGACAGCTGCTGCCAGTCAGTGGTGTAACGAAACCTGAGGGGGGCCCCTGCACAGTTCATGGAGGGGCCACCCTTATGCTCCAGACTCAGTCAGTGGCTTTAAGGCCAATGGCCCCACTGCATGTGCACAGTGCCGGAGGGGTCCCACAGGGGCTGCAGGGGCTATTGTTACGCCACTGGCTGCTGCACCTCCTTGAAGGTATAACTGGTTACTGAGCACACTGGATGGGTTGACCTCTCAGCAGTGGCAGCTTCTTCCGCATGGGGGGGTTGAGTGGGGGGGGTTGGCGGGAAGGGATAAAAAAATAAGAATAAACTTACCTGCTTTACCGCCGCATTCGCTGCACGTCTCTGCTCGTCTTCTATTCTTCTTCCCGGCTGCTACCTGCAGCCTGCATCGGAAGCACCCAGGCTTCCGATTCTACCAGCCAATCACGACACTCCAGGAACAACGTCGTGAATGGTCTGAGCGGCCTATTTGGCCGCTTAGGCAGTGCCTGGGGAGGCCAGGCATGTTCTCCATGGGGCTGTGCAACGCAGCCCAATGGAGAACATGCCAACTGTGTATGACTGTTTGGCTGGCCCAAGAGGGCTGGTCGAAGCATCATGTACATGAAGGGAGGGAGTGCAAACCACTACTGATCTCTCTGCGTCAGCCAGCCCAGCCCCGCCCTGCCCCGCCCCGCCCGGAGTTGCAAAGGAAAATAAAATGATAATAACTTCTTGTTATTATCCTTTTTTTTCTATTTTTCACTGCTCAAGGAACAGTGGGGCGACACTCCTCTGCCTTAGCGAAGGACACGTAGTGCACGTAGTGCTCCCAGAAACTGTATAAAATACATGGCTTGAGGGGTGTGGCCAAGATGGCGGCGAGGTAAGACCTGTCTCGCTGCCTCTCCGCCAACCACCGAGCACAACACTGGCATTCGGCCACCCATAGATCCAGGAATGCTGAGGGACGGAATCCAGACATTGCACTACGCCCGGAGAGCCCTGAGGTGCAGCGAAGGGGCCCGCTGAGGCCGTAGACTCTGTTTTCGAGTACGGCACAGGAGAGTGCATTGTGGATCCACAGGCGGCGGCCCCACCTGGGAGATCGTCATGGCTCCTGTGACGTTCCTGAAGCGATGGTGGGCTGCACAAGCACGCCGAGTGCCCTGCGAGTGACAACCGGCACCAACTTCACCGAGCGGACCAAGAGATAGCCCAGGAGAAGCAAGGCCTCACAGCGTACACGGGCCTGGAGCACTACCTCGCCATCTTGTTTGGCAGTGACGCACGGACCGGGCTCGCAGGTGAGAGATAGAGGAAGCGGGCCAGGGCAGCTGCCGCAGCTTTGCATTAGCGACAATGAGGCCGCACCCTTGCACCATGGACAGTGGGACGGGGGAGTGGGTGCGGGCATTTGGACCCGGCCCACCCAGTACGCGGCCTGAGGAGCAGCCTAGGGCCAGTGATCAGCCCTACCCAGTGAATCGCGAGTCAGGCCTCACACACGGAAGCGGCATAGGCTCGGCCGCAGATGGAGGCACGCGCAGGACGGCTTGAAGCTTGACTGCGAGGCACCTGTTGGCCTGTGCACAGCTGCGGGGAAACCGGGTCACAGCCTGGAGCTCCCCAACACGCGCGCAAGAACCGAGAAGACCCAGCACACAACTGGGGGCGATACGCTTGGGCGGCCATTTGAAGAACACAAGTGCGACGGCCTGTGACCGGGTACCGCCTATCATCCCTGGAGGGGCAAATCGTGAGAGGTGCATGGGGAATCTCGGGGAATTTGAGCATGGCTGCCGCTAGAGGCAGTCGCCAAGGGTGGGACCTGGTGCCCTGCGGAGGCGGCCCGGCTAGGCCCGGGTGCAGTTTGTAGGTGTGCCGTGTGGTCCCTCGCTTGACTCCCTGTTCGGCACACCCCTCCACAACGACTAACGCCCTCCCTGCCTAAGAAGGGCACCCTTGATGGACCAGCCCGGGACATTGGGTAAGCAGACGGCAGCATGAAGCATTGACATGCCAGGTGCGGCAGCACAGGGACCTTAGACTGCGGCCAGGAATGCGGCCCTACAGGCAAAGGTGGTAAGCGGCATCATAGCATCCAGCAGGTTGGCATACCTGTGTAGCATGCAGAGGTAGCAGGGGGATTTGTGGCCGGACGGCCTGACCTTACTTAGCCGCGGAGCCACCGGCTACAGCAAAGACTCAAACTCATAGCAGAGAGTACCGATGGCAGTAACTGAACCAGATGAGCCAGGCGCTCTGCCACCCCTGTCCCACTGCCCCTCACAGTGCTGTAACTACCACGAACCAGGCTGGACCTCTAGGTACCTCGAAAGGATGAGCACAAGGGTGCGGACCAGAAGACAGAGAGGCCTCTCTGCAGACACCTGGACTATCCTGGAGGCGCACTGGGGGTGTCCAACGGCTTTGACTCACCCACTAATTAACACAACCAGAAATAGGATAAGACCTCCAACCGGGGAAAGAAGGAGAAGACACTGAAGGAGCTTTTTGCGCGCCCCCAAGGAGGAACCATCATGGACCACCTGCCCCAGGGTGACTCCGCTACGTCGCAGACGGAGGGCCCCAAGGAGGAACCGGGAATGCGGGCCTTCCTCGAATGTTCACAACGCTTCGTGGTGATCTGCAAACGGTCAAGCAAGGCCTCACCTCTGAAATTAAGGACATCCGAAGAGATGTAGATGATATTGGCGAGCAGGCTGCCACTCTAGAAGACAAGGGCGATAACAGGGACACGTAATTGTCATCGTACAGCAGGAGGTCATCTGCATTCATGAGCAACAGGTTGACCTACAAACACACCTCGAAGACTTAGAGAACCGTTCTTGCAGACACAACATCAGAGATGCGAACCAACGAAGAAGACAGTGAAGTATTCAATTACGCCAGGGAGCTCTTTTATCACATCCTGGGCAATCCACCCAACATAGACCTTAAAACAGACAGGGCGCACAGGGTGGGCCTCCCCCGGTCCGATAAAGCTCTGCCCGCAGACATCCCGGTCTGTGTTCAGGACTTCAGCATGAAAGAGGACATCCTCCGCAAGGCTAGATCCATGCATCCGATCACCTTCCGAATTCAGACCCCAATCTTATATCAGGACCTTGCTACGCTCACCCTGCAGAAACGCACGGTCTTTCGCCCCATCACTACTCACCTACCCCAGCGTGACATCTCATATTCTTGGGGGCACCCGTCTTATCTTTAGGCTGGATGGCAACCTGTATCAGCTCCGCTCACTCTCAGAAGCCAGCCAACTGCTGGGCGTTGACATTCCCGAGGAATAGGATGGAGGCCACAGTCAAGGCCCAGACACAGGAGATATGCAGCCGAGATGGCGGCAGCAGGGAAGCCGGCACCGCACCAAACAACCGGACCCAGCAGAGATCACAAAAGGGCAGCAGGCAGTGTTGGAGGCCTTGGCGAAGACGCAAACCTCGTGAACACTGCAGGGGTAATCTGTTCTCTTTTTCTTTCATCTGAGGTGGGTGGCGGGTGTCGGGGGAGACACACTTGGCCACACTATGGACCCCACGAGGACTCCCTGCCGATCGTCCCTGGATGACAGACTGAACTTTGAACACTTTTCCCTTTGAGTTTGTTAGGTTTGTTTATGTAGGGTTTTATGTTACTTGGGTCCCCCGTCCACTGCTTCCCGGCACGTATTGATCTGGGGTTAATAAATGGACTCCCCTCACACTAGCTCACACAAGCGAGCCTAGCCCCGGGTCTCACATTGCATGCTATGCTCCCAGACTCCTAGATGCCTCTTAACAATCTCAAAGTCCTCACGCTTAATGTGAGAGGACTTAATAACCCCATCAAGCGCAGGGCGATCCTTTCATACCTGGAGAGTACGGGGGCAGACATCTGTCTCCTGCAGGAGACGCACCTGCTTTCAAAGGATTGCCACCAACTTAAGTCTCACAAGTTTCCCACCCAATTCTTCTCGCCTGGCCCTTCTAAGACAGCAGGGGTCGCAATACTAGTCTCAAGAGCATTTCAAGGGAAAGTAGTGCAAAAGGTGGCGGAAATCAAGAGTAGGTTACTTTCTTACCAGTTCACGATCGCGGGGCACATGCCGGTCATTGGGTCCCTAAACACGCCTAATGAGGGTCAGGAACTGTTCCTTCACAAGGCATTGACTGAGGCCACTGCTACAACAGAACGTAAGATCCTCCTGGGGGTGACCTTAACCTAGTACTTGACAATGAGCTGGACAGGTCTGCCCAGCGCTTGGTCAGGTCGGCACGCTTTCACGGACAGGCCTGAACCGACTGACGGAGCTCGGCCTGGTGGATCATTGGCGGGGTCAACACCCACACCTCAGAGAATACTCGTACTACTCTAATGCCCATAAGACTTACGCCAGGCTGGACTACCTGATAGGCACCGCGACATCACGGCAGCGGTCGTTATCCTTGTGTCATCACTATCGGACCATGCATCAGTAGTGGCCACCCTGACCCTACTTCCTCTTCAGCGGCCCACACAACAGTGGCGTCATCGAGACACCCTCCTGCAGCATGCTGATGTGGTTGACCAGGTACGAAGCGCGACAGTCGAGTCTTTACTATACAATGACAATCCAGACACCCTCCTGTCCACCAGATGGGAAGCACTCAAGGCCGTGATCAGGGGCGATCTAATCCTTATCTCCACGGCAGACAACACGGAACGCAGGCGAAAACGGGACGATCTGACACAAAAAGTCAGGGAGTTAGAGCAAATGCACTGTCGAACAGGGGCACCTCGCACCAACTGTCGCCAACACAGGCTCAATTAGCGACAATAGACCAAAACAGGGTGGAATACACAGCGCTGCATTTGCGCCATTAATTTTATGTCAGGGGCGACTGATGCGGGCCTCTGCTCACCTACAAACTACGTGAAGCTAGACTACTACAGGGTGTTCAGGAAATCTGAGACCAGGCGGGGAAGATGCGACTATCGCAGAGACATTTAGGGACTTTTACACCCAATTATATTCTGAGCAGAGGTTGGAAGCTGCCGACACCGACGCTTATTTGACGCAAGCACATCTCCCTACATTGACTCAGGAACAGGCGGAACACCTGAAAGGGGACATATGAGTAGAAGAGGTCATAGCAGCCATAGCACGACTCAAACTAGCTAAATCTCCTGGGCCAGACGGTTTTAAGCAGTTCTGCTCCACTCTAGCTCAGGCGGGATTTATTCCCTAAAGACAAACAAGCAACAATACCAAGAGGGTTTTACACCTTATAGAGAAGGCATCACGAATCTCCGTAGACTACATGCCACTTACCATCGATGCGGAAAAGGCCTTTGATCGGGTCCATTGGCCGTACTTAGAACAGGTGCTGATCCGAGTTTGCCTAGGAGAGAAAATGAGGACGCAGATCCTGAACTGCTATCATGCCCCCGCGGCATCCGCAAGGCTCAACGGACATACCTCGGCCCCTTTCCCATCAGCAGAGGCACAAGACAGGGGTGTCCTCTGTCACCCCTGCTCCTTGCACTGTATGTGGAGCCACTGGCCCAGAGAGTTAGGGCCCACCAGCACATTTACGGGCATCCGCTTCGGGGGCGACACACACAGTTTATACGCAGAAAATGTGCTCCTGACACTGGCAGATTCCGCAGTGGCTCTGGGAGTTTTTTTGTCGGAGCTGGACTCCTTTACGAAGGCCTCTGGGTTCAAAGTCAACATTGCGAAATCAACCTCCCTCAACCTCTCCCTATCACCACAGGCGCAGGCATGCCTCCAAAGTCAGCACCTGCTGCAATGGTCTGGGGACACGGTCAAATATTTGGGAATTTTCTTAGGCCCCACTCTGCAATCCATGGCGTCAGTTAAACTGCATGCTCAAATCCGCTACGACTTGCAGCGGTGGAAACATTACCCTAATTCGTGGCTTGGGAGGATAGCGGCTATCAAGATGACAGTCTTGCCCAAAATCTTATATCTTTTCCAGACACTTCCTCTATGGCCACCTGACGGCTGGCTCAATTGGGTACAGTCCGAGCTTTCCCTTTTCATGTGGCAGGGGTGCAAGCCACAAATGAAGAAATTAGTTAGCACCCTTCCACCCAATGAAGGTGGACTTGGGATTCTTGACATTCAACTCTATTACAAAGCCGCGCAGCTATGGCATCTAGTGGAGTGGAATCGCACTGAGTCAGAGAAACATTGGCTATTTCAGGACCGGGCGGAAGCGGGTACATTCCTCAGGAAGATTCCTTTCCTCAGGAAGATTCCCTTCCTCAAGAAGCCGCATAGACCCACCCAACCTCTATTCTTTTCACATTACACACACCACCCTAACAACATGGGACCAGACCAACAGGTGACACGGGTTGACGATCTTCCCCTCCCCTCTCAACCCACGTTTTGACAAACCAGAATTTAGCCCGGGGATAGGTGAGACTTCCTTTACACATTAGCGAGCCACGGAATGCCGAGCATTGAGTCATTTCTTTGACGTGCAGGGGGTGATCCCTTTCCCTCAGCTTAGGTCTGATTATGGACTTCCAGAGTCCGAACGGCTCCATTATCTGCAGCTCTGACACTGGGCACTTCATCCTGACAATAGGCCACATGTGCAGAGACACCTTACCCCCTATGAATGATGGCTAATCACACGATCATCTGATAGAAAACTGATCTCATATCTTTACAAGATGCTACTCACCCAATACAAACACACATAAAACGCAGGCCGTGCAAGGTGGTAGAGAGATCTGGGACACAAACTTAGCAGTAAAGAATGGGAGGGTGTATACTACAGGGCTCGGCACACTGTAAGAAATATGGGCCTCACAGAAACATTAACCAAGCTAGTCACCTACTGGTATTACACACCAGAACGCTTGCATCACACTGACCCCACGCAAATCGCAGATTGCTGGAGGGGTTGTGGGAAAACCGAAACGTTGGTCCGCCTCCTGTGAAATTGATAAGCATCTTGACACGGAGCTCCCCAGATTCCCTACCTACATCCTACTGGGAGTGCCGAACCCCCTAACATACCCTCTCAAGTCGAAAAGAGGCTGCCAGATAGTGATTGCGCTGGGCACGGCCACTCAAAACGTTCTACTTCACTGGAAGACCTCCTGGATTTCCACTCACACGGGCTGGCTCCAACACCTTTGGCACATACTGGAGATGAAAAAGATAATCCCTTACACTAGCTGGGAAGGGTTCGACATTTGGAGACCTCTGGCAACCACTCTTGGCCATTCTAGTCCAGGAATTTCGGAAACTCACTTGCCTCAGATACCTACACCTCCTACATCTCACCACACCTGACACTAAGACTCCATGCGCATCGCCACGACCGTTAACGCTATACTCCCGACACAATTTCCAACTCGTGGTGGACGGGGAGGGAGGGGGTATAAGGGGAGGAGGGGAGTTGTTATCTTTTGTTATCACTTTAGTCTTAGGTTTTAGTCTGCTCAAAATGCCAAGCCACATACCAGGGCTCTGCGTAGCCCATGATTTGATGCTTTGTGCACTGCGCTTTGATATATTGGCTGTATAGCCAATAAAAAGAGTTAAACCATAAAATACATGGCTTGCAGTATGCAAAATATACAACTGTAACACGCAGCTCATAAAAAAATGACAGCATTGCCAACTAGGTAAGGAGTTGCCATCCTTCATACAACTGACCTTATCTTAAAGAACAACCAATACTGATTCGGTAATGAGGAATATCTTCCCATTCATTCCTATGGGCCTTGCTGCCCGTAGGAATGAAGCCATTCACTATTACCGATTCGGTAAATACCGAATCGGTAATAGCGGGAGCACTTTTAAGGGTGGCAGGGTGTCACATTGACACCCTGTTGCACCAGTTAATCGTGCATGTGTGCACATGTGGCACACATACATGTCCTAAGGGCATGTATGTCTGCCACATGGCACTTTTAAAAAAGCAAATAATTGCTTTTTTTAAGGTATTCGGTATTTACCACCAACTGTAGTAGGTGGTAAATAACGAATCCTTAAAGCAGAAATGCACTCACTTGAGTGCTTCCTACATAGGTTTTAAGGATTGGGTAATTTACCGATTCCTTAAAATAAGGATTCTGTAATTTACAGATTCCTTAAAATAACGAATCGGTAAATTACCGAATCCTTATTGAGGGCTACCTACTTTGGAAAGGGCTAAATACCAGTCGGTAATGGGAAAATTACAGATTTTCGTCCGTTGCCGACCGGTATTAAGCTACCTACATCTGGCCCTAGGTCTTGCAACACAGACATACACAGAGTGACTCCTTCAATTACCTTGGCATCTTAGTTGTGCCTCAAACTCAGAACCTCAGTTATGCCTCCAGAAAAATGTAGCCCCTTAATGGCCCTGCTGTTTCCCACTGGATTAAGGGTGCAATGCATAGTTTCCTGTCCCACTCGGAAGGACTGGAGGTGGAGCGCCTAGGCTTCATATAAGAGTATGTTTTCTGTATCCTAGTGGGGTGCAAATAACATGCAGTTCTCGATATGCAGTGTACCCCCAAAGAAGATAACATACTAAGTACCACCACCAAGTGTTATGGAATAGCATAACAACACTAACTCCCTCCAAATTATCACAGATACTAGGACAACGTTTGTAAAAACACTTCACTGGGAAAGTTACAATATGTTACATTAAAACAATCAAAAGTATGAACCTTGCCACACTACTTTTGCTAGGGGAACCCCAAAGATATCATACCTCAACTACTCCTTGTGTAGCTCTGTCACCTAAGGGAACTAACAGGATCATTAACCCAGAGCTAATTAATCCTCCTAATAATACCTAGGCACAGCAATAATGCTGCAAGGAGGGATCTCTACACTGTAGATGTCTAATTATAATAAATGTCTAGTTACAGCAAGCCTTGTCATAAGTGGTACATAAAAAAAACACAACAAGGCTCAATGGGTGGGAAGGGGTGCAGGATGATAATTTCAGGGTTCTGTGGGCGGAGGCACTCTCAGTTGATCCTGCCCTTATACTAGCTCATTAGCAAAAAGCATACAATTTTCTTATAGGCACATTAATTATTTTCTTCTGTGAAGAAATAATATCATAATTACTTACTGGTAATCATTATTGATTTTTGACTTATTATCCTTGTCACAGTGATTACTTTTTATGTGTATCCACCACTAGATACGAGAAAAAAGCCTGCAAGTATACTGCCAGCTGTCCTGCCCAACTTGTGGGTGTGATAAATAGCTCGCTTACCCAGCAAGTTACACCGCAGGCCAATAGTCAGGTGTGGGTGAGCAGGTTGTAAAGAAAGTAACGAGGGCAATAGAAGTAAAGATTACCGGTAAGTAATTAGAACATTATCCCTACCTCCACCATCCTCATCTCAGTCATTACTTTAGAGGATTTTCAGAGCGAACTAGCCTTCGATAATTTCAACCAGTAGTAAACATGAGAGACCAATATTAGTGCAACCAAATAATGGCTAGATGTAGGTGGCTAAATACCGGTCGGTAAAGCCGAAATTCAGTAAATATCTCTGATACCGACCGGTAGTTAGCCCTGTGCGATGGAGGTATTACAGATTGCCATAGAAAATAACGAATCGGTAAATTAAAGGGAAACAGATACCCGTTCCTTATTTACCGATCGGTCAACACAGAAACCTCAAAATACTGAATCGGTAAAAATTTGGTAATGCGGTGTAGCAAAATTCGGTAATACCGAATTTGTCCAATTTCGGTATTAAAGAATCGGTAATTGCCACTGACCCCGTGTAGGTGATAATCAGGTGCAGTGCATAAAAACAGCCCCAAAATGCAACAGTGTGAACACAATGGCAGCCCTCTACGTCATAGCAAAGTGGCTACGTTTGCGAGCAGCAGGACAGAGGGTCTGGAGACAGGAAGAGCGTGGGTAAAGACTGCGTGTCACAATGTTCCAAATGACTGAGCCACAAATCCATGACAGGTACAGGTTACACCCACACACCATCCTTGACCTGATACGGGACCTGCAACCATACCTGGAGCATCAGACACCAAGGGCGCACGCAATACCCACCCATGTACAGGTACTCTGTTGCCTGCACCTACTGGCATCAGGAAGTTACCAGAGTGTGATAGCCGCAGCAGGTGTTGTGTTACAGAGCTGCCTGTCCCGTTTCTTCAACTCCATTCTGGACGCCATGATGCAGAGAATGCATCACCACATACGCTTCCCCAGCACACAGGCGGAGCTGCAGCAGACCAAGCTGGATTTCTACCAAAAGGCACAGTTCCCACATGTAATAGGCTGCATCGATAGGACCCACATACCAATCTGCCCACCTGCAGCTACAGAATACATATACCGCAACCGCAAATCCATTAACTCCATCAACGTGCAGGTGATATATGATGCAAACTTCATCATCACTGACATTGTGGCCAAATTCCCAGGGAGTACCCACGACTCCTACATATTCAGGAACAGTGGGATCTATACACGTCTTGCTGCTGGTGAATTCGGAGAAGGATACCTACTAGGTAAATCAATGTGACACACCCTGATGTATACCTTGGATTAACGTATTGGTGACCCGAATTAATGGCACTTTCATTCCCATTTAGGTGACAGCGCATATGCCCTCCGGTCATTCATGCTAACTCCATACCTCAACCCATCCAGCCCAAGGGAGAGGAGATACAATGTGGCACATAAAAGCAAGCGCAACGTTGTGGAGCGCACCTTTGGACTGCTAAAAAAGCAGGTTCCGTTGCCTCCACAAAAGTGGAGGTGCACGTCAGTACCGCGCCTTCATCTGCTGCAAAATAATAGCAACATATGCAATGCTGCATAACCTTGTCACAAAGAAAGGAACAGCAGTGGAACTAACTGACTCTGAGGACGAGGATGAGGACAATCCACTGCCAGAGCCCTGCGCAGCTGGTGTGGCAGCAGCACCAGATGGGAGACACAGACGGGCCGAGATAACACGCAACTATTTCTGAGTGAGTAAGGAGACATAGCCAGTCACTAAATTTGAATGATGGTGTTTAATGACCAGTGCACACCACCAAGATCTGAAACAGTCTCCATACACCCATAGGTTACATCACCCATTAATCTACAACCATGGCTGGCTCTATTTCTTGCGCCCATGCGCTGCACTGCCACGTTCCTTCGCCCCACTGTCTGCAGTGGCGTTTGCTGCGCCTCCTGGTCTCGGTGGGAGAGTGCGTAATGCTACTACGGCTAGTAGCCTCCTCACTGTCCCCCCCCTCTGCTGTAGTGGCCACCTTCTCTGTTTGCAGCAGTTCAAGTGCTGAGGTCTTTGTAACCATCCCCCTAGCCACATCCCGACTCCGGTGTGCCATCTCCTCCTGCATGGCTATTGACCGTCTGCACATGAGGGAGGTAGCAGTGGACAGGCGGTTCACCGCCTTGGTGTATGCATCCAGTTTCTGCCTCTCCCTGCGCCTAGACAGGCGGTCCTCCTCAAACTTGCTGCAGAGCTGCCCCACAGCCGATGCCACGTCACTCATGCCCTCAGACATGGTGTTGTTAATTGCACTGATGCCCTTTTCGATGCGATGCATGTGCGCATTCATGTGTGACATCTCCCGCTGCACTGACCGCATCGCTCTCCATTGCAGGTGCTGGACCTTCAGCATGTTGTCTTCCAGCCCAGCGAACACACTGTCACCTTGGCCCGGGATTGGAGGACTGGCTGCCCTTGCCCTTGCCCTGCGGCATCTGGAGGATGTGTGGGCGCGCTCTGATGGGGACTCTGATCTTCCCCTGTTGCCGTCCTCAGCCACTGTTGACCGTTGGCCCCCTGTGCTCTCCTCCTCCGACACCTCCATCTGCTGCAGGGTGGCCATGACATGCCTCCTGCCTGTCTGTGGTGGTGATGTTGATTGTGGCAGTGGTGATGGTGTTGGTGGTGATGGTGGCGTTGTCTGGAGCTGTGGTGATGGTGGGGATGGAGACGTTTGTGGTGGTTGTGGTGGTGGAGCTGTGTGCCCTGAAGGCGACTGCTCCTCCTCCTGTTGTCTCCCCTCTGGCCTGGGTGCCTTCCCTCTGCTCCCCTCTGCTGCACTGCGAGATGCCTCGCCTGTAAAGACAGAATGTAGATATACTCACTTGTCTGGCAGCATTTGCATTGCATTAAACATTATGCCTGCCAATCACACTGACTGTCCTCTGCTTTCTAATTGCTGTCACATGCCTTTGGGTTGGCTAGACTGACTGTTCTGAACTTGTGTTACTTATGACTACATCCCACATAATGCATTGCAGGTTATGAGTGAAACATGGACTGGAGTGGGAGTACCTATGCCTCTCTGGGGAGTGGGGTTGGGGAGGGGGGTGCACAGCATGCTGTGCATGCATCTTACCTTGTTTGCTGGCAGCTCTGGCAGAGCTGTCTGTGTCGCCGATCCCAGTCACACTCTCCGGCTGGAGGTTGGACTCAACCATGAGCTCCATGGCTGTTGGTTCAGGTGCTCTGCTCCTCCCTCCACCAGTTTTGCTGGCCTACCTCTGCCTCTCCGCCATCCTCGCCTTCGCAGTCTTCCTCAGGTCATACCACCTTTTCTTTATGTCCTCAATGGAGCGCTGGGTGACCGCGATAGCATTCATCTTGCTCTGAATCGCAAGCCAGATCTGTCTCTTCTGCGATTCTGGCACATGGAAGGACTGCTTGCCAAACAGCTTCTCATGGTCCTTTGGGACTTCTTCAATGAGGACCTCCAGCTCCTTTTCGCTAAACTTCTGTTTTTGTTTTCTTTCTGCTCCCTCCTTCTCTCTCTCCTGGTTTGCCATTTTGCTAGTTTTTCTTTTTTTGCAAAGAGATGCTGTGTTGCTCCTGGCTCCTCTGCTCAGCTACCTGCCTCACAGTCAGCTCCAGGTTCAGCTGCCTGTGTGTGGCCACTTCCTGTTTGGGAGGTATTTGGGATGCACAGGATTGGCTGATTCAACAAATTCCGAATTTTTTTATTACCGAATCGGTATTTACCGATTCGGTATTTACGAATTGATATTGGGGTTTCGGGATTTTTTTTTTTTTTACGATACCTTCCGGATCGCTATTTTTTACTGATTAATACAGATTCGGTAATTTTTAACAAATCTTTACGTACATCGGAGATACCGATTCCTTAATACCGAATCGGTAAATTCGGTATTAAGGAATTGGTATTTCACGTTTACCTACATCTAGCCCTAAATGTATTAGTGACCAAAAGGAAAATTCAAGATGCTCCAGATTTCCCTTATTTAGCAAAGCCAAACAGGGGTTTGTGACAGCTCAAATTAACTGATTACGTCAGCGAAGCAAGTTTTCACATATATTTTAAGAGCAATACATCCTCTTAATATCACACTAGAGAGAAAAAACACTTCTTTATTCTGGAGACAAAATCTCATTTACATTCTCTTTTTCGACATATAGGGATAAAAAACATACAAATGCCAATGGTATTGTTATAACGGTTGCTCATAGCATGTGAGGAAGGGAAAAAGAGCACATGTGCAGGTTGAGTGAAAAAGGAAAAGCATCAAAAGGAATAGATTAAACATAACTCTGTATCCTGTTTCTATATGGTGAACACTGGCTGCAAAAATGATGAAGACAGTAGGATAGTGCACAACTGACCCGTCTATATAGAATGTTTTAAAAGTATTCTCCCATGTTAATTCCTAGGTAAGATGCTGTTGCGTTCAGAATTCATCCTCCAGATTGGGTGAGGGGTAGTACAACAAAGTACAGGCCTAGGGCTGGGGGTCGTCGATGTTTCGACCCGGCTTAGGTGTAGGGGCTAGATATGAACCTCTGCAAGCGGGTCTTTATCAGGGCATTGGGAAAAATATGAGGCAACTTAAATTAAGTAGAATACAGTTAGGCATCGCCTGTCTGGTGTATGAGATACTATGTAATCAAATTAAAAGTATCAAGTCAACTGACCTTTTACGGAGCCCAGAATGTTGGGCCTGGTCAGTACGAAACTTCCAAAATGGATAACCTGAAAATATAATTATAAACACTTCACTATAAACACATCCCTGAGTCCAGTTCACTCCAGATATAGCAAAATAATTAGGGGAACAGGGTAGAGTCTAAAAAAACTCACTGCTAAACTTGTGCGTGGTTAATTAAGTACAATCAATAATTTCTGCTTAGAGCGAAGATAGTATTCATTGGGAACCTCAAAAAATGCACAGTGGCAGTGAACAAATCACCAGGAAACTCTATTCATATTTGCTTTGCTAATGGTATTGTATAGCAAAGCAAATAGCTTTAACTTACTGAAAGGCGAGACCTATTGCATTTTTAATGCTTGTTCACTTTTGTCCTGCAATCCGGCCTTCTCTCCGGCTGCCAATTCAGAGACACTGCAGGATGTCCATTGTCCAGCACTTGAGAGCCCCACAGGTTTAACTCTCAGCCCCCAAGGAATTCTCACACCTTCATCCCGAAATGGGCTGTAAAAGAGGTGCTTGTAGGTGGCAGAGAGGGAAGCTGTGGCCCAGGAGTAGTCTTCACAAACAGCTTCTAGAGCCCTGAAGGTGTCACATATGCAAATTAGAGGGGCCTCACACATTCACTTTAGGCCCAGGGCCCCAAAAATCCTAGAACCGGCCCAGCATGGAAGCAATAAATAATCTTCAATGGGCTCCATGCAACATTGCAATAGCATATTATTTCTTTAATTACAAATTTCAACAACAAAAAACACTCTGGGCCAACCACTAGCCAGTCCCTTTTTCCTCTGATATACTAAACGAGTATGAATTATTGCCTTTGGAAGAGAAAGTACTACTCAAACTAGCTCTAAAGACCAAGACCTTCAAACATGCCTTCAGAATCATTTTTTTTTATTTCAACAAGACCTTTATTGACTGTTTGCAAAGTTGACACAGCAGGGTGCCTACATCCCAGCGGGCCGGCACTGCGTCCCATGTGAGTTCTCATCTGAGGGGGTATGGGAAGAAGCACAGCAAGCCGCCTACAACCCATCGGGCCGGCCACGTAAGGAAGGCATGCAAGTCAGTCGGTCAACTATACAGGTCTCCAATAAACATACATTTCCCGAAAAACATGAACAGGCCACAGTTCTCTTGCCCCTGGTCTTGTACTGGTTCAAATATCACTGCCACTTTTCCCCGCCATGCGCCACCATCTCACTCAGTTGCCGCTCCCAACCCTTCAGTTTGTGCAGCGCCAGCCAGCCCGTCTCCTCCGTCTCATGAGTCCATCTCTTCTCGGCGTCCCTCCCCCTCCCGTCCGCCCGTCTCCTCCGGTAGGTGGTCTGGGTGTGTTGCATCAGTATCAGTATGTTTCAGGAGGTAAGTTTGCAGAGGGGCCCAAATCTCTTGTGGGCGAGATGTAGGTGGCATAAGTTCAGCATAAGTATGAAGTTGGTCTTGAAAGTGTATAAGATCGGTCAACCACTCTTTAAATTTGGGAGCTCTTCCTCTCCCCCAACGGCAGGCAATCCGTCTTTTTGCTAACAAAAGGGCCAGAGCGAATCTTAACAGGCAGTTGCTCAGTGTACCCCAAAAGCACTACAAGGAGAGTATCAGGCACGTGCTCCCCGGTCATCTCGTCCAGAGAGCTAAGGACCTCCGTCCAGTATTTCCGGATCAGTGGGCAATCCCAGGCTAGGTGTCCAAACCCGGCATCCTCCGCTCCGCATCGGTCACATCGGTCGGTGTCACGCAGCCGGAGTCGATGCAGTCGGGAAGGTGTATAATAAAGTTGGTGTAGATATCTATAATATATGATGTAATATAAAGTATGAGTCGTAATCTGCTGTTAGCCGAGATGTCACCAGTCTGCCGACAGCAGAAGGACCACTGTTCCTCCGTGAGGGGATGTCCCATGTCCCCCTCCCACCTGTTCTTGGCAGGGACGGCGTCCCTCACCCACTCCCCCTGTGTAGTGGAGTATAGCCGCGAGACTACATGCTCTGGGGAATCCTGCTGTTGTAGGACATGCAGAGGGGCCATGATGGGCGGTTTGTGTGGGAAGCAAGGAGCGAGGGCCCGAACGTCCTGCCGGGGTCGCTCATAGAAAAAGCGTTCCAACAGGGTGGGGGAGGAGGTACCAAAAAACTCGTCACTGGTGCAAAAAGCCCCTTGTGTGTACAGTTGACCCCAAGTGAGCCGAGAGAGCTTTCGTAACATCCGACAGCATCCTCCCTCTTGGGTAATGGGTATATTGTGCCGCCCTCGCAATGGTGTCAGAGGTGAATATAATAGGGGGCTCTGGAGCCTCCGAGCCAGGTCCCGCCAAGCGCGAGTAGTGGATTGGACTGTAGTGGATGCCAGGAGTCTAGGTACCGCGGGGACGCTTAAATATGCTGAATAAGGGATGGGAGCCATATACCCATCCTCCACCGCCAGATGAGGCATGTATGGGGGGTGTATCCAGTGGGCCGCAAAATGGGCCTGAGCGCATGTAAAATATAATTCCATGTCAGGTACCTCCAGGCCTCCGGCGTCAAAAGGATGCGTGAGGACCTCCCAGGCCAGTCTGGGCTGCTTCCCGCACCAGGTTAATCTGAGCAGTTGTGATTTAATACTGTTAAAGAAGTAGCGACTCAGAGCGTAATGTATGTTAGTGAACAGGTAGAGAAGTTTAGGTAAGAGCACCATCTTGATCAAAGACACTCTGGCAGCCATGGATAAGGACATTGCAATCCACCTGGTAATTTTGCCCGTCAATTGATCAAATACGCGGCCATAATCGTCTCTCATCAATTCCTCCCGGCAGCGGGAGACGCGGATGCCCAGATATGTAACCGAGTCCGCGCACCAAGCAAGTGGATAGTCAGGCTCAAAACGCAGGTGGAGTCAGTTAGGGGGAATATCTGGGATTTCCCCCAATTCACTTTTATTCCCGACATCCTACAAAACAATATCAGTATCCGACGAATTGGATTGAGGCTGATAGCAGGGTCTCTTAGAAATAGCGTCAGGTCATCCGCATATAACGATATTAAGATTTGTCTCTCCGGGTACACTAGGGCGTGCTCTCGATGATGTTGTCTGATTTTAGCTGCCAGCGGTTCAATAGCGATGGCAAATAGAAGGGGCGACAAAGGGCATCCCTGTCGGGTGCCTCTGGTTATCGTGAAGGGGACCGATTGTGCACCGTTAATAAGGATCCGTGCCTGCAGCCCTGAGTACAACAGGTTGATCTAGGCCAGGAAGGGGGGGGGGGGGGGAACCCTATGCGCTGTAGCAGGAAGGCCAGGTAGTCCCATTCCAGGGAGTCAAACGCCTTAGTGGCGTCTAGGAACATTGCTGCGGCGTTCGTCTCCGAATCAATGTCCTGCAGTAGCGCGAACAGTGTACGCAAGTTGTGGGAGGTGCCTCTAGTAGGCACAAGTCCTGACTGGTCTGGGAGGACCAACGCGGTCATCAGGGGGCTGATACGGTTAGCAATTAATTTGGCTAGGATTTTCGCATCTACATTCATTAAAGAGAGGGGCCTGTATGAATCACAATACTTAGCATCTTTACCGGGCTTGGGTATGGAGATAATGTGGGCTTCTCGCATAGAGGGGGGAAGAAAGCCAGACTCCCTAGCCTCCTCGAACATGTGTCGCAAAATCGGGATGAGCAGGTGATGAAAGGTTTTATAAAATTCCGCCGGGAGGCCATCTGGCCCCGGCGCCATCCCAGACGATAGCTGCATTATAGCTGTTACCATCTCCTCATCCTCGTGATGTCGTAAAAGAAATTTCCGTTGGCCATCTCCCAACCACGCAATCGCTGTGCCCTCAAAAAAGGAGTCAAACTGAGTGGAGTGGTCTCTTTGAGTCTTATACAGACCTTTATAGAAGAGTCGGAAGGTTGCCATCAGCTGTATCCCTAAGGATCTGGCCATACTCATCCTCAACCTCTAGGACCCTATTCGAGTATCGCGGGGCCGGATCAGGGATGCCAGCGCCCTACCCGGCCTGTCTCCCTCTCCGTACTGGCGAGCCCTATAGTACTTTCCCCTGAATTTATTACCTTGAGGACTCTCTCCATGTTAGATGTCGAGACGTGGTAGCAGTGGCAGAGTCCTCTAGGTCTGAGATACGGCGCTGAGCCTCCGTCAGCCGGTCTTCATGTTTGTCCACCCTGTGTGTGACTCCGTCCAGCCTCGCATTCATGGAGTCCATCTTGGATTTGATGGAGGTCAAGCTAGACTGCATGATGAGCAGGAGTTCCTTTAAATCTGCAGTGGAGGGTGGTGGGGGCTCCGTGTGGTCATCCTCCTGATCTGTCTGTGAGCGGGTGGTGTCCGTCCGTTTTCCCCATATCCGAGGATTGGGACGCGTGCTCCTGTGTTTCGATGATGAACTGTTATTTGGGTTTCAAGAGGTAAAAGTTCCATAGCTTTGTTGCTTAGTCGTTCATTTCGCACTGCAGATTCTTCAAAGGTGATGAGTCTCTCAGTTTGAACCTCTTGGTTAGTAGCTAGAGCAGGGCGTCTGCTACATTGGCGGAGTCCACTTGGCCTACTGCTTATTAACAGCCACATGATGTGGTTTGACCAGGTCGATGGATACAAACCTGTTCTCCTTTTTACCAGCAAGGGGCGGCATTAATACTGTTCTTGATCTGTGGATGGCTAGGACAGGTACTGGTTGTCTGTAAGAAGGCCCAAATTCCTACTTCTCCGCGATCTTTTCTCTGACTAGATCACCAAGCTTTGGGATTCAGACAGGCCTTGCTGGGAAGGTCGGTTTTTCCTCAGTGGTGGTGGGTTTCAGGAGCACGTTGCTTTGTTTCGTTCTAATTTCTTTTAAGTCCTGTAAAACAGCCAAATGATCATTGATATCAAAATCTTTTTGGTCCACCACTGATGTCTGACAATCAAGGTCCGCAACCAGCATTCTTGTCCCAAAAAGGACCTCGTATGGAGTGATACCCCCTAGAGAACTTCTTGGCAAGTTGTTAAGACTACGTTGGACACTTATTAGATGTTTGACCCACCCGTCACCCGAACCTTGTACCCTAGCTGTTATAGATTGCTTTATGTCCCGGTTTTTATTCTCCACAACCGAATTTCCCTCAGGATGGAATGGACTAGAGTACCGCAATGCAACGCCCAATTTGGCCATGGCCTCCTTGAAAGCTCGAGAGCTAAACGCAGGACCCTGGTCAGAATATAGCCTGCCGACTTGTGTATGTGCTGATAAAGACTAGCAAACATTTTATGACAGTTTGAGCGTTAGTCGAGTGCTGAGGCCACATCCAAATGAACCTTGAACACGAATCCACTGCGACCCTGATATATTTATAGTTACCATCCCTTTGTAAGGGACCGCAGTGGTTCAGGTAAACGCAAGCTAATGGTTTCTCTGAAATTAACAGGGGCGTCTGCGCAGGATGTTTCACAGTAGAAACTTTCATCTTTTGGCATATTTCACATTCCAAAACGTAGTTTCTGGTTTGTTTCCTCATGCGTGGCCACCAGTATCTCTGTTTTAATAACGATACTGTGCGGAAACACCTGAATGAGCAGAGGCGGGCCCTTCATGTGCTGCTAGGATAAGTCCTAATCTATGTTCCTTGTTTGAAATTACCCTATCCCCCACTCTAGGGATTCGAGCAAATGGAACATTGTTCGCATCAGTTAAATACGAGTATTTGAGTGGAAACCCTTTAGGTAATGTTTTACCACTGTCTTTGCTTGAAGCATTGACAGCTAGCATTATTTCGCCATCTATTTTCGTTTTTCAATGAGTGATTGCAGCTACGGAAGCCGTTTGCACAGCTGCCTTCGCGGCTTCATCAGCCAATGAATTCCCTGCAACGTGAACGCCATCACATTGATGACTCAGCGTGTGTATCACGTGAGTGTTTTGTGTAACTGAACTACTTGTTCCCAAAGCATTTTATGCTTGATTGTGCCACCTTTTGCATCTTTGTAACCGTTTTGAAGCCAGTTTTGCAAGCATTCATTACAAGATTGAACACAATAATTCGAATCGCACAATACGAGTGTGGGGAATTTGCGGTCTGTTTTCTCAAGTACCATCTTGAATGCTTGCAGTTCAGCTCGCTGAGCTGTACAATCTCCTAGAGATTGCATTTTAGTGACCATTGGTCGGAATTTGCCGTCGCACAAACGTCCTTTAACGATCGCGCATGCCGCACTATAGGCTTGTTTACCCCCAGTAGCGGGTTGAGCTGGTACGTCAATATAACTTTTACATTCATACTGTTCTATAGGCAGAATTTCAGTAGGCAGAGGACATTCTTGTTCATATACTAGAAATGCTTGTGTTTTCAAATAAGGGTCAAACACGTATTCAACATCAGTTGTAGCAAGATAATTAACCCATTGTATCCATCTCGGATGTACAGCTTTAGCATTTGGAATGCTTGCTTTCGTCACTGCCTCTAAGGCAGGTACAGGTGTAACGACCATAATGCGCTTACCCTGTGCGAGGGCTATAGCAGTTTGAACAGCTGACAGAATTTTTTCTGTAGAAGTGAATTTCATTTCTGTTTGTGTATACAGGTGTGATTTGTAAGCTATTGGTACTTTTTCACCTTCATTAAAAGTTAAGTACGTGAATCCGCATTGTCCTGGAATGATTCGGATCACTAAGTTGTGTATGTTTACGCGTGTTTGTAAATATTTAGTTGCTAAGATGTCTGTTTCCAATGAACGCAAAATTTCTGTGTGTTTTTGTGTCCAATTTACTGTTTTAAAGTCAGGTTTGATTAATTCGTAGAGAGGTTTAACCCTTTCTGCGTAGTTTAGAAATTCAGGAATGTGGTTTTATATTTTTTATGCACAATGTTATTCATTAATGCTGTACTGTGTGCGTTTTGTACTGCAAATGTTTTACAACAAGGTTTTTTTTACAACAAATTTTATTGAAATTTCCATCTAAAGGGGGAGAGCCCCCAACATGTCATATTCATACAAGGCAATGAACATACGTATTTTAGTTGTTGCCGAGGGTATCCTTCGGGAAGCTATAAAACATCCACCCCAACAGCCCCCGCCACCCAGCTCCCCCATCCCTGCACCATCCAACCCGCTTGAAAGACTAAACAGGCATAAATACATATGAGCACATCTTCGCGCCGCGAGTAGGAGTGGAACGTCATGTGATGGTGAGTCTGTTCATGAGATCTTGATTCGAGGACGTGTGAGACATCGAAAGATCAATACCCCGATACTTGGCCCATGTAGCCCAGATTTTCCAGTGCCTTTGCGGGCAACAACTGGCCTGAAACAGCAACAAGAGTTTAAATATCTGTAGTCCTATACTAGACTATATGTATTGTCTGGTTTGGAGACAGGAAACAAAGGATTGTTTATTGATGAGGTGCAGGTTTCAATCACCCCCTGGTATTCAAGTTGATCTAATATCTCCCTGACCTGTTTTTATCTTCTTGATTAACTGGGTACTGCCTTTGTGCAGTTGGTTGATTTTTTAACTGGATTTTATGGTGAGGGGAATCCTCATCTCATCCTACATGATTTTTATATAATGAAGGAGCTTGGGCAACTGCCCATTTCCTGGCATGAGTATATTTTAAATGAATTAGAATGTGGTTGGAGAAGGCTGGCATAATGATGTCCTTGCCATGTGGGCACTCCCTGACAAATTCTGGTGGTCAGTCTTGTTCAGCTAGAAGAATGTCATAACCCTTAGAAAGTCGCTCCCAAAAGAATGCTCTCACTTTTCTTGGTATGTCTACCTCCATTCGGAGTGTTATTTCATATAACTTATGTGGAGAACTAACCCTGGTATCTGCAGTTTCAACTTGAATGTATTCATTCAAGTCCACTGTCTCCAGATGATCCTTCAGGTTCTGGCGAGCTGTGGTGATTTCTGCTGCGCTGTCCAACATTGTCTCAAGGAAGACTATCCATGAATAGAATACCTCTGTCTGGTGATATTCATGTGCCTCTATCACACAAACTATCCTACCACCTCTTGATGTTAGGTCATGTTTTATAAGTTTTATAGTGATGGCTTTCCTTATATTTAGATGAATGGATATAGCATCCTCGTCGGTTTCTTGGAAACCTATTATACTAAAAGCTACTGGATCAGCCGCAACTCCACCGTTCTTGGTGTTGTTGCCGTTATTCGGCATTGTTTAATGAATATTGCAGAGCAAGTTTGAAGGAAATAAAGATAAGGTGCACAATATTTTGGAACACTGTATCCTTTAACGTTGAGCAAACCTAGAAGCTAATACATAGGATTTTTCGTCCTACTCAGCTATGGCAGATATTATCCTTTTACCTACTCCAGACATCTATTAGAGTATTATGGAAAAAAGGGGTCTCTGAGAAAAGCACGACTGAGTTACTCCAGTATCTAGCATTAAATTAGTGCCTTACCAAACCATTGGGCGCCATATAGTGTAATACCTATATTCCCAATAGGCTCTGCGCATTGGAATAATATACACTATAGATTTGACATAGGACTGAGGTCAGTATGTCTCTATCGAGTATACTAAACTTAATTGTGAGTGCCAGCTAACTCAGAGGTCACTAGAAACTTTCTTGAATAAACAAGAAGGGATTAGTTTCTGACGACTGCATAAACATGACAACTTTGTTTCCCCAAGAATCAAAACATATCTTCAGAGTCGTGGAAACAATAGATAACTATTTTACTCAGTCAATTGTGCATGCTTTGTTTCTACAGGTTTGCATAGAAATAGAGAGACGGGCGTTCCAATAAAAAGGGGTTTATTGAACAGTCTTCTTTCTCATGCAAGAGAGGTGAACTGCTACAATCGTTAGACAGAATGCAAAGTATAATGCATACAGCGTAAACAGTAATATAAAATAATACTGTAATAGCATTGTTTGTTGCTATGACATGTAAAAATACATACATAAATAACACAAGCTAAAATAGTCAACTGGTGCCTCTAAAATACGCCTACCCCAGTGTACCTAACCTAGGACTAGTACGAGGGAGAAGTAGGTGTTTGTCTTTAGCATAGGTTTAGTTTTTGCCAAGAATTGCCAAAGGTTTCTCTAGGTTCTAATCAGCTCCATACCTTAGAATGAAAGAGGTTAGTATCTCTTTCACAGACTCGATTTCCCAACGCCCCGCAAGGGGAGTCAGAAACACTGGAGCTGGATTCTCGGCAGGAGGATGACAGCTTCTGGTCAGTGTGTCAGCTGGAAAGTTGGCTTCCTTCGGCACTTGCTGTAGCGAGCTGCGTCGTGCAAGTAGTTAGTCAAACTGCACCGAACCACACCGTGCTTTGCCATAACAACTGAAGGTATATTTAAACCTTGAAGGTGTTTAGGAATACCAGCTTTGACGTAAAGTCGGGCATATGAAAGTCATGAATGAACCCCTAAGGAATAGATGTTCAAGCATAATAACTGAGTTCTTGGAGAAATCAATATTCAAGCAAGGGGAAGTCCCTAACGACTTAAGAGTGTGGCTTTCCAAGAAACTGTTGTGACGTAGATAACCGGATGGAAGTAGCCATGCCTGTATTTGGGCAGCATGGGCTATGCCTAAATAAGGGCTTGATTTCAATGTCTATATATGGACAACGCGAATTGTACCCATATAAGGGCATGAATCGGGAACTCCATACGGAATCTAAATCGACATACAACAGCGGTATGTCTGGCCAGTGGTATGTAGTGCCTTGGAAGTGTTGGTGAGGATTGTAACTAGTGTTCGTTTGTGTATGGAGAGCCAGTGGAGCTCCTTCATGTGTAGTATGATGTGAGTGTGTCGTGGGATATTGCGAGTGATTTGGGCTACGGATTTCTGAATAGTCTGCTGTCACCTGGTAAATTTTGTGTTGATGCCAGCATATAGAATGTTCCAGTATTCCAGCGTGCTTGAGACGCAGGTGTGCGTAATGGTTTTCTGGGTGCTGATTCAGAGACAATTGAAAATCTTCTTCAGTATTTTCAGGGTATAGAAGCATAATGACATCATGTATATGGAACATGATAATGAATTGCAAACTCATGAGGGGAAATTCAAGTAGCTTCCCCACAATCTCAGAAATAGGGACTTTCTGATTCTCTGCCTAAGAAGCAGCCACCCCACCAGCAAATCTCCTCCAAATGGATTTACGAGCAGGCGTCCTAAACAGAGACAAGCAAAAGAAACTGAAGATCAAGTAACTGAAATAGCAGAAACTTTACATTAATCTTAGCCACGAATACCAAAGGTAATAAAAGCTGATGTGATGTATGGAGGTGTTTAGATAAGTCCATACAGATACAAATTGCTCTTTTCACATCCAAGGAGTGAAGAAGAATATATTTTTAAGATGAAGGAGAGGGGAAATGTATTGGACCAATATGTTCTCCTGATCCCCATGGTCCATTGATGTCAACGTTGGTATACATTCATGATCAGGTTTGCACACAAATACCATGCTCCAGGATTCTGAGAAAAAGGGGGGCTACAAAGCAAAACTCCAAGCTCACCAGTTCTACAGGCAGAAGCTATTTCCACAAGAAAATAAGCACTTCATGGTCAGATACTACAAATCTACAGTACCAAGAGGTTCAAAAGAAGGATCTGAAGAGAGTTCAAAACAAGAGATGGATAAAAATACAAACTATAAGTCTAGATATAGAAAAACTGCTGAGAAGTAGTAGCAAGAGATTAATATGCACTCAGGCCTCCGCAAATTTCATGAAAAGCTTCCTTTTATGCAGACTAAAATGTTGATGTGTAGACTGCTGGATTCCTCTAAATCACAATAGAGAAAATGAAGGACAGAAGACAAATATAGAAGATAAAGCACCCCAAAAATGAGTTTCACTACACAACAACTTACCTTGGTCCACGCTCCCTTAAACTGGTTCCCGGGCAGGGAAGTGCAGGCAGACAGTGAAAAAATTAGTTTGAGCAAACACCCCACTCAGCTCACTGTGCATGCACTGAGGTAAGCTATATCGGGGACTACAGATGATGCTAATCTTTCCTGCATCCCCACAACAGATCACATCAACTTACACCACCTGCCCAATAACAAGGTACGACGAGCTGTAGTGACGAAAGCGCCTCCTTCTATGGAAATGACTCTCAACACTGCAAAATACTGGGTAAGAGGCCATCATTCAAATGTTGAGAGGGATCATTTCCAATTCATCCCACCGTTAGCAACACTCCCATGTTGCATACAAACCATTCTGTGCTCGCCAGAGAAGGATGACGTGCACGGCATTGGGGACCCAAGCCCAGCAGACATTCCATTTATCCAGGTCCCTGCCTCAGACAGGAGAAATATAGGAAGAATGGTGGGTACGCAAGCTATTTACAGGCCTGCCAACTTACACAGGATCGCCTTGTGACACACTGTCGGACACTTCATCACACGTCGTTCTGATAAAGAAGCACATTTGCACAATGCGCTGGAAACCCTTTCCTAGAATAGGTTTCCAACTCAGACATGAACTATAGGAACGTGCTCTTTTTTTATGGCCACCCCTCCCACTTTTTGCTCCCATGCTGATGGTTATGACTCCAATAGTGCACTGGAGTCTGCTGCCCACACCCCAGTGCCTAGTTATCACCCTGACTGCGATTCTTCATTGATTGATGAACTGCCTTTCATGACTTATTCCAGCTATTACCAGGCAAGTTAATATAACATGCACCGTTCACATTATCCAAGACAGGTTTGATTGTTCTCCAGGTATGTTCTTAAACAGATATTTTCTGTCTAAATTCCAGCTACTTCGCGCTCACACTCTCATTCTGATGATGACCTCACAGTTAAAGAGGTTGAAACGCCATTGACACCAGACTTATATAGACTCCAATCACAGTGAAATAATTTGTATTAATAGGAATCATATGTCTTTTGAGTACTGATGCACCCTTCACTGCACCTCTCTTTCACTTAAAGTAGGACCACCAAATCTCTTTCTTGATGACAAGTACTACATTGTTTATAACATGCAATGAATACATTAATTGCAAGACAATTTCGCTCTATCTACTTGTTTAATATAGGCCTTGGTAAATTTAAGTTGTTTATGTTTGTTATCTTCAAACTACTAAGACTCTTCAATTCATTATACAGATTTATATCTAAGTGAACCGTTGTTTCTTTAGCACATTGTATTACCCAAGGTTCTCTAAAGTGATAGGATCACCCTTGTTAAAAAATGTATGTACCACAAGAGCACAGGCAGCACGTCAGGGAAACTGGGATCCTGAAATAGTGTATCAAGCTGCCAAAGGCAAGAGGAAGGGCAATAAGTCTGCCAGGCAACTTCTAAGAGGTCACAGGACTAGGGGGAGAGTTCTCTTGAGGGAGATTCCCCGGTGCCTAAGGAGGGAACTGCAGCTGATGGAGTCTGGGCTGACCTTGCAGAACTCTTAAGTGCAGGGGGCCCTCCAGAGAGGACCTATGCCAAGGGCAAAAGCATACTATTGAAGGCCTTAGGCAGCAAGCTGCAAGACAAGATGAGGGTGATGCCAGTAGTACCCACAGCGTCTTCTGGGAAGATGGGTGTAACGGGGTCCCCCTTGCGCGCCCCGCTGTAGGGCGCGACCTGATCACATGTGACCCCCCCCTCTTCTCTCCACAGCCCACGCAGTACTCGGAGTGGACCGGCCACGACTCCTACAGCTGTGATGAGGAAGACGTCTGGCCCTTTAACAAGTCCGGAGGTGTAACAGAGGAGGGGCCCAGCAGTTGGATAAAGGAGGAAGACGCCCAACACCAGGTGTGTCTATACACCGGAGGAGCGGTCAGTAAGGAGAAGAGCGGAGTGGCGGGAAGCAGCGAGGAGGAGCGGAGAAGAGAAGGACGGGAGAGCAGAGAAGAGAAGCGGCGAAGAGGAGGACGCGACGACTGGGAGACTGAGCGGCGCGGCTGTAACAGGTGGATCAGCAAAACCAGTCTCGCAGAAGGAGACGAGAGGACGACTCGGGATTGGAGCTGGGAGCCGAACGCTGGGAGCAGCCCGGACCCCGCATTGCCGACGGGAGGAACCGCCGAGAGAGCCGAGGACGAACAGGGACCGCCTGGAGGCCAACACCACGAGCCGCCCAGCCGTACGCCAGGAGGGGTACGGCTCACAGAGGTGCGTAACCGCTTCCTGGGGTGGTTCACGAAGAGAGCCAAACGGCTAACTGAAAGGGGAGGAGAAGCCTGAGGGTCGGGTCCCGGGTTGACTTCACGAGCACATTCCCTCCTCATTTACTTAATCTCACGTATCCGACTGGGTCACTTCACTGTGTGTTATCCCTCACCGCCCCTTCCCTGTGCTTCCAGCAAAGTACCTGTTCCGCAGCACTGATACCTGCCTCTCTTTTCATTCCCCCTGTTGGTGTCGGCGAGGGCGGACAGCACGGAGCCTCCAGAGCCCCCTAGAAGGCGGAGCCTAGTCCGGAGAAGAGAGGAGGGAGTACTCCGGAAAACCCGCAAGGAGAGAAGCAGATCGCCCCGACGAGCAGCAGTTCGCAGAACCTGTACTGATTCACTGTATGATCAATTAAAAACTGGTATCACTAAAACCCGCCTCCTGCCCTTTCCTGGTCCCGCTGTTACAATGGGCTTCTGTATACTGAGGCCATGGCACCCAAACCGGGGGCAGCCAGGAGAATGGTTGTCTCCCAAATGTGTAGAGAGTTCATTCTGACCTTGGACTTAGGCCCATGACAACCAAAACCTGGGACAGGTTGGTTGCCCATTTTTATTGGCCCCAGATGACTGAAAAAGTGAAGGAGTTTTGTTCCTCCTATGCGACTTATCAAGCCAGTGGCAAGGCAGGCACACAATCAAAATCTCCCTTAAACCCACTTCCAGTGGTTGGAACTCCCTTTGAGACGGTAGAGACTGACATTGCTGGTCCCCTTGACCCGCAAATTGCATCTGGGAACAGGTGTATTCTAGTAGTAGTGGACAATGAGACTAGGTATCCAGGGAAATTCCCCTGAGGCTTGTCACTGCCCCTGCAGTGGCAAAGGCCCTCCTTAGCATTTTCACCAGGATTGAGTTTCCTGAAGAGGTGGTCTCTGATAGAGGGACAAATGTAATGTCTGCATATCTTAAGGCTATGTGGGATCAACGTGGAGTGAGCTACAAGTTCACCACCCCCTATCACCCTCATACAATTGGTTTGGTTGAAAGATTTAACAAAACCATGAAAGACATGATAGTGGGTCTTCCTGAAAAACTCAGAAGGAGATGGGATGTCCTGTTACTTTACCTGTTGTTTGCCTACAGAGAGGTGCCGCAAAGATATGGGGGGTGGGGGGGGGGGGGAGGGGGTTGTAGTGCTACATGTATTTATATACATTGTGAGATCATGTGGTGACCATTGACTCCATTCTGTTGTTTTAACTGCATTTTGTGAACACGGTTTCATCTTGTGTCTGTCTGACCATGCCTTTCTTCTGCAAACGCAGACAGTCTGGGTTACTTGCATACACACAGAAATATTTCTGCTTTTCACTTCACCAAGCGGGAGAGATAAGGCTAGAACAGACAGCGGGGGCTGCGTAGCCCAAGGATGAGAAAGTGAATACCTTTCCCTCAGCTCTCATTGAAGCCTGGCAAGCTCTGGTGAGGGACCTTGACGCAGAGAGTGTAGCCAGCACATACAGTACAGATGATGGGAGGGGGAATTTCTAGAAGCCTCTCTCTGTGTTAGTAAGAATATAAAGACAGAGACCTCTTGATGTTTTGACAGGAACTCTTGTCAGTGGTGGACGCACCAGTTGAGGACTCCTGCCAAGACTGTCACCTAGGTTCCTCCAGCTTTGCTGGCAGGATGAAGCAAGACAAACAGCCGGTGAAGTATTCAATGTTCTAATTACTCATTTTTGTGTGCCTACAGTTATATTTCTATGCATTTATTCTTGTGTATATACATTTACTATATGCCTTTATTCTACCTGTGCTTTATTGTTATTTGATGTATGGGAACTTGCTGTAATAAATATTTATTTTTACTTGTCAAATGAGTGTGGAGATTTTGGTATGCTAAAGTGTACAGAGTCTTATTTTGAAGGGTGTTTACGTAGTATTCTAGTGTTTTGAAACCTTGCTCAGGTGTTCTGAAGGGTAAGCAAGACAAGAGTGGATTCAGCCCTTTTGAACTTTTGTTTGGCCATCCTGTAAGGAGTCCTCTGAGTCTATGAGGGAAGGATGGGAGAAACCTCTCAAAGAGCCCAGGCAAGACATAGTGGACTATGTACTGGGCCTGTGTTCATGTACTGCTGAGTACATGAAGAAAGCAAATAAGCAACTAGAGGCCAGCCAGGAGCTTATCAAGCGCTGGTATGGCCAGAGGTCCGCACTGGTGGTCAACCAATAAGGTTAACTGGTGTGGGGATTGGAGCCATTTGGCTCCCAGGCCCCTCCAGGACAAGTGGGCTGGGCCCTGTCCAATCTTGGAGAAGGAAGAGGAAGTGACCTACTTGGTAGACTTAGGCACCCCTAGAAGTCCACATAGAGCGCTCCATGTCAATCACCTAAAACCGCAACAGGTCAGAGATGACATGACCATGCTAATGCTTACTGATAGAGGCCAGAAGGAGAGTGAACCCTTCCCTGACCTGCTGTCAAACAACCACAAGATGGGTCAGTTGAGGGAGTTGTTTTGTCTGACACTCTCACTGCACAACAGCAATCTGACTGCAGGTAAGTCTGAGGTCCGTTTGCTGAGCTCTTTTCTTTGACCCTTGATCAGACAGCATGGTGTACCCATGACGTGGACACTGCTGATAGCACCCCTGTCAAGAACAAAATCTATAGATCTGACCAAGTCAAAGCTTGCATTAAGGATGAGGTCAGCAAGATGCCAGAGCTAGGGGTGATTGAACACTCTGACAGTCCTTGGGCTAGCCCAGTGGTACTGGTCCCCAAGCCTCATTCAAAAGGTGGGAAACCTGAAATTAGGTTCTGTGTGGATTTCAGGGGTGTAAATGCAGTTACCAAAACTGATGCTCACTCTATTCCAACAGTAGATTAATTGATTGACAATCAGGTGCAGCCAAATTCTTAAGTACTTTAGTTGTAACATCAAGGTACTGGCAGATTGGACTCATCGAGGGAGCAAAGGAGAGGTCAGCATTTTCGACCCCTGAAAGCTACTTCCAATTTAAAGTGATGCCTTTTGGATTAAAAAATGCATCTGACACTTTCCAGAGGTTGGTGAATCAATTTCTCTCAGGCCGGACAACTTTAGTGCAGTATATCCATATTATATAGCTGTCTTTAGTTCCACCAGGGAGGATCACATGGTCCACCTGAAAGAGGTTTTACAGTTCCTTCATCAAGAAGTCTAGCTATTCATGCATGTAAGTGCCAGAAAGGGCAGAATTCTGTTGTGTACTTGGGCCACCTTGTAGATGGAGGCCAAGTCCAAGCTCTCCAACCCATGATCCAGACTATTCTGGAGTGGGAGGCTCCCAAACCCCAGACTCAAGTCAGGGCTTTCCGTGGCTTGATTGGGTACAACAGGAGATTTGTGAAGGGTTATGGGATCACTGTGGCATCACTCACTGAACTTACTTCCAAGAAACAGCCTAAGAAGGTCAGTTGGACCACAGGATGCCAAAAGGCCTTTGACACCCTGAAAAAGGCTATGTACGCAGAACCTATCCTGAAGGCAACCGATTATGGAAAGGAGTTCAAAGTCCAAACAGACACTTCTGAACATGGGATAGGGGCAGTGTAGTCACAAACAAATGATGAGGGCCAGGATAAAACAGTTGCCTATATTAGCATGTGACTCCTCCCTAGAGGCCAGCATTGGAATGCCATTGAGAGGGAAGCCTTTGATGTGGTTTGTTCCCTGAAGAAGCTGAGAACCTACTTTTTTGGGATTCACTTCAAGGTTCAAACCGACCACAGGCCTTTCAGATGGCTGATGCAGATGAGAGGGGAAAACTCTAAACTGTTTTCCTACAGGGGTGGACTTTACAGTGAAACACAGACCAGGGACTGACCATGCCAATGCAGATGGCCTTTCTAGGTTTTTCCACTTAGACTATGAGAACTAACCAGGGATATGTTAGTTGCTCATCACCTTTTATGTTAGGACGGTCATGTAGGAAAGTGCCCTATTTGGATGGTCACCACCCCCCCCCCCCCACACTTTTTGCTCCAATGCTGATGTTATGTTATGTTACTTTGGTTTATATAGCGCCAACTCACCAACAGGTCTCGAGGCGCTCTAGACCAAAGAAAACACACTGTATTCTTACTCGCAGAAAAGATAAAAGTAATGTACAGGTTAACCTGTAGATCCAAAAGCCTCCCTAAACAAGATAGTTTTCAACTGCTTTCTGAAGCAAAGAAGATTTGACTCCTTGCGCAAGGAAACTGGTAGCTTGTTCCATAACCGTGGAGTAAGTATGGAAAAGGACCTTCCACCTTTTGTGGCCATATTAAAACGAGGACAAGTCAGCAGCTGGGCATCGGACGATCTTAAGGCTCGTTTCGGGTTGTAAGGCATTAAACGATCCTTAATATAGACAGGAGCTTGCCCATGAATTGCCTTATGTGCGATGCACAGGCTCTTGAATTCTACCCTCTGCTTCATAGGGAGCCAATGAAGCTTAAACAGTAAAGGGGATGCATGTGATCTTCTCGAAAGTTTGAAGATTAGACGTGCAGCGTCGTTCAAAACGACCTGCAGTCTGCTTATCAAATTTTTTGGTAGGCCTAGATAAAGTACATTGCCATAGTCCAGTCTTGATAATATGGTGGCCGAAACCACCGTCCGAAGCATAGATTCGGATAAAAGAGGGACTAATCTGCGCAATTGCCTAATTAGGCCAGTACAGGTACCTACGGCAGTAGAAATCTGGGTAGCCATCGACAGATCCTTGTCAATTTTTATACCCAGACTTTTCACGTTAGGCACTGGTGTTGGGGTGGGCCCAAGTTCTTTTGGCCAAAACAAATCCCCCCATGGAGAAATGCCAGTTGACACCACCAAAACCTCCGTCTTCTCGGGATTAATTTTCAGCAGATTGTCACTCATCCAGCTGACTGTATACCTAAGGACCTCCTGTATATGTAGCTGTGCTGCTTTGGAGTTCTCAATGCTAAAAAGCAGTTGGGTGTCGTCTGCGTAATTAAACACCCGACAACCCGTCTGCGCTAAGGACTCAATAAGGGGTTGCAGGTAAAGATTAAAAAGTAACGGTGATAACGCAGATCCCTGCGGAACCCCACAGTCCACCCTGCCCATCTCAGAAATCTCCTCTCCCAGTTGAATCCTCTGCTGCCTCCCTGTCAAAAAGGACTCTAGCCATTTGTAGGCTGTGTCCTTTATTCCAAACCTCGCCAGTCTGTCCAGGAGCAGATCATGGCTGACAGTGTCGAATGCCGCTGATAGATCTAAAAGTATCAGGGCACTCTGTTTCCTACTGTCAGCCATGTCCCTGAGCTCATCCAACACCGAGAGCATCACCAACTCGGTGCTGTGATGTGCCCGAAATCCTGCTTGGCGTCCCTGGAGAAGATTGTGTGATTCCAGGAAAGCAGACATCGACTGCAGCACATGCTGTTCCAAAATTTTGGACATAAACGGCAGCTGAGAAATTGGTCGATAATTTTTCAGATTAGTTGGTTCGGCTCCCGGTTTTTTCAGCAGGGGTCGTACCCGAGCTTCTTTGAGCCTTATTGGGAGATAGCCCATCTGCAGTGACCTATTTAAAAAGGAGACAATGTGGTCTGACAAAATGGCTAATGCTCCTCGGAGGATAGTCGGAGGACACGGATCTGCCGGTTAACCAGATTTTATAGAGGACATAAGATGTTCAAGCCTCGTGGAGTCCAACTCTGGAAAAGTCGAAATGGTGCAATCCTGCGGTATTTCGACCAACTGCGGTGGGTAAAACCCACTCACAGTACTGCTCTTGATCTCAGAGAGGATAATCTCTACTTTTTCTAAGAAGTAATGTTGGAACGTATTACACTCAATCTTTGTATCCGCATTCACTGGTTTCTTTGTCAATTCTGACAGAATGCTGAAAGTTTCTTTCTGCACATTGTGTGCACGCTTAATGTGGGTATCAAAGTATTCAGCTTTAGCCCCCAACATGCTTTTCTTATATACTTTTGAAAAGGTTTTATATTGTTCCCTGTCAGATTCCTCCTTAGATTTCCTCCATCTCCTTTCCATGCCACGAAGCTTTTTTTTAAGTTCTCTCAGAGAGGGGGTATACCAAGGTGCACCCTTCCCCAGACCCTTTACTCGTTGTAATTTCTCTGGGGCTATCTGATGAATTGCCTGGGAAATAGTCTGAGTTAAACACAAATAGTCCTCATCAAATTTCCACTAAGCGGAACAATGTATTGTGGAAGAATGTCCAACAACGCTTATGAGTTAACCTTCCTCCATTGGCGTACTCGATTCAGTTTTGGAGCTTGACAAGGAGGTTTCCCACTAATGGGGATAGTGCAATAGATGAAAAAATGATCTGACCAAATACAAGGTAGGACACTATCTATAGTGACTTCAGGGTCTGAGGTCCAGATCAGATCGAGCGTATGTCCTTTAATGTGAGTAGGGCCTTCTACAAGCTATGTCAGGCCGATTGAGGACATGGCATGCTCCAATTGTCGAGATACTGAAACTTTGGGGGATTTTTCCCAATGAAGGTTAAAATCGCCAGTGACCACCACTTTTTGGTATCTAGAACAGATGTCAGATATGATGGGACAGAAGAGATCGTTAAAAGCAGGCGAGGAGTTAGGGGGACGATAGATGGTAAGAATCACCCAGCGAGAGTTTTCAAAAGTACATTTGACGCCAAGTATGTCAGCCAGGTCTATCGAGTCTGCCATCAAGTGTTCCATTGTCAGATGCTTTTTAAAAAAAATTGCAACTCCTCCACCTCGCAGGTTGTTAGCGCGATTATGCCAGACAACATCATATTCACTGGGCAAGGCAGCTAAAATATCTGGGGCTGAATTTTCATCTAGCCACGTCTCGGTTAAGGTTAGAATATCGATATCACCATCCTGGAGGAGAGTAAAAATATCGAGATGGTGTTTATGAAGAGATCTTGTATTCAAACTAACCACTTTCAATTGGTGTTGACGGCGATAGAGCCTAGTGTTAGGAGATCTCAAAATATGCAGGTCTTTCAGCCTATCAATGATACTCGGCTCTAGCCTCACCTTATTTGCGTTAAGCAGATGTAGAAAATCCGCAGGATAGGTATAGTTTTGACTAAGAGTCCTAGCCCCTGGGCCTGGTCGTGCGCGGACGGGCGCAGACGGGCGTGACTCCGGCGTGCTCACGCTGCGCGCGAACGCTGCGCGTATACATGGCCACCTTAAGTAGTTGTCCAACCCCTAGCACGCTAACCACAATGGCGCCGCCGAGCGTGCAATCGTTAGCCCCAAGATGGCGCTGGCATTCAATACAAGTGAGCGAGGACCCGCAAAGTGCGGTGTTCAAACAATTATGGAGCAAGTGAGGGCCAAGTCTCCAATCTAAAAACCAGGGTAAGATTAAACTATAAAAACTAAAATAGAAAACGGGAAATTAAAATATCCGAGCCTAAGCGCGAATAGTTAAAATAATGTGAGCCTAAGCGCAACCTGAGCGCGACCTGTTCTAGAGCGCTGCTTTCAGAGTAAATGCGCGTTACCTGGTCAAGCCCCTACCTCCTGAGACAGCTCACCTTAAGTAGTTGTCCAACCCCTACCACGCTGACCACAATGGCACCGCCGAGCGTGCAATCGTTACCCCCAAGATGGCGCTGGCATTCAATACAAGTGAGCGAGGACCCGCCAAGTGCGATGTTCAATTTAAAGTGATGCCTTTTGGATTAAAAAATGCACCTGACACTTTCCAAAGGTTGGTGAATCGATTTCTCTCAGGCCGGACAACTTTAGTGCAGTATATCCATATTATATAGCTGTCTTTAGTTCCACCAGGGAGGATCACATGGTCCACCTGAAAGAGGTTTTACAGTTCCTTCATCAAGAAGTCTAGCTATCCATGCAAGTAAGTGCCAGAAAGGGCAGAATTCTGTTGTGTACTTGGGCCACCTTGTAGGTGGAGGCCAAGTCCAAGCTCTCCAACCCAAGATCCAGACTATTCTGGAGTGGGAGGCTCCCAAACCCCAGACTCAAGTCAGGGCTTTCCGTGGCTTGATTGGGTACAACAGGAGATTTGTGAAGGGTTATGGGATCACTGTGGCATCACTCACTGAACTTACTTCCAAGAAACAGCCTAAGAAGGTCAGTTGCACCACAGGATGCCAAAAGGCCTTTGACACCCTGAAAAAGGCTATGTACGCAGAACCTATCCTGAAGGCAACCGATTATGGAAAGGAGTTCAAAGTCCAAACAGACACTTCTGAACATGGGATAGGGGCAGTGTAGTCACAAACAAATGATGAGGGCCAGGATCAAACAGTTGCCTATATTAGCATGTGACTCCTCCCTAGAGGCCAGCATTGGAATGCCATTGAGAGGGAAGCCTTTGATGTGGTTTGTTCCCTGAAGAAGCTGAGAACCTACTTTTTTGGGATTCACTTCAAGGTTCAAACCGACCACAGGCCTTTCAGATGGCTGATGCAGATGAGAGGGGAAAACTCTAAACTGTTTTCCTACAGGGGTGGACTTTACAGTGAAACACAGACCAGGGACTGACCATGCCAATGCAGATGGCCTTTCTAGGTTTTTCCACTTAGACTATGAGAACTAACCAGGGATATGTTAGTTGCTCATCACCTTTTATGTTAGGACGGTCATGTAGGAAAGTGCCCTATTTGGATGGTCACCACCCCCCCCCCCACACACTTTTTGCTCCAATGCTGATGGTTAGGACTATGATAGTGCACTGGAGTCTGCTGCCCAGGCCCCAGTGCTCTCTCCCTAAAACTGGTATGTGTAAATTGGCATCCTCAATTGACAAGGACTTTACCCCCCCTTGTAAGTCCCTAGTATATGGTAACAGAGATACCCAGGTCATGGATGACAAAGCGGTCCTCACGGCCTGCAGCACTGTTTGTGCCACCCTGAGTGAACCAAGTAATCTACTGACAGCATGCCTGTAATTGCAGACTGCAGGAGCAGTGAAAACTGCACAAACTCGACTCTGCTCTCACTGTGTGTGGCACAGTCAATGCACTACATGTAATATATACCAGTAACCCTTAAAGAAGGCCTCCTGAACCCAGAAGGGCACGCAAGTGCAAGCTTACATGTCCCTATAGTGCCCTATACTATTACAGGACACTATAAGTGATAGAAGGTCCATAGTATAATATGGGCTGGCACCCGTGCAAACCTGAGGTTGGCGGCTCCATTATTTTACCACCTACATATGTCATGTTTGGTATAAAACAACATGCCTTCTCACCCCTGACATGACTCGTGTGTCGAGGGCGATGTGGAATACACCCAGGTGGCTACCTTAGAGGTTGCCCCAGCTTATCTTTGCTCTGGCTGGCAGCTTGCGCTTGCTGCGTGTATCAAGAGGGAGAGAGAGGACCAGAAAGCTAGTCCTTATCCCCCGAATTATATGTCAATAAATCAAAAATGGACTAGCTAAATAATCAAAAGAAAATAAATTATTTTAATTTATCAAGGACTCAAGTATGCTTTGTCAATGGTTTGAGGCACCTGGTAGGTGTGCTCATAAAGCCCTCACCCACCAACCTAGTTGGTGGCATGCTTCATCATCGGGCCCACCCAGTGACACCTAGCGTGTCCCGGGTGTGCTTCGACGCCTGAAGACAGCGGAGCAGGTATGTCGCTGTGTGTGCGGTGAAGACTGTTATGGATTGTGAATTTAAAACGGCTTGGCGGGGATCCCAGTGCCAACTCGAGAAAACACGCTGGTTTGTCAAAAAGTGCTACTGCATGGTTTAGAGAAGTGGCATGGGTTGACCTGAGTTCTTGGTCAGAGCCTGCCGTGGACCTGTACTGCCTCCTTCGCTGCACCGGTCAGCGAAGGAGGCAGTACAGGGAGTTGGGAATTCCCCACTCACACATAGAAAAACACTTTAGGGCGTGTATACACATAGTCTGGATATACACCCACTAATTTTAATTGCACACACTTTTTTACCCGTCCTGAAGAAAGCCAGCATAGTAATAAGGCACTGGCTGAAACATGTTGACACACCCCAGGATGTGAGAGGTCGTAACTCGCCTCCACCATCCGATAAGCCTTATTTTTTAACCGCTGACGGTGACCCAGCTAATAAAGTGTACTTGCCCTTGGGCACTGGGATCCCCGCCAAGCCGTTTTAAATTCACAATCCATAACAGTCTTCACCGCACACACAGCGACATACCTGCTCCGCTGTCTTCAGGCGTCGAAGCACACCCGGGACACGCTAGGTGTCACTGGGTGGGCCCGATGATGAAGCATGCCACCAACTAGGTTGGTGGGTGAGGGCTTTATGAGCACACCTACCAGGTGCCTCAAACCATTGACAAAGCATACTTGAGTCCTTGATAAATTAAAATAATTTATTTTCTTTTGATTATTTAGCTAGTCCATTTTTGATTTATTGAGCTTGCGCTTGCTGCCACCAAGACAGGATTCTGGCCTCCTGCCAGGCAGTGTGATCACTCGCAATAGTCAGGAACAAACCTCTTCCCTCCCAGGAAGGCTAGTGAAGCGTGAGTTTCAAAGGCTGCAATGCCTCTGATACGCATCAGGGCTGACTCCCAGAGGAGGAAACAGCCCTGCCCCAGAAACATTTGACCCTGGGGCAGTGTACACCCCCAGAAGGATGGCCACACTTCCAGGGCGGGCAGCACAGGTCTGTACTCTGAAAGAAGGGTTCTTCCAATTATAGAAGTGGCAGAATAGAGGGTTCTGGGTGGAAAATGTGACCTACACCCCTGGATGTGGTCACCTCAGGAGCGGATTGGCTGCTGGGGCAAGCAGCCCATTGGCCACTTGCACCCACACCCCTAGATCTAGGATTTAACGGCAACGCCTGACACCAGAACCTCAGTTCTCAACAACCTGCATTGAAAAGGACAAAAGAAGAGACCTGTGTCTGCGATAACAGGACTTGCACAAAGCAAAAGAGAGATACTCTACACCTGTGGCAACTCTCATACAACTACTTGATCAAGACTCGTCCCACGCTAACTCTCAGTTCCGCCAGACAGAGGGACGCCTGTGGAAGCCTGAAGCGTCTTTAGGCTCCCCTGGACCAATGGCACTAGTCCCCTGCAAACTGCATATAAAACAACGCCCTGGATCCGAAGAATTGCTGGCCAATGGGCCCTCCGTGGTATCGCCCAAATCCAGATTGTGTACTGCAGTGTGGAAACTCAATCCCTGCCTTCCACAAAGTTACAAGCAGCCATCATGTATCCCGGGACTACCAAACATTGAAGTACCTTTTTCCAAGAATTATCGCAGCCAAGGCCTGTTGTTCGACAGTCCAGCAACCGACCTCTTCACTCGATGCTGCAACTAGAGGGACCTCCATCTGACATCAGCAACCACCCAATTGTTGTGTTCCTGCACCTTGTTCCCCGCAGCACCATTTAAGAGGCAAACGCAGCTCTCCTGGGACTCGAGTTCAGCACCAGGGACAGCCGGACAACTCTGCACCCCGGCTACACAGCAAGGTAAAATTGAACTGACTGTTGTAGCCTGGTCCTGGGGCCTGCAAGAGTACCATGCAACTCGACCTGCAAGTGGCCAATTGTCACTAGTGGTTTTTACCATAGAGCACAATGTTAAAATTTCACCGTATTATTTTGCACTGATTTTATATTGCTGCTAAAATCTATAAGGCTGGTTATATATACCCTATTTCATTCAATTTGGTATCTAAATTAAGATAAAAATTCACGCTATTTTTATAAATTGATGTCAGGTTTCTTTCAAGTCGTGTCCATTACTTATATTTCATGTTAGTACTCTGAAATGCTTAACACATGTTCCTCTAGTAAAGCCTGACTGCTCTTTGCCACACTACTAGGACTGAGCTGAGGATTTATTAGTGTGAACCCAAGGATCATCTTTGGGGTCGGGGAAAGTAGTGCATGGTGAGACCCGACCAGCACCACCACATAATTCTCTACCTTTCTACATGAATGCTTTGCTCAGTGGGCTCCGAAAGGTGGGCCCTGGTGACTTAATTATTTCTTTGGGGAAGATGGGCAGGTCGAGCTATTTAGTCAGAGTAGGATATTCAGACACTATGTCCCGCGCCCTTGCCATGGCCACACCCCCTTCTCTGTAAAAACAAAGTCTTCTTCACTCAAGTATGTGAAATTTAATCAAGCAAGATAAGCAGTGGAAATACAGCACCAACCGCTAGGCAAGATGACCAGCTAATGAGTCATTCACAGAATTCCTTGCCTCTGTGGTTCCATGACATAACAAGGTTCTAGACTTAGATTATAACACATCCCCTTTACACAGAATAATTAATAGTTAATAAAATAAATTAATAAAAATTGATATCATAGCAAACATTTTAAAATCTGGAGAAGAAACTTTGCAAAGAATGACATTACAAGGAAACATTTTATAAAGGTAACATTTTTGTAAATTTCCAAGAAAAGATCTTGCACAGAAATATGTAACAAGAGAATATGTTATTAATATTAAACATAAGAAATCTCCAACTCTTTGCTATAGGAACTTTCATTAAAATGGTTATGATCACTCCGGCTGTGTACATTAGTGGATTTCTCCAAACATTTCACTAACCTAGACATACTCCATATACATCCAGTATTCGCTTTCACCACATTTTTCCTGATAGCAACAATAATAAATGGACCAATGAAGCTGGTACTCCCTTTCAAGGTATGTCTAGGATTTTTCACCAAAACTTTATCACCAACATTTCACTTCTTGTTCCTCACATGCATCCTGGAATCATAATTAATTTTATATTTACGTTGATATTCCGAGATTCTAGAACGCCTATTTTCATCAGAAATTTTCACGCCAGAGCACACAGGAAACCAAGAAGGATTCAATTTCGAAACAGCTTTCCTTCCTCTCCAGATCTCAAAAGGAGATTTCTGCATGACTGCATTTGGGGTAGTCTGGTGTGTCCATTGTGTATCTCTCAACACACCACTAAAAGACACTTTAAACTCAAGAGCACGTTGAGCACAATCTTTGACAACCTTATTCATCCTCTCAGTTAAACCATTATTTTGAGGTGAATATAAAGCCGTTTTCTGATGAATAATGTTGTGATCTTTGAGAAACTTACACATTTCATGAGATACAAATTGTACACCATTGTCTGTAACTAAAAACTTGGGCACACCTTCAGAGACAAATACATCTCTTAGAAATTCAATTACAATTTTAGTGTTCACAGAGGACATACAGTTTGTAAAAACCCACTTAGAAGTATAGTCCACAACTAGTATGACAAAACGTTCGTAAGAGGGCAACAGTTCAAAAAGGTCCATGATATCTAAGCCTAATTTTGACCACACTGTGTCAGGAACTTCAACAGGAGATAGGGGCACATGGTTGGTTATATGTGACTTATCACTGGAAGCACATGACACACACTCCTTGACGACATTCTCAATCATATAGTCCATACCAGGCCACCAGTATCTTTCTCTCACTCGAGCTTTGGTAAGACTCTGCCCCAGGTGACCCTGGTGAGCTATATTGATTATTCTGTCTCTAAATTCAACTGGAGGAACCACCCTATCTCCTCTCATAAGATTTCCACAAATAATTGACAACTCGTCCTTCACGGACCAGTAGGCTTTCATTTCTTGATCTAAGGTTTTATAATCAGGCCATCCTTGATTAGTCCACAAACCAAGAGAAAGGAGGACTTTGGCTTTCTTCACACCATCCAACCATTCTTCACTCGACAATGTAGGTTCGGCAACCCAAGACACACTCTCAACTTCATTCTCATTTTGTTTTTTCTCTAACGGTAACCAAGAGTGACAATCAGGGGACTTATAAGTAGACCCAGGTATGTACTGTACTCGGAAATTATATTCCTGGAGGCCATCACTCCAGCGCTTGAGTCTTGGCGTGATATGTTCACTGTGTCGATATGAAAAGATTTTAAATAAAGGACAATGATCTGTATTAACTAGAAAGGGAATCCCCATACATAAAATTTAAAATGATGTACAGCCTAAAAAACACTCAAAGCTTCTCTTTCGATACATGAGTAATGCATTTCAGCATCTCTGAGAGCCCTGGATGCAATTGCAACTGTCTTCTCTTCTCCATCCACAATTTGAGAGCGCACTGCAGCCAAGCCCCTAAGGCTGGCATCAGTAGTTAATATAGTTTTCCGGGTGACATCAAAATGACCTAACGTAGGAATTTTCCCAATCTCACACTTAATTTTATCAAACGCTTCCTGGCAATCATCAGACCATACAAAATATGACCCCTTCTTAAGTAATGCTCTAATAGGTTCAGTCACACAGACAACCCCTTGTACAAATTTAGAGTAAAATTCAGCGAGTCCCAAAAATTATCTCGATAACTCCCAACCTTAACATTCTCTCCAGCTCGGTTTTTAGTGGTTCTGTCATCATGTTAGGCACTTTCCTTACTTTATGTACACAAGGTACAGCCTCCTTTTTAAGAATAATTCGGTGTTCAAAACCTTTGAGACAACCCAAACTATCTGTAAAAACTTCCGGAAATCTTTTGAAATACTCACAACTTTGATTCTCATACTCACGACCCGGACTCTCACAGTCAACCAGTATAACTTGATCTCTGGGGTCCTTTGCACAGGGATTGAGCATGATACCAAGATCACATTGGTGTCTCCACCCTAACAAGTTATCCCCTCTCTCAGTCACATAGACTTTGCCCACTGTGTTCCTACTTTCAAATTGAATACGAGCCTCAACATACCCAAGAACCTTAATTCTTGCACTTGTATAACTGACAGGACTTATGTCAGGTGGAGTAAGTGCCACACCATCCAAACCCACTACTTCATCCCATTGCTTGTTCCCGATCATGGTGAACGGGGAACCTGAGTCAGCCAGAACAACAAAATCACTACCATTTACTAAAATGTTACATTCAGGCATTCTTATTTTGCCCGCATCAACCCCACCGTCATCATCATTAATGTTCAATATAACAGTAGGTACAACCTCACTGTTTTTCTCCACATTGCGGGCCTTGTTAGATGACTTACAAACTTGTGCATAATGTCCCTTAACACCACATTTAATGCAAATTGATTCCCTGGTATAACAATGAGGATAATTTGAGAAATGTGAAAAACTCCCACATCTAAAACACTTAGGTTTAGGAAGATCACCAGGACCCTTCCCATTTTGGTTATTGCTATTAGTGGCATAATTTGGTTGAAACTCACGGTCTGTTTTGACTGATAAGCCCTTAGTAAAATTACGCATGCGCGATTCTCTTTCTGAAACTGTAAACTTTTCAACAGGAGAGACTTTGGCTACACTTTCAGAACTCTATAAATTGTCATCTTCGGCTAGAGTACGAACATCACTATGCCCCTCCTTCTTGTCATCACGATTTTTCCTCATCTCTTTTACCCAAGAAGAGGTATTCTCCATACCCTCCACTATAGCAACAGCTTTAGTCAACGTTGTTTTTTTACAAGAGTTTTTCTTGAACTCGAGTACTATTTGTGCACCTTACTAACTGATCTCTGACTAGAGAATCAGAAAGTTCACCAAACTCACAAGTTTGTGCCAATGTTTTAAGAGAAGCAACATAGCTTTCAACTCGTTTATCAGTACATTGGGTTCTAGTAAAAAACTTGTGTCTCTCTAGGACCACATTAATGCGGGGGCCAAAATACTTTTCTAACATTGTCATAGACATCTCATAAACATCAGCTGGTTCACTATCCCCATTACCTATTGGAATAAGATCCATACTATCATAAATATTTCTACCTTCACCACCTAAATTGTGGAGAAGAATAGCTTGTTTTCTAAAAGTTGAAATTTTTTCTCCACCTATTGCTACAATGTAGGAGTCGAATAGATTCCTCCATCTTTTCCAAGGGAGTTTCGGTTCACCTTTCCCTGATAGAAAGGGTGGAGGTTGAGACATGCTTGTTGTTACAGCCATAGTGGCATTTAAAAAAAATGAAAATGTATAAATATCACTACAATAACTATAGTACAGAAGAAAGATTAGCAAGTTGCAGATCAATGGTCAATGAGACAGATGCCAGAACTAATAAATAACATAATGTTGACAAGAACTTACTCAATGACAATATACAGTTTGTCCAAAAATCGAAAAGTAGTCAAAACATTACAGGTTTATATGGCATTAAGAGAGAAAGAAAAAATAAGTTAACATCAATAAGGTGTTCACCGTTGTTCCAGATAATAAAAATAAAAAAAGTTAACAGAAATAAAGTAGTCGCCGTTGTTCTGTTGTTCCAATAATCATAAAATAGTTCCAAACACTAGTTCAATGTGTGCTTGGGCTGATCGCACTGTTTAGCTGCCAAGAGTACACACTTCTTAAATGTTACGTGACCGCATCAACGCTGCTCAAGAGGTCACGCTATTCTCACGTTATCTGTTTTCATGCGCAAAGGCTTTGCCCATAAGTCATAGCCAATCCATGCTCATGATGCTTCCACTGAAGAAAACAATGGCGGAGGCTCGCGCAGTTCAACGGACTTTCGGTGAGTGCTTTAAAAGATAACACCGATGCGTCCGTTGTACAGCTCCACACAGGATGGTAAGAATGTTAGTAATTCACTCCTAATCGAAACCGCTACCGTTTTAATTGACTCACTGCCACTGGTGCGATCGTGGCACATCCAACAAGCAAAAATTAAGCACAACACTCCGCAGCTGGTGCAATCAAAGTACATGCGATCAAAAGCATATTCTCACTGACCTTGGATTCATTGGCCACAAGTCTCGGTTCCAGGCACGTTACTTCAGATCCATCTGGACATCAATAGGTGATAGAAGGATCAACGTGGGATACAGGGGAGTTAGTGCTGAAGATGCCTGCCCCAATCAGGCAAAAGTTCCCTTGTCGCTAGAGTAAAAACATAGTCTTCTTCACTCAAGTATGTGAAATTAGGTAATTAAATCAAGCAAGATAAGCAGTGGAAATACAGCACCAACTGCTAGGCAAGATGGCCAGCTCTCTAATGAGACATTCAAAGAATTCCTTTCCTCTGTGGGTCTATGACATAACAAGGTTCTAGACTTAGATTATAACAATCACAGGTAGCAAATTGTCTTAAAGTTGGCAGGTCTGTACTTATAGCACACATATGGCGGGGAGGGTGTAGTATATCACTTTAAGAACTGTGTAAGTATATCACTTTAAGATCTCTGTATTTTGTGGAACATTGAGTATGTTCCAGAATTGTTTATATGTGTATGTGCATTCTTAGAGAGCTGTTATTAGAGAAGCTCTGTGTCTTGATCGCTGTATGACTTATCCTCTGTGCTGGGGGTTTTAATAAAGAACTTAACTACAAGGATCTACTGGTGTACTTTTCATTGCTACACTGATTTGGCGACGAGGACCAGGAACCCTCAGTGCAAGCTTCATAAGGAATGTAAATGAACTTTGTATTTTCAACAAAAGAACGAACTACTGGGAAAATTCAAGAAATTGCACTGGCTTATTCAACTCTACATGGAAGAAAAATACTCCTGACATCCTTCTATCAGTGAGTTGTTCTTTATTCTGACTTTTAATACTGCTATCTATTTCGATATTACTTCGTTTAAAAGCAGTCAAAATTAATGAGCGGCCAGCTTTTTAGCAATCTTCTTTATCTGTAAATTTAATGCGGATGACAAATGCGATCCAGCTGTGTTTATTTCCAAGTTTCCGTGAACTCAAGTGTTAGCCAGCATCGTGGGAGCGCGTTGTTTACCTTCAAAAGCTGAGCCGGGAGCTGCCTGTGAATCAGAAGCATGGAGCGCGAGCTTGCTGCCATCGTTACAGCGTGTTTCCCTTCAAACAACCGGCGCGTGTGTAACAACCGGCGCGCGTTGTTGTCTTCACCAGATATTCAACTGATTGACGTCACAGGTCACGCAAGGGGCACACAACGTGTCGGCCATTTTTAATCATTTATTTTTCTTCTTCTTTATTCAGTGCGAACAACAGGAAATCGAGCCGTTAACCTGTACTTTTAAAAGCTTATAATTTACCGTTCTTACACACGATAACAACAGCAATTTTAAGGAATTAACCTGTGCTTTCCCAGACTTTATCGTTCTTATACAGTAAGATTACAAGTTTTTATCATGCATTTGTTCTTGTGTTAAAAAAAAAAAAAAAGAAATGGATGGAGAGTCAAGAACAGCTTCCACAAGTATTATGACAGCTTCTTCTTCACAGAGAACATGAGTATTACCTTGATTGATCCAAAAGAATTTTTAGTTAATCCAGGTAAACCGAATATCAAATGGTTGGATTGGAAAGAATATTTTTTTAATTATATTTCCACTCTAGAGGATAATGGCAGTATTATGTCTCCAGAAAGAAAAAAAAGAATTTTAATGCATTGTTTAGGACCTGGAGGTCTCAGAGTGTATTTACAGATGCAAAAGATTGAAAGAAGTGGAGAACTGGATGTATTTAAGTGTGCTATAGCTGATCTTGATGACCATTATTCCCCAATTGTATGTGTCGCAGTTTCTAGACGCGCCTTCTATAAGCGTAAACAAAATACAAATGAGACCATTGAAGATTATATCTCTGTTGTAAAGAATTTGGCCATCAAGTGCAAGTTTGGACCCCTGCATGATGATATGATTAGGGATCAATTTGTGATGTGTAGTAAGAATAAGAATGTCCAAGACAAGTTGTGGATAGAAGGGGATGCATGTCTCAAAGACATTATCACATTAGTTAAAAAAGCAGAACTTTCAGATAGATGTGCCGAAGCAGTCTCTTCTTCCAATGAGCCAGTAACTGTTAATAAGATCAATGACACAAGGAGAGACAAGAATACTAATGTGAGACAGTCCAAACAAAATCAAAATTATCAAAATTGGAAACCTCACCAAAATCCTAGTTTTCAAGAAAGAAGATAACTCTACTCAATTTTTCGCTTGTTACAGATGTGGTAGCACATCACATACTGCGAGGTTTGATAAATGCCCTGCTAAGTCTTCAAAGTGTGCAGTTTGTGGCTTAATTGGTCATTTTACTAAACAATGTAGAAGAAAATTTCAAAAGAAAACAAGAGTAACTTGTGTAACTAATGAGGACTCTGACTTATCAGATAATGATGCGGATTATCGTGATGAGGATTTCGATCCTTCAAGCAACAAAGCGAGACATGTAGTTGTAAATATTACTGGTGATGATAGCAACAAACCTTTATGTATAGTCTCCTTTGGTGGTATAGATCTGCATACAGCCAGGTTCTGAAACTGGGATGGTGCAATGAGCTAAAAAACGGTGTTGGATCTAGCCCTGATCTCTTGACTGGGTGAGAGTATTCTGCTTAATTCAGAGACTCTTTCCCTCACCACCCCTTGTTGTAAATAATGTTGTCCACCCTAAGCGTGGAAGGGTATACTCAGACATGAGTCCCTTGCTCATTGCACCATCAGGATTCAAGCAAGCCGGGCCGAAGACGGCTGTAATGCCAGAAACCGGTCCCCGGAAGCTTGTTTCCTTCCCAGTGTAAGAATTGGCTTTTGTAGTTTGGTTTGCCCTGTTCCCATCATGCACTGGGACAGGAACAGACTAATTTGCATACAACCAGGTTCTGAAACTGGGATGGTGCAATGAGCTAAAAAACGGTGTTGGATCTAGCCCTGATCTCTTGACTGGGTGAGAGTATTCTGCTTAATTCAGAGACTCTGTCCCTCACCACCCCTTGTTGTAAATAATTTTGTCCACCCTAAGCGTGGAAGGGTATACTCAGACATGAGTCCCTTGCTCATTGCACCATCAGGATTCAAGCAAGCCGGGCCGAAGACGGCTGTAATGCCAGAAACCGGTCCCCGGAAGCTTGTTTCCTTCCCAGTGTAAGAATTGGCTTTTGTAGTTTGGTTTGCCCTGTTCCCATCATGCACTGGGACAGGAACAGACTAATTTGCATACAGCCAGGTTCTGAAACTGGGATGGTGCAATGAGCTAAAAAACGGTGTTGGATCTAGCCCTGATCTCTTGACTGGGTGAGAGTATTCTGCTTAATTCAGAGACTCTGTCCCTCACCACCCCTTGTTGTAAATAGATCTACAAGTAGCAGCGAATTCTGGATCTCCGTTTACTATAATACCCAAATCTACTTGGGATAAGAAATTTACAAGGGAAATTGGGCGGCAACTTCAACCTACAGATGTAATTCCTGCTAGTTTCACTGGACAAAAAATTGAAATGTTAGGATTTAGATCCTTAATGTTTGAATTTAAAGGTAGAAGAGCTGTATGTAAACTGTATGTAGCTAAAGATGGACCAACTGTTTTGGGTTGGCAGGATCAACGCTCACTTGACATAATTCTTAATCCTAATAGCCCAGAACAGGTGTTAGTCATGTGTGAATCTGAAAGCACAAAGAATTGGGTTTTGAAAGAATTTCCAGAAGTCTTCAATGGAAGTATTGGGAATCTCCAAGGCTTTTCACACAAAATTAGACTCAAACCTAGCGCTATTCCAAAGGTACATAAGGTTCGTCACATTCCACTCATCGTTCGTGTTGAAGTAAAGAGAGAGATTGCTAAATTGTTAGATGCTGGAATAATTGAACCTGTAGAGGCATCTGATTGGATTTCTCTGATCGTTATCGCCAGACGCCCAAATGGCAAAATCCGCATGTGCATAGATTTAAGGTATTTGAATGATAATATAATTGTTGATCGCTTTACTCTTCCTAGGATCGATGAGATGCTTACCTTGACCAAAGGGGCTAAATGGTTTTCAACTATCGATTTGTCTTGTGCGTATCATCAAATTTCCTTGCAGCCTATGAGTAAACACCTTACTTCCTTTTGCACTCTTTTTGGGTGTTTTCAATTTTGCCGCATGCCGTTTGGGTTAGTGTCCGCTGCAGCCGTTTTTCAAAGGCTTATGCATGAGTTATTTGGTGATATGCAAGGCGTAGTATTTTTTCAGGACGACATCCTTATTATGGGCCCAAACAAGAAGATACATGATGAGCGTTTGAGGAAGGTAATGGGTATTTTGCATAATAAGGGAGTTACAGCAGAACCTTCCAAGTGTTAGTTTGCAGAGAAGAGTGTTACTTACCTGGCGCATGAAGTTAGCTCATCTGGTATAAGGCCAAAGTCTAGTTTGGTGAGTGCAATTAGAGATGCTCCTGCACCTAAATCTAAAGAAGATCTTAGATCATTTCTAGGACTTGCTGAGTTTTATGCAAAGTTTGTAGATAGATTTTCAGAAAAACCCCATATTATGAGGTCTCTACTTAAGAACAAGGTACAATTAAATTGGTGTGAACTGTGCCAGAGATCGTTTGATGAAATTAAAAAGGCGATTTCACAGGCTCCTAGTTTGCAAGGTTTTGATCCTAATGCTGATACTATAGTCACAACTGATGCCAGTAGCAAGGGGTTGGGTAGTGTCCTTACCCAAATCAATTAGAACAACAAAGAGGTCATCATAGCGTTTGCTTCTCGGTCCATTTCTCCCACAGAAGAACGTTATTCAGTTGTTGAAAAGGAGACCCTTGCTGTGGTGTGGGCTTTAGAGCATTTCAGGAAGTTATTGTGGGGAAGGAAGTTTATTGTTCGCTGTGACCATAAACCTCTAACGAAGTTACTTACAACGGATGGTCTTATCAATGCCACAGCAAGGATAGCAAGGTTGTCCATGAGGCTGCAAGACTTTATGTATGAGGTGCAATACGTGCCAGGCAAAAGAAACTTCACGGCTGATTTTTTAAGCCGTATGTCATTACCGCTAATAGAGTTAGATAAAAATCAGTGGAATGATTTTTCTATTGCACATATTTCTTTTGATAAAACTCAAGGTAGTTTTACACAAGAAGAATGGCTCGAAGCGGAAAACAATGACCAAGTTTTACTTGTTTTGAAATAATTGATTGTCAAAGGTTGGAATGGCAACGACAAGAAAATCATCAATGATGATTTAAGAGGTTTTTGGGAAGTTCGAGATGAACTTAGTATGTCCAATATGTTAGTTGTACGAGGTGATAGAATCATTCCACCTAAGGACTTTAAGAAAAAAATCATTGATCCTTGTCATGAAGGACATTCAGGGATTACTCGCACAAAACTTCGTATTAAAGAACTTTATTGGTGGCTTAAGATGGATGCAGAGGTTGAAAGATGTGTGAGATCATGTGTACAGTGTGAAGTCTCTGATAAAACCTTTCAAACTTTTAATCCACCATTAGCTCCTCCTGATTGTCCTAAATTTCCTTGGGAGGTTGTAGCTATTGATTTTATGAGTCCTGTCACTTGGCAAGATGGAGTTCAGAAGTACATCCTAGTCTTAATTGACACATTTTCAAGATGGTTAGAGATCAGTGTAGTAAATGTGATTAATACTAAAACTGTCATTACTTTTCTAGATGAGATTTTCTTAAGGGAAGGCTTTCCTAAGTATATATTATCAGACAATGGTGTGCAATTTAAATCCATGGAGATGAAAAACTATTTATTAGCTTCAGGTATACAACTAAGGTTTACTGCTCTTTACCATCCTAGCGGGAACGGTATTGTGGAAAGAGCCAACCTTAGTATTAAAGGAGTATTGCAGTTGGCAAATAAGGGTAACTTATCATGGGATGTTGAATTGAAGAAATTGCGGTGTGCTTATAGGAGTACCATTCATGGCTCAACAAATCAAAGTCCCTTTTCATTAATGAGAGGTAGAATTCCACATTCTAAGATCAATCCGGGTTGGATGGATAAAAGTGGCATGACTAATTGTGATTTAACTAAAGTTAGAAAGAGCATTATGGATTCACAGACAAAGAATAAAATCTATTATGATTCCAAACATGGAACTAAAGAGGCCAGTTTATGCAAAGGTCAATGGGTTCGAGTTAAGAGTGCCAGGAAGACCACAAAATGTGGGAGTAAGTACAGTGAGCCCAGAATGGTTGTTAAAGTTATGAACAATACTGCCTTATTACAAAATGGTGAGGTATGGCATTTAAGTCGTCTTGCACCTGTATCCCGTGGTGATGTTCAAAGTAACAAAGATAAAGAGATGTGCAAAAATTGTCATCTTGGTGGTGAGACATTACGGTGGATGAGTCTCAGGATGGTGATATCTCTTGTGATAATTCACCTTCTGGTATTGACATTCATGAGGGTGTTCCTATATCTGGGGATAGTTCTCAGGTTAAGGAAGGTTCACAAGTGTCATCGGATGTACCTAACTTTGTGCCTAATGAATCTGTCATCAAAACATCAAGTGGAAGAATTGTTAAAAAACCTAAAGGATTGGAGTTGTTTGATTGTACTTAATATTATTATTTTTGTGTTTTTATTTTATTTCTTTTAATTTTTTTATAAGAAGGGGGATTGTGTAGTATATCACTTTAAGATCTGTGTAAGTATATCACTTTAAGATCTTTGTATTGTGTGGAACATTGAGTATGTTCCAGAATTGTTTATATGTGTATGTGCATTCTTAGAGAGCTGTTATTAGAGAAGCTCTGTGTCTTGATAGCTGTATGACTTATTCCTCTGGGCTGGGGGTTTTAATAAAGAACCTAACTACAAGGATCTACTGGTGTACTTTTAATTGCTACACTGGGTCAGCTAGAAAGATACTTCAGGGTCTTTTTCCCCTGTTGAGAGGTTGGAAAACGTCAAAAGTAATTAATGGGAAGAAGATGATGAATGTAGGAGTAATATTCTTGGGAGCTGTGCAGGGCTCTGAAGTACTGCAATATTTCATGAGTGTCTCTTGAGAACTACATATTAAACAAATAGCTTTCAAATCAGTGTGTACAGTGCTGGAATGATCAGCAATTACAGAGCCAGATCGGGGCTCCATTGGGCCCCAATGAAATATGCTGTAGTTGCGCCAATGTAATTTGCCAATATTGGGAGACAATCCAGCAGCACCTGCATGTTATCTGCTTTCTGTTCAGAACAGCAACATGCATGTGGCGACGGGGCTTTCTTATTTTAGATTCCAGCTGGGACCAAAACAAAAGCCGAATTTAAAGGGCCATAGCCCTTCTTCTGTTTTAGTATGGTCTCGGCTTAGAGCTATCTGGAGCCTAACACCTAGACGCTAATGGAATGCAGGGAAACAAAGGCACACAGCTTATCACTTCACAAGTACTTAAGGGAAACTACTACGATTTGGAGGCAAGCTTTTGGCTTGGATCTATTCCTGCACATAAGAGATATGCATGCACTGTAAGGTAAGATGTCAGATGTATTGGTCTGTACGAAATTTAGACAAATTATTTAAATAACACTTGCTATTTTTTTTATTTACTACTTTTATAGCGCTACTCTGCCCAATTTAGGATGTCATAGAGTTTTACATCACACACACATATGATACAATGATAATAAATCATACAAGTGTGTAAATAAATGTACAGGATGTTACATAAGACAATGAGGGTTTCAAGGTGTAGTAGTAACATATTGTCTTTATTGGTAGGGATCATATGTTAAGTGTGCATAGCTGGGGGAAACACAAAGTTGGGATTTAAAACGCAATATGGGGCTTGCGGTTGTTTGTTCTAGTAAGACTTTATTAGTACAGAAAAAAACCTTTTTAGCATCCTTACAATAACATCAGATTGAGAAAAAAACAATAAGGTTCTAGACCTATGCCTTGAAATTTGCAAGTGGGCCCTATTGGTTCATAGCTCACTGTGCTATATTAGAAGGATTGCAATTTATGAACTGCAAGTAATAAAAGAATCTGTGTCAAAAGCAGTAGTCACCACCTATCTACATAAAATAAAAATCTGTCATGTGCACATTACACAGTGTGCTTTTCAGGAGACACATTCATCCTCCCTGTTACTTTATGAGACAAAACTGTGACTAGACAAAACACAGATCTCTTGAACAAGTGCATTAACCACCAGGGTTTTCTTTCCATTATCATTATTACCGGATATTTACTGTGCACACAAAGCAGTCTGCAGTTGGTGCCTTAACCCTGTGGAAATGAAGCAGACGCGGTGAGTAGGGTTATACGTTTATTCCTTACAGCCCCACAAGCAGTGTGGTTAGAAGTCAGGACTATCGGCTCGTTATGACAGTTGAGGGAAGGAGAGGAAAAGGCATTTTAGATGTCGGGAAGCCAATGGGAAGGGGTAGGAGACAATGGGTGCTCTCGTGCAAGAGAGCTAGGACAATTACTGTCACACGCTGGCAGCAGCGCGCGACATTGCATATAAATAAGTTACAACACATCTTCCTCTCTTGCATGTTTACCAATTATTCACAAACAAAATCATCAAAGCGTTTGGGTTTGTTGATGGTTCTGCCAAAACTTCCTCTAAGACCATGATGGTCTGACACGACCTCAGTGTCTGAATGGGGATCGCTATTGTTCCTTCCAAACCTACCCCATACACCCTGACTGTCGGAAGCGACATCAGAATCGGAATGTGAATCACCATTGCCACTCCGATCAAACTCAGGAGCGTGCAAGATGATATTCTCATATTGGTCCGATGTGGGACACCCTGTAGAGCCAGAGGTGGGTGGAGAACTGTGATCATGTACATCTTCATTAGTGGGACTTTCCCAATTGTTATAGCGCTACAAAAGGGGGTGGTGATGGATGGAGCATCTGAACCAATCAAACACTCACACGCAGTCAACAGATCTGGGTTTAATCCATAACCGTTCTTTAGCCCACTCTGCCACCCCAGTTCAGACATGGCCTTATGCAAATCAGTCTGACCCTGTGCCTCATGGGAACAGTCCAGCCCGAACTGCCAAGCCATGCCTTCCCTGGACCTGAAACAAGCTTCCTAGGACCGGTTTCTGGCATTTCAGCCGTCTTCATCCAGGCTTGCTTGAATCCAGTGGCAAAGTGAGCAAGGGACTCACGTCTGAGCATACCCTGCCAACTTATGGTAAACAAAGCGGTACAAAAGGGGGTGGTGATGGACGGAGCTTCTGAACCAATCAAACACTCACACCCAGTCAACAGATCTGGGTTTAATCCATCACCATTCTTTAGCCCACTCTGCCGCCCCAGTTCAGACATGGCCATATGCAAATCAGTCTGACCCTGTACCTCATGGGAACAGTCCAGCCCGAACTGCCAAGCCGTGCCTTCCCTGGACCGGAAACAAGCTTCCTAGGACCGGTTTCTGGCAAAGAACGGTCACCACCCCCTTTTGTACCGCTTTGTTCGCCATAAGTTGGCAGGGTATGCTCAGACGTGAGTCCCTTGCTCACTTTGCCACGGGATTCAAGCAAGCCTGGCTGAAGACGGCTGAAATGCCAGAAACCGGTCCTAGGAAGCTTGTTTCCGGTCCAGGAAAAGCATGGCTTGGCAGTTTGGGCTGGACTGTTCCCATGATTCACAGGGTCAGACTGATTTGCATATGGCCATGTCTGAACTGGGGTGGCAGAGTGGGCTAAAGAACGGTGATGGATTAAACCCAGATCTGTTGACTGGGTGAGAGTGTTTGATTGGTTCAGATGCTCCGTCCATCACCACCCCTCTTTGTACCCCCAATTGCTATAGGGCATGAAACTGTGACCCCCTTCAGGTTCATCGTAATCAACCCACAAGTCTTTACAGGTACTGTTGGGTTGGCATAGACTTGACCCATTTCTGATGGCACTATGGGACTGATATTGGTTCAAGCTCCTTTCAAGAAAAATGACATTTGGCTAATCTGTTCATGTGCCAAACTTTTCCATCACTGAGTCTGGCAGCGTTGCTGTACAGTTTGCTGATGTGCAAGGGAGTGGTGAATCTGCTATCTCCCTTCCTGGTTTTTCATTCAAGGCATACTTTGACAAGATCTCCTATCTTTAAAGAATGCTCTTTGACACCATGTCTGGAGTCGTACCAATCTTTTTAGCACCTTTGCGCCTTTTCTATGTTGTTTCTGATGGTTTCAGGAGACCACTCAATCTGTTTGGAAGCTGGCCTCGAACCAAGGTCTTTGCTAGGGGTTTGTCTGCTTCTCATAAGGACAAAGGGTGCCTCATTAGTGCTGGCACATGGGGAAATCCTAAATGCCCAAATGAGTTTGAATATTTCCTCTTCCCAGTTGAGGTTGGCATTGCGGGATAGTTGTATATGCCCTTTAATGACTCGATTGAATCGTTCCACAAGACCATTACCCTCGGGATGGTAAAGTGAGGTTGTGAGGTGGGTGATACAATTTCTTTCTAAGAATGAATTAAATGCCTCTGAGGAGAATTGAGGTCCATTATCTATGAGCAAGAATTTGGGCAATCCCTCACTCAGGAACAGCTTGTCTAGAAATGAGTTGACTGAAGAACTCTCAGTACTTGACACGATTTTTATTACAGGCAATTTGGAGAAGTGATCCATGACCAACAGAATGTACTTGATCACGCCATCAAAGCCTTCAATGGGTCCGGTGATGTCCAAACCTATCCTCTTCCATGGCATTGTGGGGGGATTGAGGGGAGACAGAGGAACCCTGGAAGTTTTCAGACTGTTGTCCGAGTCATGGCAGTTCACGCAATCTCTAATTAGGATTTTAATCTGCTTATCGATTCCGGGCCACTAATAATTGCATCTGACTCTTTGTTTGGTTTTTGAGATACCAAGGTGACCTATATGGCATAAGCTGAGGATTCTATTTCTGAGTGTAAAGGGGGCTACAGCTTTACCGATTCTGTACAACACTCCGTTTTCCAGACTTAGTTAATTTCTTATTTCCCAATAGACCTTGGCATTTTCATCAAGACGCTTTTTCTCAGGCCAGGAGATGTTGATATATTTGCACAATGTCAGTGGAGTTAGGTCTTTTGACATATGTCTTTTCCATTCCTCTGCGGAGATTCCGTCATGGTCTGAGTCGGACAGTAATGCTTCTTTCTCAGCATCTTCTTGGTCATTTATGAATTCGTCGTGGGGTAGGGGTAACCTACTTAAGAAATCAGCTACCTTATTCCTAACTTCAGGCCAGAATTCGACTGTATAGCTGTGGTCTAGGAGTTTGACAGACATCTTACTGAGCCTGGGGGAAGTATTCTGCAGGCCGGAGGCAGAGAGGATCTTTATCAATGGTTTGTGATCAGTGTGCAAATGTATATTGTATCCCCAAATATATGCTCTGAAATAGTTGAGAGCCCAAGAACAGGCAAGCATCTCGCATTCAATCACCGAGTACTTCTCCTCAGCTGAGGTGAGTGATCTCGACACGAACGCCACTACCCATTCCTTGTTGTCAGCATCCTTCTGAGCTAGCACAGCCCGAGTCCTTTGTTGCTGGCGTCAGTTGTGACAAATATTTCTGCTTTGGGGTCAAAACCTTTGAGAAAAGGTGCATTGCTGATTTCCTTTTTGATGGAACTGAAAGTGATCTGGCATTCCGGAGACCACACAAATTTAGTTTTGTTTTTGAGTAATTGCCTTAAATTGTATGTTTTTTCAGAAAAGTTACGAATGAACTTCGAGTAGTATTCGGTTAGACCGAGGAAAGCTCTCACATCCTCTTTGCTGGAAGGACAGGGAGCTTTAAGGATGGCATCCACTAAGCTTTGTTTGGGTTTAATACCTTTGTGACTGATCGTGTGGCCCAGGTAAACTACTTTATGCTGAGAACATTTGCATTTGTCTAATTCGATTGTTAAAACATGCCTTTTTAAATTTTCTAAACCCTGCTTGAGGTGTGTGTCATGTTCCATTTGGTTGCTGCCCATGACCAAGATATCATGTTGGAAGAACCTCACACCAGCAATGCCCTCCAAGATGGATGACATGAATCTTTGGAAAAGCGCTGCGGCCGAGGCCAGACCAAATGGTACTCTTGTGACACGATAACAGCCAAATGGCGTAATGAATGTGGTATACTTTCTGCTATCCCTGTGTAAAGGTACCTGGTGGTAGGCAGATTTTAAATCAATGATGGAAAATACATGCATGTCTTTTGTTGCATGAACATTTCACAAATGCGAGGCAAAGGGTACTGATCAACAATTATATTCTTATTTAGGTCACTGAGATCTATGCAGGGGCGGCTGGTGACATTTGAAAGTTGGGGGGCGTAAACGTTTTGGAGGAGTGGTTGATCGGCATCCGAGTGCTTCAGTGCGTTGGAAGACTGGGGTCGGTGTCTATAATGTTGTACTTTATTCCCATTTGTGACGGGAGGAAACAGCATTGCTGTAATTGTGTGTACACATCTCTGCACCTACTGTATAAGGGGAATTTCTATGGAAAATGAAGTACTTGGCGAAAGTTCCTATATAAACGCCTCCTTTATTATTATGTACACGTATGACATTTTCCTAAACATGCGTAACAAAGGGGTAAATTTGCATATTTTTTAATTTGCACAGAAAATAGAGTTTTTATTCAAATACCTGATGCCGTGTGCCAGCCAGATGGCAAGGTAAGTGAAGAAACATGTCACACCAAACCGCATCATCCAAAGCATACTTGGTTGCACCGCAGGATGCATCTGCAGTTTCACTGCCCAGCCTTTGTAATTTGTATTTTTTTATTTTAGTATTCGGATACCTAATTAAATTAGCTTGAGGCCCCTGCCAACCTCTGCATCTCTCTTCATCGCACGTTGAAAGTGTTATACTTCAAAAGTGTAAATAGCGCTTTAATGCTGGCGTTTTCATGGCGTCCCCTGGCCTATAAAAAAGCTGCTTTCCTCAGCCTATGTTAGGGTAGCAGATCTTTACCAACCCCCAAGGCATCCTAGATTCATATCTCATAGCTTTTGAGTTTAAAACGAATGGACAGACCAAATAACCCAACCAAATATTAGTAGCAAAGGTATCAAAACTTAGACAGATGACGGAAGATGACAGCTGAGTGAATCTACAGGATGCTGTAGCTTCCTACCATCAAATCGAAATAAAGACCTTGTCTTGAAACCATAATTAGTCCCTGCAAAAACATTTCAAATCAGCTTAGTGCATGATGAGACTGTGGCCATGGTGGCTTTTATGGATGGGTCATGGCAGTCCACCCAGCGCCTGTATACCATTCCTGCTCCGATTAAGAGAATACAAATGTATACAAATGTATTATCATATTCTGGAGATCCCAGCCGCTGTGCAAAAAGTCCCGGGCAACACTCTTGCAGTTTAATCCACGAATTAGCTCATGTAAATCTGCTAAACTCCATGTTTATATCAAAGTGCGTGCCTTGCCTTTTTCCACTGTGAATATTCCCATTCGGCACCCTTTGTTTCTTGTACATTTTACAGATCGCGCCCCATAAGAGGCTTATCGCTGCACCACTTTAATACCCTTTAGCAAACTGTATCTACTTTCAATTTCATACTGCAGCATATGCAAGGGGGTGCGCAATATTTCATTTGCAGTTATATGTTTTCATAACGCGCATCCTCTGCGGTGAAAGGACTCTCGGACATGCACTTTATGCAGTTGGAAAATTACATATTAAAAATGTCGTAGGTGAAATCCAAAGTTCCTGAGAGGTCCCCGAGAAAGAATCCTTTTTAAGAACGCCTGACTGTCACCTTTCTGCCCCCCCAGATGTGGGGCCTCTTTTCCTGTGTTTGTTCAGTCCGTCTTAAAAGGTCTGCTAGTGTTTCTGCTGATGATTATCACTACTTATCCTGCAGGGGACAAAGGTTCCTCGAGCCAGGAATGTCTTCTCTTAAACTGATGCTGTCCCACTTCGAAGGTGGTAACGCATTTTAAAGGCCTAGGAGTATTTCCCCTTTAGGATTAAAGCATGCTTTATATGCAGTTGCCGGCGGCATCGCATGACGGGTGGGTGGGCGGTTGCGCGTGATGGGGGAGGCAGGAGCAGTCGCGGCTCGCGGGGTGGGGGAGGGATGTTGCGCGGGGGTAATTAAATATTAAAACAAAAGCAAAACTCACCTCTGCTTCCCTTGGTGCCTTCACGTCCTCACGAATGGCAGTCCAGCAGCCCCTCTCAGCCAATCCTGGCGCTGCTGCAGCGCCAGGATTGACTTGGGCCACAGGTTACTCTTCGCCCTCAGCACGCACATTAGGAGACCGAAGGGCTCCTAATGGGCATGCGCAAAAAAGCACAAACACAAGTGCGCATGAGTGGGCACGGGTAAAAAGTTTGCCCTCCGTCCCCACTCATGCGCACTTGTGTTGCTGCCTGTGTTGCCCCGGTGACAATCATGTCAGTCAACATGACGCTGACGTCATGCTGACTGACTTGATTGTCAGTTCTCCCTCGGCGTTTGAACTTAAGTAAACTGATTCAGTTTACTTAACTTCAGAAACGCAGAGGGAGCTGCGGGGGGCTATGCCCCCACGCCCTAATGGACGCACCGCGCCTGGATCTATGCAAAGTCTAATTTTTCCATTGGGGCGTTTGACGACCACTAGGGGTGAAACTCACTCAGCGGATTCAACCTTTTCAATTATTCCATTGTTGACCAGTCTGTCAAGTTCCATATGGACATCACTTCTGACTGAAATAGGTAGATGTCTAACTTTGTGTATACATGTGCAGGCAGAGTCTTTAAGTTCAATTTTGTGTTAGAAACTGTTGAGAAAGCCCACTTTACCAAAAAATGCCTCGGAGTAGTCTTTATGAAGGGAGCTTTTGCATGTGTCATCAATGGACATAACAGGGTCAACACTATTGGGGTTGAGAATGATACCTAGATCAGCCTGATCGCACCAACCCAAGACAGAAGGACCTTTTTTAGCTATAAAGAGTTTGCAGAACGCCTTCCTGTTTGAATTCGAATTCCAGTTCACGAGTTCCTAAGAATTCGATATTATCTCCTGGCTATAACATTGGATTTTTCAAGTGAAGCGCCAATAATTTTTTCTTCAGAGTTTTATATAGCGCGAACTAGACCCAAACTGAATCAGGTATCAGAGCGCTTTACATAGCACCAGTTACGTTACATGAGGACACGCATTCATTTTAGGCACGGGGAGATTAAGTGATTTGCCCAGAATCACAGGAGTTTTTTTTGGCGGCGTTACCGAGACTCGAACACAGATCCCCAGGTCCGAGGTCGAGCGCCCTAGCCGTTAGGCCAACTACTCTCCCCTTTTTACCCACAAATTGCTGCTTCCATACATTTTTGTTGACAATTGTGAACGGGGAGCCAGAATCAGCCATAATGTTCAAAGGTACCCCGACCATTCTTATTTCACACATGGGTTTTTTGATCCTGTGGGAGAGAGTTCAAGTATGTCATATTCAATGGACTTCGAACTATCTGAATCCTTATATTTAGAGTCATCTCCATCTAGGATGTGTTTCACAGGCTTGCTTTCTCTCAAGAATTTTCTATTGCATACTTTGGCGAAGTGACCTATTAATCCACACGATGTGCACTTTTGAAATTTGCCGGGGCACTTTTTGAAGTCTGCAAAGTGGAAGACCCATAACGATAGCATCTTCGTTCAGTGTCATCATTGTATTTCTGTACTTGTTCGTGTTTTTTCTTGCAGGGTTCACTTTTCTTGTAAGTGTCATCAGGATACTGGTGGGAACCGCCTTTGGACCTTAATTTGCTAGCATTGGATGTATTAATTGCCTTCACTACATTAGGCTCAGCAAGAACAGCTTTGGCACATCTGCCTGTAAGTTCCACGTTTTTGACTAAGGCGACCACTTCCTTCAAAGATGAATCACCATAAATCCAAAGTTTGTCTTGGATGTTGGAGTTACTGCCGGAGTTACTGGCGTGCATAATTATCTGGTCACGTATGAATTCTTCTTCTAATTGCCCAAATCTACATGTCAAAGCTAAAGTATTTGAAGCGGAGACGTATACATCAATGCTCTCGTCTTTGCCCAGTTTCCTTCTTTAAAATTTATAGCGGTCGACAGCAACACAAACAATAGGTGAAAAGTGGGCATCCAGATCATCCAAAGCGTGCTGAAAGACATCATCACCCTCCCTGACTTTCTTTTCAATTTTATTGTACATTTTTAAACCTCCGAGACCCAAACAATACAATAGTTCTTTATTTTTCTTCATAGGAGTGAAATCTTCGTTTTCCAAAGTTTCAATATAGTTACAGAAATATTCCTTCCACTCTTTCCATGGCATGCATGGTTCACCTTTGTGTGGAAGAAAGTCTTGAGGTTGAGAAAGGTTCAATAAGCTTAAGACACACATTATTGGCAACAAAAAAAGGTTCAGTGTGCGCAATGAAGAGTGGTAGCCGATCAAGGTGTGCGCGTCACCATGAGTGATAACGCACAATTATGACAGGTGGCACACAGTATTTTCAATTGTTGAAATTATTTGAATGAGCCACCTGAAACTTATCTCCAATTGGTGTAAGTGAGCGTGTCACTGTGGGAAGGAGACACGCCGTAGAATTGTAAAAGTGCGCTTCACTGAAATAAGCAAGCACATGAATGGTGAGCACAGTGATGACATTTCAGAATGGAATGTGGAGCTTTTCACAAGAAAAGAGCGGCTTAGTTTACTGAGGTGTCACAGTGGGCGCTGAGCTGCATACAGGATTGATGGGAGTTGAAAGTGTGCGTGTCACTGTGTGAGGAAACGTGTAGTAAATACGCTGTACGCTGGAGTATAATTTGTAGCTTATATATTTATTGAGTCTCACAGACGTAACAAGAGCGGACTCTCCTCTGTAAGAGCTACCAGTAACTGACATAGAATAGAGATTACATAGTAGAACATAAGAGCAAGTACATTCTAGATAAGAAGTATTTTAATAACAGATTCTTAAATCACTAGAGCGAGACACCATGTACAACACATCTTCTTCCTTTCTTTAAAAAAAACAAAGAGCAAAAGAAAACAAAAAAAACAAATTAACACACAAAATCTTGTAAGTAAATTGGTGGTCTCCTAGATCTTTGAGAACGTTCATTATGTACTGAAACAGGAAGTGAATTTAAAACTTGAGAAGAAGAACTTTCAAGCAGTGGAGCATCTCCACTACCCTCCCTCTGAGATTCACCAGTATGAGCTACAGGAATAGACTGTACTGGTGAAGATGCTGCAAGAAGATATCCACTAGAATTAGCACAAGAAGAAACACTTTTGTTAACAGAAACTTTAGTGTTTTTCAAATAAAGAGCTACCCTCCTAAAATTCCAGCATTCATTATTATTCAAAATGACGCAATGATCAAGAACTTTCTTTACAGTAAAGGTCCTTTAAATTTAGAAAGACCTTTTTGTATCCTGCCAGTTTTAATTTTAACCAAATCCCCCACTTGAAAAGGAGACGGCTTAGCAACAGAGGGCTTAATAACAGAAGGAAAATCCAAATATTTAGTTTGTAACGTCACAACTTGTCTCATCCAACTCGGTACCAATTTCAAACCAGGAGCTCTCCCCCTCATGATCCTAATTGGCGAACGTTGGTCATGAATCAAAGGTGTGGTGCGATACGCCCACAGCATTCCATTAACCATTTTCCTGACAATATGACCATTGGTGGAAGCCATTTGAATGATACCTTTAACTACTCTATTAGGACTCTCACAGATCCCATTTCCCTGTGAATTGTACAATGAGGTACGATGATGAGTCACGCCACAATTTTTCAGGAATGTCTGCATCTCACATGAAGTTAGTTGAGTACCGTTATCAGTAATGATAACAGAAGGAAGACCCTCATCTTTGAAAAGATTACCCAAAAACTTAATGGTAGTCTCTGTGTTGATAACATTGGTAAACTCAACAACAAGCCATTTCGAAAAAACATCCACCACCACAATGGCAAATCTATCTTTTTCATTAAGTCCACCCATGGGGCCTATAAAATCTAGACATATTGTGACCCAGGATTCTGTATGTGAGCATCGTGAGATTTAGGACCTACTTTAAGTCTTTTCTCACCCTCCCTACAAGTAACACAATTCTCCACACATTCAACCACTTGAGAATCAATGCCAGGCCACCAAAAGTGACTTTTGAGACGATGTTGAGTAAGGGTCTGACCCAAATGACCTTCATTAGCGAAGGCCAAAAGCTTATTTCTAAGACCAAAAGGAGGTACAAACTTCTCATCTTTAACTAAAATATTGTTATTAATCACAGAGAGATCATCCAACACTTTAATGAAAGGCCTAACAGAAACAGGAAGTGAACTCTCTCTTCTATGACCCAATTTAAGAAGTCTAATAACTTCTTGGAGAGTATGATCATTAATCATCTCTCTTTCCCAATCACTAGCTTGGAAAGCACCTTCCCCCACAAATACAGCATTCTCTACAGAAGCAACTGAAATATCATTGGCACCAGGAAAAACAAGAGGGTCATGAACAGAACGCCAATCTAATGACATCCTGGAGAGACAATCAGCCTGTATATTTTTCCATCCCTGAATATATTCAATAGAATACTGAAATTCTTGAAGACGAGCAGCAAGTTTCACAAGTCTGGCAGAACCTTTACCAGTACCACCTGGAGAGAGAACTTTCAAAAGAGGTTTATGATCAGTTCTTAAAATGAATTTGGTGCCCAAAGATATGTTCTGAAATATTCTACTGCCCATGAAGCAGCTAAAGCCTCCCTCTCAATGACTGAGTAATTTTTCTCAGAATCAGTGAGAGTTCTTGACGCAAAAGCAATAGTCAATTCTAAACCTTTCTTAATCTGAGAAAGCATGGCACCCAAACCAGTCGCACTGGCATCAACTGTGACAACCGATTTGTTATGTACATAAAAAGGAGATAAAACTTCTGCTTTACAAATTTCTTCCTTAATATTGTCAAAACACTCTTGAAGTTGAGGAGTCCATGAGAAACTCACACCACGTTTGAGTAAGGCTCTCAAACAAGCAGTCTTATCTGAAAAGTTTTTTACAAACTTCGAGTAATACTGAATAAGCCCCATAAATGAGCGCAATTGATCTTTGTCTTTCGGTTGTGGAGCTGAGTGAATAGCCAAACATAAATCTCTCTTAGGCTTTACTCCAGAAGCTGTAACAGTATGACCCAAATAATCAATTTGATCTACTAAAAATGTGCACTTATCTTTGCGAAGAGTGAGGCCAACAGAAGATAACCTATCCAACACAATTTTAAGAGAAATATTATGCTGTTCAACAGATTGACCATATATCAAGATATCGTCTTGAAAGTAGATCACGTTCCCCACACCCTCCAAAACATCAGAAACCATTCTTTGAAAAACACTAGCCGCTGAATTAAGGCCAAATGGAAGGCGTGTGAATTGATAGGTACCCCAAGGAGTGATGAAGGCTGTCAAATGCTTAGAATCATCATGTAAATCAATCTGGTGGTAAGCACTCCTAAGATCAAGCTTGGAAAAGAATTTAGCACCATTCAAAGTTGTAACTAATTCATTAATGTTTGGCAAGGGAAACGTATCAGCAACAACACACTGATTTAGAGAGTGCAAATCAACACAGAAACTGAGTTTTCCGTCCTATTTCTTCGTGACTACTGTGGAAAAGTAAATTTTGCCATGTTCTGTGTCCCTACGAGTCCTCCATCATATGTTATCTGTGCATGATTAATATGCATATGTTATTCCCTATGTTCGATTAATGACGCAATTACAGTTGTGTCCACCTCTAGTATGTCAGTTTCCAGTTCTCGTGAATACTACGAATATCAGGCCTATGTAAAGCTACGTTGCCACGTTTCTCAGTGTGCACGTTATTCCATTGTAAAGTCCCCGTTTCTAGGCCTCAAAAGGGCCTGGACACCAGATTCAGCTCCTGTCTCCTGTCTCCTGAACCCTCGCTGAGGAACGATACAGCCCCCACCTGTATCCTCGACCCTTCACTTACTTCCTGCCTCGCAGTGCCCGGTTCAGCCTGGCTCTGCCTCTGAGTCTGCCAAGAGTATGTTATGATTCCAGTTATCAGTTCAGCCCTCCTCCTCTGCATTCCTAAGTTACTGAACTGCATCAATAGTTTCCGTCATTGTCTAGCCTTTACGGCCCCATGTTAGAGAAATACTGTATTAATGGTCATTCAATATTCTTCATCACGCACTACATGTAGAATAATGCATGCTCCAGTCTTAGAGTCTGTTCGCCTTTACCCCGATAACTTTTGGATTCTATCAACATGTTCTCTAAACATCAGATACTAGATACTGCTTAGGTACATGTCGCCCTGACTCTCCAGACTTCAGTCTCTGCTCCTAGCACAGAGTTCATAGCCCCCAGCTTCTCCTAGTGATACGTCATTGCCAGTTTGCGCGCACCATCAGGTTAGAGGTCCCGGCTCCTTAGGTAGCCCCCTCCATGGTTTCCACCCCATTCATGACATATTCTGTTACGTTTGCATCACATGTCTATGTATACGCCCTGTTACACCTCTTTTCACCCTTATCTTTCGCGACTGCTACGCGTCACACCTATTGCTCCACCCACTGCTACGCCTATTGCAATGTAATGCTATGTGCTTGCGCTATGTATATATGCTCATGTACTGTTATTAAAAAGTTATTCCTTCCTAGCCTTCTTGTCCAGATCCTGGCAGCGCTGCCAGGGCTTACCATTCTGTTCCCGTGCAGGTTGTCCTGTTCCTGTCCTTGTGCTGTATTAAACCTGCAAAACTCCTACTACCTCGAATCTTGACTCTTATTTATTGAGCTATCTGTTATTCATTTATACATTCAAAAAGAGAGGTATTATTTATTTATTTACCACATAATGGCGCCCGAACAGGGACTTGCCCTTTCCCCACGCGTCGGTGAAGCCACGCCGACCCCCTGACCCTCTGCAGTCGTGACGGAACTCTTCTGCGCACCGGCAGATATTTCTGCTTCAAGTATCCCTCAGGCCCACGGAGGAGACGGAGGAGGCGGTCCAGCATCCAGACGAGACGGTGGAGGAACGCGGCGAGTCCCGACCAGAGCCCAAGCCGAGAGTCCAAGGTCCGAGGTATCCGGAGGCCCACCCGTAACAGAAGTCCGAAGTTCGTCCGTCCGGCGTCCAAGCAGTCCAGTCCAGTCTGAGGCCTTCCGTTCTTACTGCCCGGTGAGTACCATTACTGGGGTAGTATCTAGACAGGGTCAATTTAATTGACTCTGGTCCGTGGGTTGGTGGTACACAGACCCACAAACGAAGTGTCCACTTCGGTGGATGCGGGTCCTGACGTGTCTCTTAATGAGACCGGTAAGTTTCGTACTGTTTCAGCAGTGCATCTAGTTTCTGTTCTAGTCAGTTCTGTTCTCGAGAAAATTCATGTATTCTGTGTTCCGTATTCCAGGTAGTATTCTGTTCGAACTGTTATTTTAAATGTTCTTCATGTATTTTAATGTTGTGGTATGAATGGGGAATAAGTATCGTGTTCATTGTGTATTGTATTGTGTCCAGATTATAGTTCAGTCATGCCACTCTTTTCAAAACTGCGTCAGTTAAAAACCAGAAAAAGTCTGCTGGAAGCAGCAGTTCCTGTCCCGCCTAGGGACAGTCCAGGTCATTTTATGTATCAGAAGCATGGCATAAGTGCCATATTATATCTAGATTTATGGGTAGAGTATACCAAAGAGTTGGAGGAAAAGTATAGATGGCCCGTATCAGGTACGTGGGATGCCGAGTGCATCCTGAGAGTAGAAGAGGCATTATGGAAAAAGAAAGCCAGACAGTCACAGAAAGATGCCATCGAGTTATGGCGCAAAGAATCTCATAAAAGAACCGAAAAAGAAATCAGAAAGTCAGAATTAAGTAGAGAATCCTTAGAACGAGCACAAGAAAAAGAACTAATCGAGATAGGTGAACAAGTTAAAGCCGAACAGTCAGACAGACAGAGGCATGCTCTTATTAAGGGTATGTATCCTCTTCTTGCCGAGGGCCTGCCAAAAGCGACCCCGGAGGCATCCAGTAACTTTCCGCCACCATTAGTTCCGACCAAGCTACGTCACAAACAGACCGCAGCTGATATTTTCATTTCGTCCTATTTGGACGACACAGTCCCAGAATATGCAAATCCTGTTCGCGCTCCGCCAGTCCCTGTAATTCAGGCACTTCCTGTTCCTCCAGACACCGGGGTACCCCTTGCAGTACCTGCTACGGTCCCCCAGGTCCAGCCCGCCATACAAGTCCAGTCTGCATTTCCATTTCCCACTCTGCCAGGACGAAGAGCATCAGTTGACGATTCTAGTTTAAGGGCCGCAGGAGGAGGTCCTCCTCAGACCCCGCCGCCACACAAGCGTTTAACGTTAGTCGAATTACATGCTCAAGCGTCACAGCGCACGCCCAGATATCAGTCTGTTGCAGAAATAAGGAAAGCCCTTAATGAATGCGGCTATGATCCAGTCCCAGGCGAGGATAATATGGTTTTATATTCATTACGTGTAAGAAAGGTGGCCAAGTATCTAGTCACCCTACCGAATATGAAAGAAGATCTAGACAGAATATATCGTTTCATCCGTACAGGGGATGATCCAGAAAGCATTGGCGAAGTCATGTCTCAAAGGAAAGCCGAGATCCAGCTCATGATATTAAAGTTTCTGATTAATTGTCTAATAAGAGAACAAGATTACCCGTCCAAAGATCAAGCCGAAATGAGAACCCTGACAAAGTGGAGTGATAATATAGCCGAGGGTAAGCACAAGACCATCAGTGCTATGGAAAGTATGTACAAGAAAATCCGTAAAGAAATAATAAAGTTACACGAACAGCGTAAAGCAGCACAAGTAAGCGAGAAAGAAAGTAACTCTGATACTGAAGAGGTAGACGACGAGAATCCCGCCAGAATAGCGTATGTAGGAAAATCTAGATTTCCAGATCGCCATTTACGCCTAGAACACAAGTCTACTTTCCATCATCCAGCACCAGAACAAGGGTCTCTAGAACAAGTGTTCCAAGCTACCGATCACATTCTGAAATCACGAATCGGTTATAGCGAGTTAAGTACTATGCATGAACAAGAACTAGTCCGATCAGCAGTCCGATGGATTACTGATTCTACCACTTTTCCAGACGAAATAGTGGCACAAATGTTTCTGAAAATGCCCCCAGCCGAGCAACGACTGGCGGGTATGTATATGATTCAGCACCTCATTACATTGTATGAGGGTCAACATTCTGATCCAGGCCCGTTACATGATATCCTGAACGAGTTACTCCAGTATAGATGGAAAGGTTTAGGTACCGATTTAATTAGTGTCATTCTAGAACAGCGCCACAAATATAGAACGTTTCTGAACCCGCATTTTGTTCATGTCTCACCTCCAGAAAGTAAACCCTTTTACATGGATAGACAGAATCCGTTACGAGAAGTCCACCCAGTTAGAGGAACGGGTGGCGAACTAGAACGAGTGTTTGTTTACACCCCGATCACAAAGATGGAACTCCTAGAGATGAAAAAATTAATTCCCTGTCATGATAAAGATCCAGCAGGGTTCCATAGAGAATTAAAAGACATGCTCCGTATGGGAGAATACACGTATCCAGATATAATTAAAATGTTAAAGGTTCTGCTGCCCGCAGGGGTGTATGAAAAGCTCAAGGAAAAAGAATGGGAGGTGGGAGAGAAAAAGATCGATTGGGCAGTTCTAGAAGCTGAAGACAAGGCACGAGTACCAGGTACCGGTCTTGGAGATAAATGTAAAGAATTACCAGAATTGTTAATACAAGTTTTGCCTAGGTTATTGACAACTAGAAAAGAAGACTGGGATGCAATCTCAGCCTGTAAACAGAAACAAGACGAAGACATTAGTGATTTTTATTCTAGATTTGAGAAATGTTTTAGCATCAACAGTGGCCTCAAGACAAGTAGTGAGTCATACCCTCACCTTTTTGTTACTAAATTAGTCGAGAATTCAAGTCCACCAATTAAAAATCGAGTTTTGAAAGTCGAAAGTACCTGGCAAGCTAATACCCCGTCCCAGATGTTACAGATGCTCCAATACCACCAGAATAGAATCAGGGAAGAACAAGAACACGAGAGAAAGCGTATGAAAGACACGAAAATGAAAGTACTAGTTGCACAATCTGTTCCTCAAGACAGTCAGAAGAGGGGTCCGAATCAAGCCAGTCATCCTGCAGCTCCCGTTAAAGGGAACTGCAATTATTGTAAACAGCCAGGTCATTTTATAAACGAGTGTGCAGTTCTGAAACACAACATAGCTACTGGTAAGACTAAAGAAAGACCACGTCCGCCTAGACAAGAACAAGTTTCACAGACTCCTCAGCCACAGAATGCACCACAGACAGTTACAGCACCGCAGCCCATCGCTGCAACACAGCATGTTACACAGCAAATGTATCAGTATGCACAGTCCGAGTATCCAGAGTACCAGCAGTATTCATGAAACAGCCTAGAGAGGGAGGTAGGCTTGCCTCTCATCGAGATACCTGTAGATCAAGAAGGTCCCTATGTTCACAGTCAAGTATTAGGGAAAGACAGAAAGTTTCTGATTGATACAGGGGCAAGTAGGACCACAATTAGTCACGCCGAAGTTCCAGGGGCTCCGCTCTCAGGCTCAAGAAATGTTTCCCTTGGATTTTCAGGAAAACCTATTGTAAATGAAATATCAAAGCCAGTTACTCTAGAAGTAGGTCCATTGTCCCGTACTACTGATCTGTTACTTACTAAGTCATGTCCAGAGAATCTATTAGGCATTAAAACACTGAAAGAGTTAGGTGCAGTTATATGCTGTTCCCTAGAGGGAATACGTCTGTTCCTACGTGACTTTAAGGGTCACTATGTATTACGAGATTTTGATCCCAGATTGTCTAATGTTCCGCAGCATTTATGGGCGCAAGGTCCAACTGATGTAGGGTACATGCAAATCACACCCCATCGTGTGACTCTCAAGCCAGGTGTAGTCCTGCCACGAATCAGACAGTACAGATTGCCACCTGAGGCTGTAGCAGCCTTATCCAAAATTATTGACGAGCTCATGGCTCAAGGAGTAGTTGTAGAAACTGACTCCAATGTATGCAATTCTCCGATCATTCCAGTCATGAAACGTACTGATCCAAATGCACCCCCAGTATATCGATTAGTGATTGACCTACGAGAACTTAATAAATGTATTATTCCTCAGTACCCAGTCGTTCCAGATATCTCTTCCCTATTGACAGCCATTGATTCCGAAGCCACGTTCTTTACTGTAATCGACCTCAAGAACGCATTTTTTAGTGTTCCCATTCATCCAGACAGCCAGTTTCTTTTCGGATTCTGTTTAAATGGAAGGAGCTATATGTTCACACGAGCTCCTCAAGGTTTCACAGAAAGTCCTAGTATTTACAGTCAAGCACTTAAGAGACAACTTGATAATGTTCACATGCCAACTGACACTGCCCTGCTCCAGTATGTCGATGATCTACTGATCACAGCCCGTTCTGAACGTGACTGCGAGCGAGCGTCACTGACGGTTCTGTATTTCCTAGCCGAGATGGGGCACAAGGTGTCCCCTTCGAAGCTTCAATTCTGTGTCCAGCAAGTGGTCTACTTAGGACACTTACTGTCCAAGAGGGGTAGGCAGTTGACACCAGACCGTATTCAGTTAATAGCGAGTCTTCCTCAGCCCAAGACCCAGAAGGAGGTACGTGCTTTTATCGGCCTTACTTCTTATTGCCGACAATGGATTCCTCAGTATGCATTTCTAGCCAAGCCACTGATACAGTTAACGACACAGGAGGCAGCCGTACCGACTGTCCTCCCTTGGACATCTGAACATACACTTAGCTTCAATGAGTTAAAGAAAGCTTTATGCCAAGCTCCAGTTCTAGCTACACCAAACTACAGTAAGCCTTTTACACTTTTCGTCACAGAACGTGAAGGTACAGCATTATCTGTTCTCACACAAGATCAAGCAGGACAATACAAGCCATGTGCTTATTTTTCGAGCACATTAGATCCTGTAGCCCAGGCTCTGCCTGCGTGCCTCAAGTCAGTTGCAGCCACAGCACTAGCTATCAGACAAAGTGATTCCATAGTATTAGGACACTCCCTGACAGTACAAGTTCCACACTCCGTGGAAGTTCTTTTAAATCGAACACAGACCCAGCACTTGACAATTGCACGTTTAACAGGTTATGAATTGACACTGTTTCAGCCACACATAGAAATCAGACGCTGCAACGTTCTCAATCCTGCTACACTGTTACCATCAGCTAATCCAAATCCTGCCACACATGACTGTGTGGAAGTAGTCAACATCACGACCAAGCCAAGACAAGATCTGACAGATATTCCATTACCAGATCCCGACCTGACACTTTATGTGGATGGTTCATGTATGAGAACAAGTACAGGAGAACTAGTCGCCGCGTATGCAGTGACTACCGACACCGAAGTTATTGAGACACACCGTATTGACACCCTGTCCGCTCAAGCAGCAGAGCTAGTTGCTCTGACACAAGCCTGCATACACGCTAAGAACCGGAAAGTTAATGTTTACACAGATTCACGCTACGCATTTGGAGTCGTACACGACTTTGGAGTGCTCTGGCAGGAGAGAGGTTTCATGACTTCTCATGGAACCAAGATTCAGCATGGTCTCCTTATTCAAGCTCTGTTAGATGCAATACATTTACCGACATCCATTGCTATCATGAAATGCAAAGCACATACGAAAGTTACTGACATTATTTCCCAGGGTAACGATCTAGCAGATCGTACAGCCAAGCTTACAGCTCAGATTCCAGACATTCCAGCTAACATGACACACACTCCAGATCCGACTACATGTATGACAGTTAAGGACCCTACTCAAGATGTCATAGATATCCAGTTACATGCTACTCCCGAAGAAATCAAGAAATGGTCCGAACAAGGAGGGGTCCAGACAGATCAAGGATGGGTGACGAAGGGAAAAGCCACATGGTTTCTCCCCGACTCTATGGTTCAAGTCATTATCAATACTGCACATAGTCCAGCACATTTAGGAGAAAAAGCTATGTTAGACAGTATCCAGAACATTTGGTTCAACAAGCATTTACGAGCTGCAGCCAAGCAGAAAGTCCGTACCTGTATGATATGTTGTCAGTTTAATCCAGGTAAAAGTGTCCCGGTGGAACAAGGGGGATTCCAACCTCCTGACCACCCTTTTGAAGTCCTCCAGATGGATTATATTCAGATGGAGCGATGTCGAGGTTTCAAGTATGTCCTTGTAGTTGTATGCGCTTTGTCCAGGTGGACAGAAGCATATCCAGTCCCAGATTACACAGCCACGACCACTGCCAAGCAGTTGGTTCGTGAATTCTTCCCCCGTTACGGACTCCCTAGGGTCGTATATTCTGATAACGGCCAGCCATTCGCATCAGAGTTAATGAAGCACGTTTCCCTTTTGTTAGGATACCAGTGGAAGTTCCATTGTGTACGCCATCCTGAAGCAGCAGGTCTCGTAGAGAGACATAACCAGACCCTGAAAATCCGCATCGCCAAAGTATGCAAAGAGAAAGGTGTGGACTGGCTAGTAGCTCTGCCAGTCGCTTTGTTCTATATGCGCATGGTCGCACATTCCAGATCAGGTCTGTCCCCGTATGAGGTCGTTTTCGGCCGCCCCCCTAACATGTGGGGTACACCCAGACCCCGAAGTATTACCGATGTTTCAAGTAATATGCTGACAGATTACCTAGCTTCCTTGATGTCTGCCCTCAACTCTTGTCGTTCACAGGTTGCCGCCACATTTCCAGACAATACCGAGGTGGCACCGCATGAAATCGTTCCCGGATCCATGGTCTTGGTTCGCAATTTTGACCGCTCAAGTCCGCTGGAGCCACGCTGGAAGGAGCCCCGACAGGTCCTCCTCGCCACCCGTACAGCCGTGAAGTTGGAGGGTCGCAAAGGCTGGGTGCATCTTTCGCACGTAAAGAAATTTTATGGACTGAAACCCGTCTCAAAGAACATTTCCCAGGATTTGAAGGATTACCAAAGTACTATTCTCAAGGACTGTCCCGCAAAGAACAATGATACTGCACCCTCCCTGTTAGAGAAAACTCCACAGCAGGAGTATAAGTTGAAACTCCGGTCTAGTAAAATAAGTCAGCCAGTTTGATTGTCTAAGTCCTCCCCTAGGTGAAACGGTTAGACTGTTTCTGACATGTATAAAATAGACCCCCATAGTGAGAGAGTTAGTCAAAACTCAATCCGATGTATCGTTTTTCTATGTTTCATATTATTTCTCAGTATTATGATTTCCTGCACCAGTTATGCATTTTACCTGTATTTTCCAGTTTCTCATGTAAATAAGTCTTCTAATGCTACAGTAGAGCACACGTTTAGTGATCTGCCTCCTCATGAACTCTCTTACCGCCTCGCTATGCGAAATAATTCTTTCATCCGCATGTTACATTATTCACACCAGACCAGCAATGCCACTAATTGTTGGGTGTGTGGTCGACTCCCCCCTTTTCAGACACCGAAGGGAGTTCTGCCACTCTTTCCTTACCCTTTTTCACATAATGGTTCGTGTGGAGCATGGTCCACGTTAACGTCATCCTCAACAGATATGTCTTTTCTTAACAGTACATGTTTTCCAGACAAGCAAGGTCCCCCCCATAGAACCGGGTTAGATCTAGAAAATGAAGTGTACAATTTAGGTAATTATTCTTCGAATTTCATGGTCCTGAATGTTCAGTCTGATACTACTCCAGACTTACCTGCAATTTCAGTACTACCAGTCAAAGGCGAATTATGTGTCCGAAATAATGGTTCCGTACATGTAGGACATAGTGATTGTACTACTATTGTCAAGTATAGTGACAGTGGGAAATCTATTTTCAAAGCTTCACGTCATTCTTATTTTATTTGTGGTCAAACCGCATATGTTCGTCTGCCCCTCGATTGGGAGGGAACCTGTTACATTGCCTTCCTACTGCCACCTGTTTTTCTAGCCCCACCCGACTACCATAGGAATTCCCACCTAGTACATATAAGACACAAGAGAAACCTCCCGATTGTCGATTATACTGAAACTGCTCTAGAACAATATATAGATATCAATAAAGGTGTCTTCCCTTATTTAGGTACAGTCGTGAATAGTAAACTGATACGTAGATTAACCAGAACACTCGAAGCAGTAGTAATTGAGACTACTTCTGCTCTAAGTAATTTAACCGAAGAACAATCCTTTATGAGAATTGTCGTGCTCCAGAATCGTCTCGTCCTTGACGTCATATTGGCCGATAGGGGCGGGGCCTGTAGAGTCATCGGATCTAGTTGCTGCATTTTCATTCCAAATAACGCGCCGTCTGTTTATTCAGCTATAACCAGACTTCATAAAATTGCCCATCTGTTACACCAAAATCCAGGCACCTGGACATGGTCCGGTTGGTTCTGGAATATAATTTCCGCCTGGGGATGGAAAGTCTTGTCCTTTCTAGGTATTGCAGTAGCGATCATATTTAGCTGCTGCCTCTGTATACAATGTGGCCCTGCGATTTGCGGCATTTGTGCTACCTCTTGTATTCCTAGTCCCAAGCCCCGTTCTAAAACCCGTTCCAAGAAAATTCGAGACGAGCAAATGATACTGTATGAAATGATAGATGGTATCATGAATATTGATGTTTCCTGAAGGAAACGTAGTGACAAGGAGGGAATGTGGAAAAGTAAATTTTGCCATGTTCTGTGTCCCTACGAGTCCTCCATCATATGTTATCTGTGCATGATTAATATGCATATGTTATTCCCTATGTTCGATTAATGACGCAATTACAGTTGTGTCCACCTCTAGTATGTCAGTTTCCAGTTCTCGTGAATACTACGAATATCAGGCCTATGTAAAGCTACGTTGCCACGTTTCTCAGTGTGCACGTTATTCCATTGTAAAGTCCCCGTTTCTAGGCCTCAAAAGGGCCTGGACACCAGATTCAGCTCCTGTCTCCTGTCTCCTGAACCCTCGCTGAGGAACGATACAGCCCCCACCTGTATCCTCGACCCTTCACTTACTTCCTGCCTCGCAGTGCCCGGTTCAGCCTGGCTCTGCCTCTGAGTCTGCCAAGAGTATGTTATGATTCCAGTTATCAGTTCAGCCCTCCTCCTCTGCATTCCTAAGTTACTGAACTGCATCAATAGTTTCCGTCATTGTCTAGCCTTTACGGCCCCATGTTAGAGAAATACTGTATTAATGGTCATTCAATATTCTTCATCACGCACTACATGTAGAATAATGCATGCTCCAGTCTTAGAGTCTGTTCGCCTTTACCCCGATAACTTTTGGATTCTATCAACATGTTCTCTAAACATCAGATACTAGATACTGCTTAGGTACATGTCGCCCTGACTCTCCAGACTTCAGTCTCTGCTCCTAGCACAGAGTTCATAGCCCCCAGCTTCTCCTAGTGATACGTCATTGCCAGTTTGCGCGCACCATCAGGTTAGAGGTCCCGGCTCCTTAGGTAGCCCCCTCCATGGTTTCCACCCCATTCATGACATATTCTGTTACGTTTGCATCACATGTCTATGTATACGCCCTGTTACACCTCTTTTCACCCTTATCTTTCGCGACTGCTACGCGTCACACCTATTGCTCCACCCACTGCTACGCCTATTGCAATGTAATGCTATGTGCTTGCGCTATGTATATATGCTCATGTACTGTTATTAAAAAGTTATTCCTTCCTAGCCTTCTTGTCCAGATCCTGGCAGCGCTGCCAGGGCTTACCATTCTGTTCCCGTGCAGGTTGTCCTGTTCCTGTCCTTGTGCTGTATTAAACCTGCAAAACTCCTACTACCTCGAATCTTGACTCTTATTTATTGAGCTATCTGTTATTCATTTATACATTCAAAAAGAGAGGTATTATTTATTTATTTACCACACTACAATGGGAGAAATCCATGGAGACGCTTCAATGGGTTCTATAACTCCACTGGCTAACATTTCATCAATAAGATGTTTAACTTCATGCCTTACTACAATGGCAATGCGCCTAACCTTGTGTTGTGTAGGAACAGAGTTTTCTTTCAAAATAATTTTGTGAGAATATCCCTTGAGACGACCCAACTCTTCTCGAAACACGTCCTTAGATTCAGAAAGTATAGAATCAAGATCACCCTCTTCAATAATCATAACTTGAGGATTGTCTCGAGGATTGACTATAATGCTTAAATCATACTGCTGTATCCATCCCAAAATAGCAGGCCCTGAAACAGATACATACACCTTTCCATGAATCTGCCTATGAGAAAACTTGATATTGGCTTCGAAATACCCAAGGATGTCTAAAGGTTCCTATTGGTAACCTCCAGGAGAAATGTCTTTGGGAAGGAGAGCCTTGTTTTCCCACATTCGTACAAATAAAGCATTAGGAATGATGGTATAGTGAGAGCCACAATCCACCATCAATTGTACATTTTGACCATCAATCGAAAAAGATGCTTTGGGCTTATTATTACGCTTGTCCTGTTCATCATTACTAGATTGAACAGAATCTACTACCAATATCTTATTTTCATCATCGACCACACATGCAACTTCTTGTACAGTAGAAACACTCGAACGAGGTTTACTTTTACAGACCCTAGCATAGTGCCCTATTCGACCACATTTAAGACACTCTTGTTTGGCAGCAAAACAAAAGTTTTAATCGGAAGAATGAACATTACTGCCACACTTATTGCAAAACTTGATACTTGAGGGTTTTGAAGATCCAGAAACCCTTAATGGCAAATGTTTCTTTACAAACTTCTTGTTCTTGACAGCAGCTACTTCACATTGTTCATCATTACACTCATCATGTAAAGAAACTTCATTAACATCACTTGAAAAATATTTTTTTTCCAACTCCTTCATGCAACCCTCCGATTCCTCAACTATTTTCGCCAACTCAATAGCAGTTTGTAAACTTGGATTTTTCGATGCCCATAAGCATTCTTGAATTTTCTTGTTGTAACACTGAACGATGAGTTGGTCTCTAATTAACTCTTCAGTCATATTACCAAACTTACACTTGACTGACATCTCCCTCAGTCTAGACACAAAGTCATTAATAGACTCACCAGTGTTTTGGCTTTTCGTATAAAATGTGTACCTATTCATCACCAAGTTTTCTTCTTTGGCATATCTAACTTCTAAGCGTAAATCTGCTTCTTTATACGGATCTGGAAGAGGTTGACCATTGGCTTGAAGTGCTTGAGGGAGAAATTTGAAAACACGCTGCCCCTCTTTACCTAAACAGCTTAACAAAAGTGCGTTTTTCCACTTCGCTGAATACTCTTGTGCATCAAGAGCATCCAAATAGTTTTCAAACATTGGGAACCAGTCTTCCCACGATATACTGGGTTGCCCAGGATCTTGTAGAAAACTTGGAGGAAAAACAACAACACAATTTGGGGAATTTTGAGAAGACATAGTGTAATGAGAATACACTCTCTAATAAACAAACAGGTCAGAACGTGTAATTTCCCTTGTAGTATAGCACTCAATAATAAACTGTGGAATGAGAGAGAAAAAAAATTCATCAAGAAAACAAAATACCTGCAAATCAGTAAAGCTTTCACGAAGAAAACCAGACGTGTGTATCGTCGATGTGTCCATATACCATGATACACTAAGACGTGTGTATTGTCGAAGTTTGCCCAAAAGAACAATGATGGTGGGATATACACAAGCCTGTAAATCGCTTAAGAAGTTAACTGACGCGCTCTGTAACGCGTATATTGGAAGTTATTGCTGTGATGATGTTAAAATATACACTAGCGTGTATATCGCTGCAGAAGTTAACTGACGCGTTTCGTAACGCGTATGCTGGAAGCTGTTGCTGTTTCTGTCGTTGTGGCACCAAATAAAGATGGCCAGCACGCTGATCGTAATTATGTAGAGGAGATGACGTGAAGACGGCTGAACGTGGGGAAAGTCGTCAAACAAATGCAGAACCTTCAAAGAAGCCACCTACGTAGTACACTTTGCTAACTCCTCCCAACATTCCAAGACGTCATCAAACGAAGAACAGTAGAGGAGAGGTGAGGACAGCTCCTGACCAACCGTCAACAGCACACTTGAAGATAGAAATTGAAGATAGAAAAGTCTAGTTTGCGTGCAGTGAATATGAATTACGCCAGCATTCACATGGAAGAGTAAAGCAGCAAACTTTAGTAGGCAATTAACAAGGAGCGTGGAAAAACGCGCCATGGGGTTTCTGCGATAAGCAAGAAGGAACATCTGACCTGACAACTTGAAAGAGTTGAAAATAGTTGTCATGAGGTGGCGATGAGATTGCAGATAGCAAGTCCCCTTCAGTCGATTTCATGCGCTCTTGTGAAACTTCAGTGAGATTAACTCTAACCGGAAACTGCTCACATGGTGGGTAATAAGTCTTGTCGCCAAAAAGTTGTAGTAAATACGCTGTACGCTAGAGTATAATTTGTAGCTTATATATTTATTGAGTCTCACAGAAGTAACCAGAGCGGACTCTCCTCTGTAACAGCTACCAGTAACTGACATAGAATAGAGATTACATAGTAGAACATAAGAGCAAGTACATTCTAGAGAAGAAGTATGTTAATAAAAGATTCTTAAAACACTAGAGCGAGACACCATGAATAACAAAACGCACTTGTAGAAAGTACAATGTGTGCATCACTGAGTCTGACAATGCACTGCATTCAGCGTTGCCATGAAATTGAAGTAAGCAAGATGACATTGCATATGAATAAGCTACAACAAACCCCAATAAGGTAGTTTAAAATACAGACTTTGCAACCAATTGAGACAAAACAGATTTACTGTCAAGTTTCTCCTTGTTGCGTATTCCTTCGTGGCAGAGTTTAAAAAAATGTATATGTTGACTGTCAGACTGCTTTTCATGTCTCTGCCACTCGTGACTCCACTCTATTTTGTTGAAGCTCAATTTAAAGGTTTCCATGGTGAGGTTTTTCCCCATGCTAGCAGGGATTGTGTAGGAAAAATGGTGCAGTAAAATCGCTTTCGTTGCCATTTTAGAGGATACCCTAACCAAGAGTTTCAAACTAGTTCGCTCACTGGATTATGAAACAAGTATTAAAACGATGCCCAAGGCTACTTTTAATTCCCATCTTCGTGTCCTACAGAGGCTCTGTATCTAACGCTATGGACATTTATTCGTACAAAGTAAACAATTCACACAATGTTCGGGGGTTCATTGCTGCTCACCTTCCCAATGTTTTTGCCAGTGTAGGAATCCAGGTGGTTGAAAAATACCCGTTTGCTCCTCACGGTTAACTTCTCTTCGCCTTCCTCTGCCATTGTGCCTTGCAGTGCCTTTCTCACAAACGGGTTGCCAATGCAAACATTAGTTGCAACCCGGTAACCAGGGAGGAAGCGTCTGAAGAATAGACATCAAGGAAAGACAAAGATTCGTAGTAACATTGATAATCGTATTGTGCTGAATTGGTAAAGAAGAGCACAACCCGTAGAAAATAGGTATCAAAAGATGATCGGAAGGGTTTAGTTGAGGAAACTAACCCATGATTAAATTACAAAGATTATACATAGACAAGGGAAGTAGCAAACGCAAAACTAGTTTATCGGTAATAAAGGGGTGTTTCTGACTCTCATAAATAAGCATCAGGGTTTGTTTTCACTGCCTGGTTGTTTTACCAAATCTGTGCTACGTACATGAGTTTTCTTTTTCTCTACATGCTGACACGTGCCGTCGAAGTAAAATATACAACCTTCCCATGGGAAGATGGCAGCCGCAGAACACAGTCTAAGAACTTTGAAGCTAGCCGTGTGAGGTCCGGTTGTGGGTGCAGCAAGCTCTGAATTAAATTGCTGGAATTATCTACAGAAACCGTGTTCCGGCTCTTATTACACCATCATAACACATTTCTTTAAAAAAAAAAAGTATATGGTGAATATTTATATTTAGGTTGAAGCATGCAAGAAATGGGAGTTGCGAGGTCCTCGCCTGCAATATATCGTCTTCATTAATGTTGTACATTATTAAATGTGATACTTCTAAGTGTTCGTTTTACAGGTGTAAACGATATGCCCTTTTAACACCACTGTGTGGTTTTAGGCGCGGTGATATACTACAATATCAGAAATTCGTCTTTATACGTTTGTACACCACTTTAACGCTCAGGTACATTCTTGTTCAGGTTTGAATATTGAAAAGACTACATTTCCCATGATGCTCATTTACCAGACGGCGAGTCAGTGGGCAGTCGAAGCACTTTCAATGAAACGGTGCAGGCTTCTAGGAAATAGAATGTAGAGTCAGGGCGTCTGCGCGACGTGCTTGCGCAATGGCGTTCTAGAAGGTTGCTGTGGTAGCAGCGGGCGCCATGTTAGGTGGAGCGGCGGCCCGCAGCACTTAGGGGAAGAGGCGGTCACGGCGGCGGTGGGATTTGCTCGGCGCCCGGCTTGGAAGCTCCGCGAGGTGATGTGCCGGGCCTCCGCGGGATAAGCCAGGGAGCTGAGCCGCTTGCGGCGGGGAACGCATCATGCCGTTGTAAGTTGTGCCGGGGATGGGAGACCCGGGTGGTTTTCATCTCGGAGAGGAGCTTCTGGGCTGCTGGTTCAGGGAGCCTTTGCATTGTACTATGGGTGAGGGGAGAGAAAACCGAGAGCTACTTTCCCCATTTCATTGCTCCAATAACTGCGATCCCACGTGACTTCCTGAAACATTGAAAACATTGAGGCCTGCCAGTACTCTCGGCGCGCCTTTGTCCGTGAGCCTGCGGTCCTAGGGCGCACTTCCACCTAGCCTGCGCCTTCAGTTAAAGACTACTATGACTCTCGATGAGTCCGGTTGCCCACATGGAGGGCAGCTATTGCACTGCTAAGCAATAATAAACGTGCCATGTTAATATTGACATGCTATTGGAAGTGCTCTAGAGGGCCGTTGACTTGCGAGGATGAGATAAACGTTACGCTCTGATGGAACGACTCCTCTATGGTTAAATGAAAGCGGTCTTTCGTGGTCGAAATCTTCTCGCGTGACAATCTTTACTGTAACAGTTGCATTTAAAACACTTGTTCTTAATCTTTTTATACAGTTTTTTTAATCGGTTTTCTGTGATGGTTTACACACCTAATACCCTTATGAATGCAGCGATCGTGTGATGAGTGAGTCGATGGAAGCCAATGAGAGGCATTTCACTTGTTGGGGAGATGAAGACTGTAATGACCAGTCTACAAAGGTTGACATCCACCAAGAAGGCACAAGTTGAGAGTGTGAACGAAGAACATATCTCTGCCACAATGTCCCTCGACCCCCCTACTTTTGAACACATCCTTGCTTTATCCTTTTGAATTTTTAAATGCTAACTTAAAGATAATGAAAATAACACGCAGTCCCACCAGTACTCTAGTGTTGATATTTTGAGTTACAATTCCAAAGTGCTGAATTCTCTTTTCCCTTGAAAAACCAAAACAGGCGAAGGACAAACTGCAGCCAAAGTGTCTTTTTTTTGGTTCACTAAAGTCTTCAAGTCTGCCACATTAAGTACGATTGTGATAACCGATTGGAAAACTCCCACGCCTGTACTGTAGATGCACGATCATTTTAGGGTGGGCATTCGAGGTTTGGAGTTAGATTTCATGAAACTAGTCTGCTTGACAATCCAAGTGAGAAGAATTCATCTCCTGCAGACAAATGCCTTTCTCTAAAATATGCATTTATTTATATAAAGTGCTACGAGATTGGCTACTGGTAAACACAAACGTTTCAAAATCCACACATAGTAAAACTCTCATGCTAGTGTATTAACTCGTTATTCACCGAGATAGCAACGCTCATGTGAATCAAAATTTAGTTGAAATGGGTCGTGCGTTTGATTTCGTTTTTATTGGTTAGTTTATAAGCATATACTTATTTTTCGGTACTCGTAAATTTAAAATACACGAAATCCCACTCAAGTATCTGTCCATTTTTAGCTGTACGATGCAAGCAGACACAATTTTCAACCCCTGTCGTGCACTACTTTTTTAAAGGCGCATACAGACAAGTCTTTAAATAAGTACTCACACAAAGGTTTTTTGGGGAAACGTTATTTTTCTCTTTTAGAGAAAGAAGAAATAACTGATGAGATGTTGCTAGAGAGGGATGCGAAAAGAGAGGTAGATGTCTTGGGGAAGGAGTTGAACTAGAGCATTACATGCCATCGAATAAGGTGTGCAAGCCACCAAATTGACAGAGACCAGAGCCAAGGGTCTGGCTTCAGTCTCGGAACCAACATGCAGAATTACCCATTTTATTACATCTGATGATATCACTGCATTTAGAGGCATTTGTTACTTGATAGGTTTGACACACAAACTTTTAAACATTCATGCCTCTGCTCGCACCTCCCCGTGAAGTTGTCATTCGTGAAATACGAGGTACAGCAGGTGTCATGTGCACCCTATAATGTGGCTTATATTCTTATTGTGTACTGAGCAACATTATAGTTGGGGCCACTGGAATAATGCCATTATTTTCCACATATTTAGAGATTTACCACAGAATCCATTAATTTTCTGCATAGCTTGCAGATTTTAGCATACATATCTTTTTTTCTAGTGTAAACGGCTCAATTGTTTAAAAAAAAAAAGCTACCACTCATGTTGCCACTCTGTGGCAGGATTATTGACACACATACGGTTCACCTTTGAGTAAGTGATTGCTGTTTTAAGGTGTTACAGATATTTAGGTGAAACCTTTGATCATGCAGTGTTAACGTGTGAAAATAATCGAGCAATACTTCATCATGTGGTGCATAATAATGCATTATTTGCTATGCCACATAATTTGTTCCTCCCGCTTAATTTCAGCGTCCTTGATTATAGTTTCATATTATTATATATTATTATTATATTGATTACACCAAAGTCATCCTGCACAGCACATATCCTAAACCTGCATGCTTCAAAGTGCTCTCATATGCATTAATGAAGGGGTCTCCTCAGGAGTGGAGAACTGGTCCGTATTATTTGTCATTAGGATTGGAAACTTCCTAGTTTGTTCACCTAAATGAACACATTCTTGATGCTTGAGTTTAGGCCGTGAGTGGAGGGCAGAGGCCACATCAAAAGCTTGTATCGTTTTTGAGTTCAAGGATCCAAGAGGACCTCGAGCTGAGCCAGAATGTGGCATCGGGATTAACCCTTAAAGATCTTGCTCACTTCTGCCACCAGGTTCACTTTTAGGTAGGTAAATAAACAGTGCTTAATTTGTAAAAGAACAAGTGCTGGCACCATAAGTTTTTCAAAGAAGCCTGTGGCTGGTGCTAAATACCAAGTCTGAATAGTCTTATTTCTGCCTCATTCCTCTTTAATCCACCATCAGACATTCCCTGCCTATTTATCTCACTCTTGCAGGTTTTTTTCAACCCTGCTTTTTCACTGTCCATATTTCTGTTTCTCCCCCCCCCCATTTTATTCCCCTCTCTTACTTTGGATCAAAGTCTATTGAGGGAAAATAGGCGTTGCCCCAAACGGGGCACCTCCTGCAGCCACTGGCTCAAATAAAGCACTGTAAATAAAACAAATGAGTACTAAAATACCAGTTTTGAGAATAGGGTCAGAGAACAAGCATACAGCAATGTTCTTACATAGAGTAGGTAAGCATTAATATCGCAGGGTGTTTTTAAGAGTTGTCTGAGGAGTTGGTCTTGTGTAATCTTGCTCTCTGCACCACTTCAGACTTGCTTTGCTCTAACCTGCCAATAATATTCTTGATGGCATCTACATGCTATTCAGTATAGTACCGTATTCATCTTTTTGCTTCCGTGACCGTTTTTGAAAAATCTATTTTATACTTCATTAAACCTTGTTATTTCAGTACAGCCCAAGTAATGATACATGTTAAGTATTGCTGTCATGATGGTCTGTTGGCACGTGTCTACTATTTAATCATAAACTAAGTCTGCAATTCACAGTTAATCTTTAATTATCCCCTTCATAAAAGTATCCTTTTTCACCAGCCACCTATCTCCCTCTTAGAATTCTATTCCTAGCGCCTTGAAATCTTAAGGGGTGATATTTTCACGCTTTACAAATATGGATTATTATACTCCGCAAGGAATAGAGATTCCGAAATAAAATTAGCTGAAACTATAGCACAACAAATTAGTATCCACAAATGTAAGTGTAGTTGGAGATTCAGTGCCTCTGAGTTAGATTTGCGTGTCTAACTAGATAAAATGTGTGACCATCTATGAGTCATTGAAATACATTTTGGTTGATTAATGGGCAACACAATAAAGTTTAGATTCACACTTTAAATCATTACAATTCTTCTAATACATGTATTTTGTAGTTATATTTCCTTACCCATGGCTTTGTTTTCGATCACAAAGGAAAAGTCCTAGTTTGCTGAGGTTTTAATAAATGATTGTGACCTGGGTGGAGGAAGGATCATTGGTGGATAAATGGAACTATATTACCTCGTCTTTGGTTGAAAAATGTACAGCTCGAAATTGTGCAAAAATGAATCCATTATAACCATGCCTAATAAATGGTATTCAATTAAGTTATTTAAATTAAAACAATTACTTAATAGAGCTACATGTGCAGCTTTTTCTCATAGATAACCGCAATCTTACGCCCTTAAGGATAATTTGCGGTCCCTTTGGAGGCCATATAGACTGAGGTGTGATCGTTGAAATCACATTACCAAACAGGACTATGGTATATATTATTAAATGCCTCTAAAATAAACAAAAAACAGTTACAAGGAAACCCTGCTCACTTGGAACCACGGTATACGTATTATATGTGAAAACAATGGTTCCTGTGGTAGACAGAAGTATGAAAGGATAGTGATACTATAAAGCGCAATCGCTATGGATTCCGAGGGAGAAAATGCCTCTGTACAAAACAGTATAAGGTAAAGGCAACAGTAATTTATATAGTCATAGTAGAAAACAATAGTACAATTGAAATAGTGTATTGTGTCCCCAGTGAAAAATGGAACCTATTAAAATTTGTGACAATTAGTGAGCAAATACATAGAATGGTTTCCAAAGTAGTTCTAAAGTCGACCCTCCAATACAATATATGATAGGAGTGGTTCGCTCTATTTGCCTCGGGAGGTAAAACGAAGTATTAATCTCTTATTTGTGCCCTGTGATAAACGGCCCTTTGCACGGTTATGAAGTGTATATATTTGCAGACAAAATAATTAATTAGATATCTTATCTCAATAGACCAGAATCCATATTAGACCTAAATTGATCAAACGAGACAAAACAATACACGTGCGCAACCTGGCATAACAATATGCATGCACATTTGACATATAATTTCTCGTGCGCGCGCGGAACTTTCCTTTTCTCAATTTGCATGGGACTTGGATTAATCAAAGGAGGCAAAACTATATGCGTGCGCAACCAGGCATAACAGTATGCATGCACATCTGCAATGCAAGTTTCTCATGCAGTACATACTTTTTCTTAATTTGCATTGGGAGGGGATGTGAAGTATTTATCTTTTCATTACAACAATAATGCCAGTAATCTGCAAGTGTGGCACGGTTGTGATGTATGTACATAAAAAAAAAGAATAAATTATCACTTTCTATATAAAACAGATTCTACGTTAGACTTAGATGAATTAAAACAGACATTACAATATACGCCACACAAGTTTCAGTGGGCCTTACAATCTATGTAACAGTTGTTTGCATTTACAGTTTCTTCTGATATAGAGGCTGTGCATGCTACTAGAACATAGAAGTTCTGCACAATGTTGAACACCTATTATCGCAGTGAATCATTATGGCGCCACCCCACGGGTAGCAGCTAGCGAAAATAGGATTCTTCTATGGGTACAAATGTTTATACTGAATGGTATAGTGCTTGCTTTAGTTTGTCAAAGAAGCCACATAGTCCCTCCACTCCTCCGCTGAATTTAGGCAGTGGGTAATAGTCTGCCCTTTCTATCCAATAACACTCGGATTTTTGCAAGATTTGGGTGATATCACCTCCCCTTTCTGGGATCGTGGCTTTCTCAATTATCTCATAACACGAAGGAACCCCATTCTGGAACCTTTCCGGTTGCACAGCCAAACCTGGACTGTATGAATCCAATAAATCAAATGTTCCCATGCTTTTCTTCGTACTCCTTTTTATGCCATATCGGTTTATCAATTTTCACATCATTTTTTCGATTTATTTTACTCATTCATCTGTCATGCTGTAAGTGATGACTCAAACCCAAATGGAGCGTACGTTTCCACATATCACAACTTTATTTGCATCACCCAATGCATTTCGGGAATTAACATTCATATCACAACTTTATTTGCATCACCCAATGCATTTCGGGTTAAATAGAGGTGGGGGTATGTAATTGGGGATAAGGTACATGAGGAATAGGGTAATGGTAAAAACGATAAAAATGTTTAACATTAATTAATGACAAGCATGTAAACTCGAGGAATTGGATGAAATGTAACCTAGATTTTTAATGAATGCTTTTCATTGCAGTCAGCAAAGCAACAGCATACTGATGGTGGTATTTGAATTTTTTTGCTTTGTAGATACCCCTGACGAAGGGAATGTTAATTCTCGAAATGCATTGGGCGATGCAAATAAAGTTGTGATATGTGGAAATTATATTGGAATGATATCTGTTGTTGATGTTTAAGGCAAGTGTTTGTTCTATGCTATCCTTGTATATATTTGCTAGATTTGGAGCAAAAATTGCTCCCATGCTGGTGCCCGAGCATTGTTGGTAGTAAGTACCGTTTGACACAAAATAGTTGTATTGCAAAGCTACTCTTAGGAGAGAGATAATGAATTCTGTGGGAACCTGAGTGGGTTTGGGTCTGGTCTCTAGCAATTTTTCTATAGCCTAAATACTCTCCTCTGGAGGTATATTTGTGTATAGTGATGAGATGTCCAAGGAAGCCAGCCAATCTGACGTGATATCATAGGGCATACCGTCTATGAGATTAATCATGTAGCTGCTATCTCTTACATAGGTCTCTTGTAAGGGCACAAACTCTCTTATAAAGAAATCAATGTAGCGTCCTACAGGCTTAAGTATTGAACCACATCCTGATAGGATTGGACGTCCTGGAGGGTTGGTCACACTCTTATGGATTTTCGGGATAGTGTACTGAACAGGAGTCCTTGGATTTTCTGCTTTTAAAAACTCAAATTCTTTTTTAGTAATGAAGCATAGTTCTTTGCCTTTAGAAGTCATTCTCAAAATTTCTTTCCTAATGTCTGGTAACGGATTTCTGCTGAGTTTTTTTATAATGCTTTTCCTCACTGATCTGTTTCGTGATTTCTACTTCATAATCTTTTCTGTCCTGAATCACAATACCTCCTCCTTTATCGGCAGGTTTGAGGGTTATTGCGTTATTACTTTTCAAAGGCATTAATGCTTCCCGCTCTTGTTTGGTTATGTTGTAAGGTCTGAAGCACTTCTTACTTTTAAGATTGTCTAGGCCACTGAGCACTATTTTCTCAAAGGTTATCAGTTCTGGTGGCATCATAGAATTTGAAGGAAAGAAGGTTGAGGGTGGTTTCAAACCTGTGACTGAATCTTGTTGTATGCATTCTCTATCTTTAAAGAATAGATGTAGTCGTATTTTTCTAAAGAATTGGAAGAGTTCAGTCTTTAGATGAAAGAAATTTTTACGTTCTGTTATGACATATGACAACCCTTTACTGAGTAAAGAAATTTCTGCGGAGTATAGTAGATGGTCAGATAAATTATAAATGGGTATGATGTTATTATTATGTGTACCCTCCTCTAATAAGGCTGGGGCCCCCATTGGTAGTGTTTCCTCTGTGTTTGTTTCTCGCCCGGATATTGGTACCATGTTTTGGCCTTGACTTTGCCGCTTCTGTATAAAAAAGGTTGGCATGGATGATTGTCTGGGCGACTGGGTCCGAGTTGTGCGTCAGAATCTTCTGAACCTCCAGAGGATTCGGAAAAGGTGATTGGTTGATATCTCCTGTATCTTCCCCAGGTGAACTGTCTGTTCTGTGACCCTGCTGTGGTGTAATAATCCTCCCTCAAGTAGGGATACGCTCTTTCCTTTGTGAAGTTTTTTTAATCTTTGGTTACTTTGTCTGCTTTCCTTTTCAGCTCCCTGGAGTTGAATTAATCAATGGTTTTGTTAAGTTTGTCTAGGAGTGCTCTTGCTTCATCCACTCCGTCTCCTCCCAAAAGTTCTTTCTCTAGTTCTTCAATTTCTTTCAGCTCAGCTTTGGCATGTTCTAATGCCGTCTCCACGCCCAACACCATTCAGTGGCGTGAGCATGTGGTAGATATATGGCTAAAGCTTCCTTTAAACTTTGGGTCTTCTCTAAAGATGGCAGGTACGTTCCTGACCTGCAAGCCTTGTGGAATAATGCCTGCTTTGAGGTATTCTGACAACATTCGAGCATGAAGCTCAGTCCTCCGTTCCAAAGGCTGCTGTGACGTATGCTGAGCAGGGCGGCAGAAAGCATTTAGCTTCTGCTCGCACATCTGTTTTACACACATCATTGAGACCCTACATCGTTAGGTCCTGAAGAGACCCCCCACATCCACATATGGGTCAAAACGCCATAGACGCAAATAAAGCGAACCACTCCTATCATATATTGTTTTGGAGGGTCAACTTTAGAACTACTTTGGAAACCATTCTATGTATTTGCTCACTAATTGTCACACATTTTAATAGGTTTCATTTTTCACTGGGGACACAATACACTATTTCAATTGTACTATTGTTTTCTTCTAGGACTATATACATTACTGTTGCCTTTACCTTATACTGTGTTGTGTACAGTCCTTCTCTCCCTTAATCAACCCATTAAACCCCAGAACTTGTAGTGATTTCGCATTATAGTATCATAATCCTTTCATACTTCTGTATACCACAGGAACCATTGTTTCCACATATAATCTAAAATAAACAATGCAAAAACTTTTTGGGATATCATTTGCAAACTCGAAAGGGGAAGCATTAGGGCCTATAGTGTTAACCCCTTCGGGGCTGATGACGAGCTCGGCTCGTCATGAGCGTAACCTGCCGTGCGCTGATGACGAGCTGAGCTCGTCATGTAACACGGTATTTTGCAAAACGCAGCATGCAGCGCGCAGCGCAAAAACCGCTAGCGCGCATGCGGTTAATATCACGGAGGACGACTGGATATGGTATATTACCAACTTGTTTGGTGTGTGTGCTTCCAACGCAATTAGGCCTGATTTGAGTTCACACTGTGTGAAAAACAGTAAGTTTAAACAGATGAAATGGGCAGCTTTAATACAAAAAATGATCTGGATTGTATAAGTAATATTTAAACAGTCAATCTTTTGCGATGTCTTAGATCAAATGGGGCTCCGGCCCCAATGGACTTCCTAATGCCATATTCTGTGTGAACGCTGTTATGTTGACTGAAGTGTTGACTCCTGTTTTTAATGAGCTGCTGGCATTAATATTGTTGCGGTGTCCTGGCAAGGTAGCATTATACAACACATTTTTAAAAGTGGCCCGGTTGACAAGCCAGTTAATTATCTGTTAATTGCTTTAACTGATGTAGATTCTAAGATCTTTGCCTCTCGTTTATTGATTGACCTGGAAAATTGGGCAGCCCTGCAGGAAATAATTCCAACTAACCAGACAAGATTTTGAAAGGATCAATCTACTATTATTAATTTGAGAGCTTTTATTAGCTGAACGGTCAATTTTAAAAATGCTAAATCATTTTATCTGTTTTCATAGATTTAAAAACTGCCTTTGATTCAGTGCCTTAAGTTTTATGGAAAAAAACTTGCAGAGTGGGGTATTCCTCGAAAGTTATTGGATGCTATAATTCTTCTAAATACAAATACTTGGGTCCAGGTCAAGTTAGGTGATGGTCTTTATCTAAAAAAAAACAACTTATAATGGCCTTAAACAGGGCTGCGTACTTGCATCCTGCCTATCTAATCTTTTTATGCCAGATCTTCAAGAGCATCTTGAGTCTGTTAATGCCCATCCTCCAAAACTCGCTGAGGTGCATCATAGCTACCTGCATATGATGATACCATTCTTTTGAGCCACACCCTAATAGGCCTACAAAGATTGATCAGTGCATTTGATGATAATATATTAGTCAATGGTCTGGAATTGAATGTGAAAAAAACTTAAATTATGAAAATTGGCCCAGCGAAATGTAAGACTGCTTCATGGAGGGCTAGAGGTGGGCCAATTGAAGTGGTGAAAACAGATATCTATCTGGGTATTTTATTTGATAATACAGTGCCGTTCAAAAGCCATTTTAAAGTTTTAAGGGCAAAAACTTTTACTTTAATTTATACCTTTTAAATGTTTACGCAAATCGTTAAGGTGCTAAACGCATGAACATCTCCTTAAAGTTATGGGTACTAAGCTACAACCAACAATTGCTTATTGCTCGCCTATTACCAGCGGGCAAGATGTTAAAACAATGGATTTATTAGTTATTAAGGTATATAAGCTAGTTTTTGGGATCCCAAAGTTGACTGGATGAGAGGAAATAAGGCTGGAGTTTGGTCTCCAAAGACAATCCATGGTGGCGCAAGGGTCATTTTTAAAATGTATGTAGTGCCTATCCCTGTCTGATTGTGACTCTTTAGCAAATTATTTCTGGCGTGAAATTGCCCATTCTACTTATGTATCCACTTGGCGGTCCCATATTTCATCATGCCTTCAGAGTTTTGATTTGCAGACAGGGCTTTCTGGAATGACGATGCCCAGGCTTAAACAATTTTTTAGAAAAAAGATCAAAAGTAATTCACGTAGTGCGGATAAGGCAGCTTTAGTGGCAAAAGCTCATGCCTGGTCTGTGATTAATTCCCATCATTCTCTGCAAATTTAGCCATATTTATATGCCCATGTTACGGCCCACATGAAGGAAATATTTTTAAAATGAAGACTTGGCATATACCCTTCTAAAGAAGGCACGCCGATTTGGATACAAAATATGGCCAAACTTGGAATGTAGACTGCGGGTGGCAATGTGAAACCTTTCAACATATTGTTTGTGTGTCCTAAACTGCTTAAAATACGCAGTGTATTATTGAAACCTCTATTACTTAAAGCAGGGGTTAGATCGGCCCGTCGGGCTCTTATTTTATGTTTATCAGGTGATTCAATTCCACTATTATGTCAGATGATACATTTTTTATCAGTTATGGAAAAATTGCTGGTATCTGTGGTGCAATTTAGGGTAAGGTATATTTCAGAAAATATATGGATGCTGTTGCCAGGTTATTGGCACTTTGAATGCGTTTGCAGCTGGATGTTATGATTCTGTCTTAGGCAATTTTTGTGATTAGTACCCAAAGAGTATATGGAAGCGTCTGTTTTTTTAAATTGCTTATTTACACAAGGACTTGTAATGTCTACAACTTTTTGCACTGTGACACGTTTTAGCTAGTGCACTATGTCATATAATGTCTATAGTTTTTATTGCACATTCCTGGGAATCCGACTAGCATATGTTATTTGATTTATTAATTTTTAACAATTGTTATAAAAGAAGTACAGCTGTGGTATCTGTTCTAGTGCAACATGTAACCATAGAAATAACCATCCTTTTAGGTGTACACAGTTGTGTATTAATTTGTGAATAATGGATTTGTTTTTTACTTGTGATTTTATTGTTTTTAATTGCAATGATTTTTGATAATCGAGCAATAAAGAAATTGTTTTGAGTTGTGATTACCTGAAAATGGCAGAGATTGCTGTGGCAGAGGAGTTCTAGTTAGTGAACTCAGCAATTGTTGAAAACAGATTGGTTGTTAAAGAGGACACCAGTGAGTGTACTGAGTAATTGAAATATTATTTTATGCATAAACACATCACGTGCATCGTGGTGTATCAGTTATCAAACAGTGGGGCCCATTAGGATGTCGGGCGGATCGCCACCGCCATGCTGGCAGTGGCGATCCGCCCGACATCCTTGCCCGCCCGCCACCCATTTCCCCCCGCCATATTACTATGGCTGGGGGGACCGCGGTGGACGGAAAGACCGTCCGCCGCTTTTCCGCCCCGGTCGCCTTGCGACCGGGGCTGAAAAGGTTCTATATGGTGGCGGTGTCTATAAGACACCGCCATTCATATTAGTATGGGCTTTGGGAGATGCCCGCCACGGAAAGGCAGGCGGTCTTCTCTTTGGGGGCCCCCTGCGGGACTCCATGGTGAAGGCGAGGTGGGGGTGCACATGGGGGGTACCTGTGGTACCCCCCCTGCATTTGCATACACAATGCGGCAGGCACCGCACGGTGCCTGCCGCTTTGTGTATGCAAATGCATTACATGCATTTTTAGCATTGTGGTGGGCGGTGCTGAGTGCACCGCCTGCCACAATGTTAAAAATGCATGATGTGCCCGCCACAGGACCCCCACCCTTATGACGGGAGGTCCCGTATTCCGATAGGATGGCGGGCGTACTAAGTCCGCCCGTCATCCTAATGACCCCCAGTGTTTTATGAATGTGGCCTATTGGCACAGAGAACTGTCATGGTAATGTGCACGACTGCCAATAGGACTCATGGTAAGGGAATAATCCGTGTTTGATAGTGCTGTTGTAAAGGGGATTACTCTCTTTATTGGATGGTGGGTTGTAGTGGATTCCGGCATTGTGCATCTCTAATAAATGTGTTCTCCCAACTCTGAATTGAGACATAGGATGCAGTTTGTAATTGTACTTATACTCATTGCAACAAACAAAGCAGACCATTCCGATAGATTGCTTGAAGTAGTAATTGAAACTACATTAGGCCACTGGCTCATTAGTGGGTTTTTCAGAGGTTAGGAGACATTGGATGATATCTGAACCATTTTGACGATGTGATATTAATTGTTGGTAGGTGGTAATAGTTGACTCAGTATATGCGTGAAATGTCGTTCACAAAAGTAAATGACTATAAATCAGTTGTCGTGTGCCAGGGAATGCTTTGATGGCACCCAATATTATCAGTATATGTTTTGGCGCTTCAGTATCAATCGGTAGTAGGATGTGCTCCAGATATTCATTTGGCCGTCAGGGCAATGATGTGGCCCAGATGTCCCATCTCCCACCGCATTGCAGCCAACATCAAGATATGTCCATGTATCTCCCACATGCGTATCAATACTGTAATGTGTTGGGACCCATTACATACACATAAATATCCAAATGCACTTTCACTTCACTGCTGTCAGATACCGACACGTATTTCTGTGCTTTAACCTTGGTAGGCCCAGCTACTCATGTTGCTGGCCATCATCCGCTCTTATGTAAAAGAATTGTGAATTGCACCCAAGCAAGTGATGGTCTCCTCTTTACTTTTTTTGCAAGTTGCAGGTACTCTGTTCTTGCAAAAACCGTATTTTTTCTCAGTGCCACACAATCCTTGTATCGTTGAGTTATTAGTCGCAAAACAGCATGGCCAAGCAGTATAGGGCTCACCTCATGCAGACTTCAGAAGGAACTTCAAAGCCTTGTAGGGGAGGTTAAGTGCGATCATTAACCATGAGGGAAGAGAAGGGAGGTTTGAGCTACAGTCGTTTATTAAAAAGAGAGGCTTCATGTCTGACAAAATACACACAGGCTTGTCTTGGACACCAAAGGAGGTAAAGGAACCGTAAGGAGAGATCCTTTTAATGTCTGGCCTGGAAACAGATTTAATTGTCTTTCAAGCCTCTTGTCTTCTAAACACTTATTAAAACAAGCATTGGCATAGCCAATAGGTCTCGACTTTGGGGCCTTATAAGTATTTAGTTATGCAGCACACTATCCTTCGTGCAACAACATCAACTGTTGCATGGCTAAACACTTATAAGGTCCCAAAGGCAAGACCTATTGGCTATGCCATTGCTTGCTCTCAAGGGATGTGCAAGGAGAGATAGAGCGGGCGGTAAACGAGAGGGCACTGATTGGCCACCAGTGAGCTCAGTACCGCTATCTGCCCCTGGGTATTGGTCTTCACTCGGTCGCAGAAAATGTGGGCGCCTGCTAGACAGATTAGGCATCTCTAAAATACCAGACCCTTATCGCTAGAGGAACGTTTTGTTGCACAAGAGGGTACCTATGTATGTATTGGGTAATGAATGGTGTGAAATAAACATTTCAGTGACCAAGCAATCTAGTGTATTTGATCATCTGGTTCACTGGTTCTGTGTACTGTTAAACATGTCAAATCTGACCTCCCATCTTTACATTGATTAGCGTGGTACATAGACCGGTGTCCGTCTTTTCCTGATGAACAGTGACCTGGTTAATACTTAATAGCCGACTCGGATTGGGTGGTGGTAAAGATGCTCTATGCAGATGAAGATTAGTTTTGTGGATCAAAACCATTTCCCCAATATAAGAGCCCATGGTATATCTGTGCATTTTCATCGCGTCATCTGCGATTTATACGCAGGTTGGGGAGACACTTGCAACACGATAAAATATTTAAAAAAAAAAGGCTTGGGCTTCCTAATACAGTTGGCATTGAGGGGCCGTAAGTGCTTGTCACTTGTATTACTGTGGAGACAGCCTGGTCTCTTGTCTGTGAGTACATGAAAGGTAACACCGTTGGGAGTTTGTCTGATCCACAGACCATTTACTCTCTCTGATGAAGAGCCAGCGAGTGGAGGAAAGCGCGCGACGCTGGAAGCTTCTAATAAGAGAAGCTAACGAGGCGAGAGTGGGAGAAGGGAGGGGGTAGGGTAGGGGATTTACGCACTGTAAGGCTTCATGAGCCATTACAGAAAGCCAGATGGCAGCTGTGCATGTCAATGCGCGCTTAACTGCACGCTGAAAGCCGGCAAAAGCCTTTGGGTAGCACTTTGAAAACCCAGTTACTAAATGTCTCGCCAGACAGCGCATGCGCTGGCTCAGGCGAGATCTAACAATACAAGCATACATACCTACAGAAGATTTCAGTCAGCCCTCTTCATCCATTGGTCAGTTCAAATTTTACTTACATTTTGCGTCTTCTGCATATAGCACAAGGCAGTAGGTCACACCACTTCATCCATAGGCTGTCTTTTACTGGATGTTGGTGGCATTTTGCCAGATAGTTTGTGCACAGTCACTTGAAAAAGAGTGCATTTAGTCTGTGTTGTTGCTACACCTTTATGTATATATTTTTCATGTTTGACACATTTTCAGCATTTTATTTGTGGGTGAGGGGTGGGGAATTGTGGAGCACATTGCAACTCTTCCCGTGCCAGACTTATTGGCTTTTCCAATGGTTGTTCTAATTCTTAGGTGGGATAACATGTTTGGCTACGGCAACAATTTGAGAGAATTTCTCTCTCGAGGATTAAAGTCGGTATAGACCCCCTCTAATTTTTACCATCTGTGGTCTTTGTCACTCTGATTTGATTGATTTTTATTCTTTAGCTTGTGTGGGATTTTCTTCTCTTCTTGTGTATTGTCTCTCTACTGGAGCATGCTGTTACTGCTTGTGCTCTTCAACTGCTTAATTTTCAAGCAGGACTTTTTGTTTTTGGTTAAGCACTTCATGAGTGCTTGTTTTCCAGCTGTATATCCTGTGTACTCCCACCCCCTCTATTGCTCTTATTGCCCATGTGCTTCTCCCAACACCCCACCTTTGTGTAGTGCTTGCTCTTGTGTGCTTCTCCTCCTCTGGTGTTGCTTTATCATCTCTCTGATATTGATCCACCTCCCTCGCTACTCACACATGTACGGTTCTGCTCCCACTGCACTCCAGCTCCATGTTGCTTTTTCACCTATGTCGCACACTCCTCCCCCTGCCCTCTGTATTGCTTCTGCCTCCCATCACACCCTCTGTATTGCTTCTGATACCCCACAGGCACCCTCTGTTTTGCTTACCCCACATGTGCCTTTTGTGTTGCTTCTCCCACCTGCTTTCAAATTACACTTTTAGTCTTTACGAAAAAAGTTACTTGCTGAACCAACTTGATGGAGAAAAATAAGTGCTTGCATCAATTTGTATGCATGCAGTACATGGTGCACACATCTACAAAGTGCCCTGATGCAGGTAGGCCCGGCATTGCAATTTCAACCTGCCACTCAATTGCGCTAGCAAGCCAAAGTGACAGGTACGTGTTGAATATGCTGTAGGATTTTGAACATAAACCGTTAAGTCTGCTGTTACTTCCAAATAGTTAACACTGCAGTGAGTGCATTTTGAAAAACTGCAATTTTTACCCATTTTATACCTATTTTTCCAAGGCTGGTTATACTCAAATGTGAATCTTTTGCCTTTTGACATACTAGCTTGGTTTTATGCAGTCTGAGTTGTGGAACGCTTCTGGTATAGTATTGTGCGCATCTTGGACCCTAAAAATCCTGTCTATTAGCCCAGTGTTGGTTACTGGTACACAATTGTTCCCGAACCAGATGCAAAATTGATGACCGGTGAAATATAGTCTGGTGAGCAGAAATTTGTAAATTTTCGTTCACTAATATAGGGAGTCATTATTTCAATACCCATTTGATTTCTTTGTCGTCTTTTATTTCTCAGTGCTTGGAATCAGTTGAATGTTAACATTACTTAAGAGCTACTGTATCTTGGTATTCAAATCTATCTGCCTGTAGATACATAGATTTCTTTCATTGGAATTTGGATATCTGTTTAGTAACAGAACTGGAAGTCTCTATAATTTTTCCTGGTTATTTGCTTTTTCAAATATCTGCATATTACGTAAATATCCCTTATCGTTAAATTACAGTTCTAGAAATCATCAAGGCCGGCCTTACTCTCTTTTCAGCCTTTAAAACTATTGTATTATCTTTAACTCCATTTAACACAGCTACATTTCCTACCACATTTTAGCTAGAAAGTAATCATGTTGTATTGTTCAGTCTTGCTGCAAGTCACTTATGAGAAGGTCCTTATTTATTTAACGAACGTTCATGATCGTGGAAGTTTATGCATTAATCTGCGTATCGTACACGCTTGTCATTTTGTCTTTCAATTTCAGGAAACTGGCATTTTCTGAGTTGTCCTCGGTTTTAGTGCATCAAATAGCTGAGAAGCATAAGAAGTGTACCTCTTTCCACTCCTGTGTCAACCCTCCTGTTGGCACAAGTACATTCATGTTTTGTCATATTAATGTTGCTGTATCTCAAGGTGTAGGAGCTAGTTTTGTACCCCCACAGTCATCATTCAGAAGTTACTAAAGTGTGACTATACAATCATTGATCTACACCTTGGTGTTTGTTCGCAGTTATGCAAACAAAGGAATTGAGACAGTGTGATGAAGTGATGTACCTGAGTATTACACAACATTTTCAAGTAGAGATGGTCAAAATGTGGGCGGTGTCTTTGATCCTCAGCAAAAAAACGATGGATTTGGGCCCAGATCTCTGTACTGTGGGCAAATGTTTGACATTGTTCAGCACTCCGTCCACCAATTGTTCTTTTTGCATTTAACCAGAGTGGGACGGATATGCCCAGACACGTATCCAGTGCCCGCCATGCTACTGTATTGAAGCTATCCTGCCTGATATGGAGTGTTACCCCAAAACCGGTCCTAGGATGCTTGTTTCTGATCCAGGGTTGACCAGGTTTGGCAGTTGGGCTGGACTGTTCCCATGTGATGTAGGGTCAAGACTGATCTGTACATGGCTTGGTCCAAACTGGAATGGCGTGAGCAAGATAACAATGGATTTAGGCCCAGATCTTTATATTGGGGGGGTGAATGTTTGATATTGCTCAGCATCCCACCCATCAGCTGTTCTTTTTGCATTTGAATCTTAGGTGGCAACCTAGGCATTGGACTGCAAGTTTACTCTGGTGTTATTTACGGCATAATATCTGAAATTGAGTGAATATTCAAAAATAAATTTGCTGGACCAATTCACAAGATTCTTCCCTAGATAGACAAGTAAGATTTTTTTTTCAGTTAGTGAGTGCAATGATATAACAAAACCTTCATTTAATCTGAATACCAGTATAGGGAAAATTATGACCTATTCAGACCCTAATAAGCTGGCCTAATCAGAGCCCTCTATATACAGAGTCTGTGAATATTCAAAGATTTGACATTAATAGAGCACTGATACCTCAAGGGTCTAATATAATTAGAACGGAGCAATAATCAGCGCTTTTCTAGAAGTGAAACCTTGACATAAATTGATCTCTGGCATTATCTGAGAAAGCTATGGTCAGAGAGGACATTGCTGACATAATTTGTCACTTCAATTAATTACTCCAAATGTAAAAGATTTTGTTTTTTATACCCGAGACATGGATTTCCTAAGCATCTAATCTCTTGAACAAGTAGATATTTTATAAAGATCCACACCCCTGCTAAGATAAAGTGTTGATTTCCTGAATAGAAGATGAACGGTATTAAGTTGTCAAACCACCATCAAGACTTATTCCAGTTAATCCAACACCATTGTAGTCTTAACAGTGACACAAATAAAATGGACAGTAGGAGCCACACAATCAAGAATGACATATAGCAATGGACAGCATCAGTTCACCATTTCCAGCAATAACATTATTGTTGAAGCCCACACTTTTGATGCACAGTTTTGAAAGCTATATCTGGCAGAAGACATACAGGTTACTGGCACAATTGTCTTTATTGATTCTAGGGACCTAATGCCAGTATTATCAACATCTAACATATAACATAGTAAAGAAAGATCCCTTGTCAATGAAAACAGAATACTGGTGCCGCTCGCAGCAGTGTGCGTCACATTGTTTGCTTTGCTGCCGTTTACCGGACCTGGGAGCTGCCACTTATTGGATTGTGACTCTGTTTGTTCAGGACCCGGAATAGAGGGACGCCACTGCAGGAGGCTGGGACAGCGAGGACCAGCATTCCGTCAAAGATCAACAGCGGGTGCCTCTTCCTGTGCTAGCCCCGCCTTCACCTGCTAGTACTTCACTGCTCGCGGCCCCCGCTCTGCGGGAGCCGCTCGCAGCAGTGTGTGTCACATTGTTTGCCTTGCTGCTGTTTACCGGACCTGGGAGCTGCCACTTATTGGATTGTGACTCTGTTTGTTCAGGACCCGGAATAGAGGGACGCCACTGCGGGAGGCCGGGTCTGCGAGGACCAGCATTCCGTCAAAGATCAACAGCTGGTGCCTCTTCCCGTGCTAGCCCCGCCTTTTCCCTTCTTCTTTGTACTTAAACACGCCCTATTGGCGCAACGCGGGACGCGCGCGGGTCGGCGCCGGGCAAAGCCCGGGCAAAGGGCGGGCCGTCCGAGGCAGACCATGGCTGGGCTGGGCACCCCCCCTCCCCGCTTGGCCCCTTGTTCTCGGGACTTATTGTTGCCATTACCAACTATTCCTACTAGTACTTGAATCCTGCTAGTCGTACCTTTCTTCGCCCACTAAGAATAACCATACTGGGTAAACTCGAGAATGACTTCGAAGCCCGACAACGTTGGAAAAACATCTGCGGGAAGGAAGGCTAGAAGCACCCTGGATGCCTTTTTATCTAAGGCGGTGTCGAATCTGGACCACGAAATTTCCGTTGTAGAGTCTCGTTTGTCCTTTGAGCTGCAACAACACAAGCGCTCTTCACTAGGCACTTTAACACAGATACCCTCCCCACCCACACACAGTTCTCAGAGGACAGGGCTTCTTTCCTCGAGGGATATTAGTATCCCCTTGCTCTTTCAAAATAACTCTCCACCTTTATCCCAAGTATTATTAAGGAGTCCCAATCTCGATGTCTTAAATCTAGGTTCGACCGTGGATATTTCCCTAGAGGAATCCTCCCTGCTACAGCTGCCTAAACCGACCCCTGTAAACAAAAAGCGTCCACCCATACAAAAATCAACAACTCCAGCTATAAAGCAAAAAAGGAAGAGAGAGGGAAATTTACATCAGAGTAGACTAACTAAAGCGCCCGGACTAGGCTCGAGCCCGCTAATTGACCGTAATAAAGAAACACAACAGAAACCTCCATCTATATCAAAGCCAAAATTAAAACCGGAGGCACCGCAAAATTTGTTTAAAAATCTACCTATTGAATCGCCCTCGAATCACGTCACAGTGAAAGATATGGAACACATAGTAAGATCCTTAATTCTCCCAGTACTAGAGAGGGTAAAAAGGCTGGGCGACCAACTGAACGATTTAGTGGTAGAAACTACCCTTACCTCACAACTTTTTTAAAAGGTCTGGTAGCCACCAATGCGAATACTAGGAACAGCGAATACCAAATAATAAATAAGACTAGTACAAAAGACACTACATCCAGCCCCAAAATGATTTCTGGGAAAGTAAGGCCGCGTAAAGATTCCTCCTTCGATTCAAACAAGCTCAGAGAGATCCCTGTGAAAGTGGTTAATATGCCCGCCATTCCATCTAACACTCACACTGCAGGAAGCTCCCTACCAAACACCAAGGTCATTGACACAGACAAATCTCAATTTTCAGATAAATCCGTCAGATCTAAATTACCCCATATTGATTTACCACCTGAGGCAGTCCCGTATGTAGTGGTTTTAACAGGTGTCCCAGAACTTGCAGAAGGGATGAAGGAAGGCTATTTTGATCTAAAAAATAAAGCCATTTATTGGCTTAGACAAAATAGACCCTTGCCCCCCCCCCCCCACTTAGATGGAGAGATTGCGTTTGCCAGAAGATTAGCGTGGGTAGGATCCAGACCAAAAGACATCCCCGGGGACATAATTATTATCAACTTTAGAGACCGAAGGGTGGTCCAACATATTGCCGATTGGTATCAGAGCCAGGGGAGTAGTAGCATAGCGACTCGAACCCTGACTTACTTTTACCCGGAGGCATTGATAGTCCCACGCAGACTGCGATGTGCCCCATGGCTTTTCAGAGACAGCTCCCACCCCTTTCATCCATTTGATGGGACTCAACGGCGTTCCACCTATCCGATCTTTGAGCATGCTAAAGGGCCACTAATACGCCAGAGAGAGACAATTCAACTAGATCCTAATCCATCACATTGGCGCCCCTTTTTAACAAACCGATATGACGCTCTCTCGAATTTAAATGATCTAGATTGACTCCAGAGAAGCACCACGGTTTCTAATATGAAAAGATCAAATTTATCGCCGTTGACGAATTCCAGTCAGCATGGGAGGTTTAGTTCGGTCTCAGCAATAAGGGAACTCCTGGGATCATCCGCCCCATTGGCAAATTGTCACAACATAATGACCATTCAATTTTTTTTTATTTTTTTATTTAAGGCATTTATTAAGCGTGACTGTCACCATTGCAGGCATCCTGGCGCTGACTGGATCCATTGGGGACAGGAAAGTAAAAACGGCAGGGGCTGGAGTTGTCAGACAGTTGTCTTGGGGAAGAGCCAAGTTTTAATCCTTCTCCTAAAGGTTGAGAAGTTCAGAGATGTGTCTAATTTCGTCTGGGAGCGTATTCCAAAGCTTGGCAGCTGCTACCTCGAAGGATCTGTCTCCGTATGTGACCTTCTTGAATCTGGGGACCACTACCAGCTTGGCTTCAGAGGAGCGGAGCTGCCTGGCTGGAGTGTACCAAGCACATTTGGATTGGAGGGAGGCAGGAACAATTCCATGAAGCGCCGTAAACGCTATACATAGGGCTTTGAATTGTACTCTCTGCCTCACCGGTAACCAATGGAGTTTGCTTAGTGAGGACGATCCGTTTGCTCTTCTAGGGAGCCCTAAGGCCAGTTTAGCAGCTGCTGATTGGACTCTTTGGAGCCTGTCCAGCAGAAACCCAGGGGATCCTAACAAAAGGGCATTGCAATAGTCAAGTCGACTAACTTGGGCACGTGCATGAATGGGAAGGAGAGGCAGTACCTTCCTTAGGGAGCGGAGGATGGCAAAGCAACAAGCAGTTGTCTTTTGGATGTGCGTCTCCATACTGAGTCTCTGGTTCAGCATAACCCCAAGGTTACGAATTGTTTCCGCCGGCTGAAGTATGTTCCCAATTTCAGGGGGCCAGAAATTATCTGGAAATGGCCAGCGCTAAAAAGTACCTCCGTTTTTCCTGGAGGGAGTTGTCCTTTAGCCAACTGGAGGTGTCACGCAGACAATTGTGGAAGACCTCAGCTGAAGTGGAGTCTTCTCCCTCCAGGGAGAGGATCATTTGCATGTCGTCGGCGTAGTTGACAATTTTAATATTAAAACTTTTAATTAACGTGATCAGCGGTCTGAGGTACAGGTTAAAAAGAATTGGGCTAATTACAGAGCCCTGGGGGACCCCATGCGAGATCAAAGTGAAAGCCGACTGAAAGGGGGGAATAGACACCGCCTGCTGCCTGTCCTGCCGAAATGATTGGAACCATTGTACAGCAAATCCTGTTACTCCTGCCTCAAGCAACCGCTTCAATAAAATGTCGTGGTTCACAGTATCAAAGGCGGCAGACATATCAAGCAGGATCAAAAACGCTGCCTGCCTTCTGTCCGCACGCCTCTGAAGCTCCTTCAGAACTTTTGAACTATCATTGAACCAGGGCGCAGAGTTGGTGCCCTTGCAGCAGGGGCATTGGCATCGAGGATAGTGGTAATCCTTGAGCACAGAGAGGAGTAATTGTAATCTATCTGTTTTTCCTCGTCAAAGAGTTGCTCCAATTGAAACACTTCCCCTGAAGAATGCAGACGTGTGAGAGCTTTCCAATCTCTGCACTTAATTTTGTTGATCAGCCCAGGAGCCTTGTAATGGTCACCATTTAAGTGTAGAAAGAATTTGATGAGTGAGTTGTCTGTTCAGTCCATGGGTAGAGTTTCCCCCATTGCTACCAACTGGGGACCTGCGAACAATAGATCTAAGAGGTGTCCACCCCTATGGGTTGCACCAGTAACCAACTGGGAGAGTCCAAAGCTTTCGTAGGAGTGTAGTAGGTTACGGAGACCAGAGTCAAGGACGCCGTTCTGCCAGAGATTAAAATCTCCCAGAATAATAAGTTTGTGATGCGAAAGTGCAATATTGGACAATGTAACTAAAAGCGCTTGTTGATGCTGAAGGCTGAACGCACCCGGGGGGCGATAGCAGACTATCCCGGTAACAATAGTCCCGGAGTTAGTCTTAATTGATAATCCTAAAAGTTCAGTTCCTTCGGTCGGATCTAGAACAAGAGTCTTAATATTACAAGAAGCAGTAAAAATCACACCCACCCCCCCCTCCTCTACCAATGGCCCTAGGGGTGTGTAGGAATTTGTACCCGGGGCAACAAGTAAAGCCCGGATCAACCAGGCAGTCAGGACGAGTCCATGTCTCCGTCGTGAAAAGGACGTCCAGTTCGTGAGTTTCAATAAGTAGCTGGATCTCGATACTGTGCCTGGGCAGAGACCTAACATTCAAAAGCCCACATTTTAATAGATCACTGCCCATAAAATCTTTTCTCTCGGGAAAGCCGCATGTAACAGGGTGAGGGTTCCTTTGTCAGCATGTAGCTTACCCAATCGTAAGATCGCTTCTCTATAGTAGGTAGGGCCAGAGGGCAACGCACTGGGGTCTGTTGGCTCAAGACATGCAGCATAGCTGGCACAAGGCGCTACCTTGGCGCGGATGGGCGCAGACGGGCTTGCCTTAGGCGCGCCTTCGGCACGCAAATGGCGCTCCCGCTGTGCTCGTCCGCTGCGCGTCCGGAAGCGGCACATGATTTATAGAAAGGGGACAGGGAGAGGAGGGAGTGGCCTCAATAAGGGGCGTGGCCTCGGCGAGCGCCGGTGATGGCGCCAAGAGTATCCCTGTTCAGCTTCCGCGGCAGCGCTGAATCCGCTGCGCGGCGAGGTCAGGGTCAATCAAGTTGATTTAGAGGTGCTAGAGGGGAGCAGGGGTGAGTAGTAAAAATACAATATATAGTGACATTCAAATTTTAAAATGTGAACATATCGCGCTCCCGGCTTTCCGCCTCAGGAGAAACAGTCAATCTGACCGGCGTTTGTAATCAACGCCTTTTAAAGAGCTTAAGGGGGCGTGGCCTCAATAAGGGGCGTGGCCTCGGCGAGCGCCGGTGATGGCGCCAAGAGTATCCCTATCACCCTAGCTGCTAAGTACGACCCACCTCTACTCTCCCACAATGTCTTGGACTTAGATCCTTTGCAAACACTAATTGAAAAGCAAGGAAAATTTGTCCCATTAATCGACACCTCTAAACAAAGAGATCTTACTTATAGTTTTCTTTCATGGAATGTGGCTGGCCTAGCCGATAAAGTGATGCACCAACATTGGTTAGATGTTATCAGGCATAATATTATTTGCCTGCAGGAAACCTGGTCTCTGGCGCCGCATCACATCAGCGGGTATCAGACCTTTCATACTCCTGCAGTGCCAAGTCCACGTGGCCGAAATAAGGGGGGTTTGTGTACCTTTGTTTCCACCACTGGGGGGAATGGAAGTCAACAAATTTCTGACGACCGAGTACTATCAGATATTGAGGTTAAGATTGGGCTTTTCCAATAAAGTGATAATAACAAATCTCTACAATAATATACCATCAGATATGAGAGAGACCATACTGAACAAGCTCTTGTCGTCCTTAATCTCCATTTATGATCATTCGGTAGGAGAAAATGTTATGATATGCGTGGGAGACTTTAACTGTACGATCTGCCCTCATGATGCAATGGGTCTGTGCGGCCTATCCGTCCATGAAGACGATTCCCCTACCCATTTTTATCATACAAAACTCGGATCTTCTCTTAATAATATACTTTTCTATTTTAATCTGCTTTTTATCAATGAGACTTGTAGACCGAGTATACCATTTCAACCTACCTTTAACGGGAGGGGGATGCAACACTACAATTGATTTTACATTAATCTCTGCATCACATGCTGGGCTTGTAGCAACCTGGGAAACGGGTCAGGCTCCCCATTCTGATCACTACCCCATAGTCTTTAGTATTAAAATAAAAAAATTGACGGGTAGGGCAGTGGTCAATACGTTATATACCCCAGAGTTAAGATTAACCTCAAACAATGGTTATATAATTAAATGGGAGAAGGTGAAGCCCATGGGCTTCCTGAAACAATTAGTCGCTCTACATACCGAGGACATAACGATCTGCCTAACACAAGAAGAGGCGCCAGAAAGAGTCATGAACTCTTTTTCTAAAATACAAGCTACGTTTAAATCACTTATGACAAGAAAACATCGGAATGGGGCCTTAAATCCCCTCAGGTGGTTTGACAGTCAGTGTACGAAAGCTCTAGCACATCTTAAAAAGGTGCTGCAGACCACCCCAAAAAACCCTGATTCAATCCATTTAGCAAGAAAAGCTTATAAAAGCACAATAAAAATGAGAAAAGCCACTCTGAAAAAGAAGGTATGGGCCTCTCTGATAGATGCTTCATCTAAAAGAGACAATACAGCCTTTTGGAAGGTGGTAAACGACCCCTTCCTACAAACTAAAGAGGCTGACCTCATTGATATTGCAATTACAGGTGATCTCTGGGTTACCCATTTTAAAAAATTGTATGGCAGATCTACCTCCTGTAATACGGTATTGCCCCTACAGATGAGGTAAACAACTCCTTGGATGGTAATCACCTCAGCTCTTTTCCACTAACCTTAACTTTTAGTTGCCAGGAAGTCATCAAAGGCTTAAAGGACAGTGCGTCGGGCAAGGCACCAGGCCAGGACGGCGTGCCAATAGATGCCTTTAAGGCTGAGATGGATCTATGGGCCCCAATGATTACCAACGTCCTAAATAAAGCCAACCAACAAGGTTTTATATCAACCTGGTCGGACGCAATAGTTATACCTATCTATAAAAAGGGTAAAAGGAACGACCCCACCTGCTACCGGCCAATTTCATTGTTGGATGCTTTGGCAAAGGTGGCAGGTCGAATCATTTTAAATAGGATACAAACCTGGGGGGAGGAAAAACAAATTATTTCCAACTTACAATACGGCTTCAGTCCAGGAAAGGGAACCACGGAACAATGTATGAATCTGGCTCTCCTTATCGCAAAATACACTCAGGCAAAGAGCGGTCACCTTTTTATTTCTTTTATAGATTTAAGTTCGGCTTTTGACTGCGTTGATCACGAATTCCTATGGTCGACACTCAGCGACACGGGGATCGACAGTCAAATTATAACATACATCAAGGAACTTTACAGAGACGCAAGGGTGAGGTTTGGCCGTAGGGGCGAGTGCTCAGATAAATTCCCTATAGAAAGGGGTGTCAGGCAGGGGTGCATCTTGGCACCCCTGCTATTCACCTTATATATTAATTCCATTGGATCATATCTTAGGGATTTCCAGCACGACTACCCCACAATCAAAGGGACCCCCATCCCACTACTATTATACGCCGACGTCGCGGCATTAATGTCAAGGACTAGACTAGGGCTTCAGAGAACCGTAGAGAAATTTAACATCTACATGAAGCTCCAGGGTCTAAGAATAAACATATCCAAAACCTACACAATGGTCTGCGGAAATGGTAGCAAAAGGATTCCCTGCCCAATCTACATCGAGGATAAGAGAGTCGAATCTACAGATAGATTCTCTTACCTAGGAGTGAATTTCGACAGGAGAAGTTCTGGATTAACCAGTTCTGCATTAACCAGCGGTTAATGCAAGGCATTTAGCTTTTTTACGCTCTGTTGGCGCTTTGAGAAACTTCGCTAGTAACCTAGTGGGGAAGCCAGCCAAAGAATTAATTCACATCTACAAGGCCAAGTGTGTTTCAACTGCCACTTATGGTGCTGGCTTATGGGGCATTGAAAAAGAACAGGCGATGCAAAGGTGTGAAAATCACTTCCTTGACTACTTACTGGGGGTGCCTAAAACCACATCCACATATATGTTGCACATAGAAGCAGGCCTTTCTTACATTACAGATTCTATCAGGATTTCTCCGATGCTCCTTTGGCACAAGGTCTGGGTCACCCCAGAAACCTCTCTAAATAGAGAATTAATCACTGACTGCCTTTCTTAAGATGGAGCCCTTAAGATCAAATGGCTACACTCTGTGAAAAACATGCTTAAGGAGATTGGCCATTTGGTATTTTTCCTAAGACCAAGCACAATGGAGAAGGTTCCAAGAGGCCAGCTTAAAAAGATGGCCCTGGGGCACCTTGTCACCTCGAAGTAGAATATCGAAAGAGACAAATATAGCAGTCTAAGATATCCGCAAATTACCACTCGAGAAGGGCTACAAAAATATCTATCAGTTGTTAGTAGCCCCTAAGCTCGCATGCTGCTTACCCGCTTTAGGCTAGACACTTTCTTTCGACTGGTTACATTCCCTGATCGTAACAATTGGTCCATGCTAAAGCTTGTATGTCCTTGCGACGATATTTCCTATCAATCTAACATACATTCTGTGTTATTTTGTAACTTTTACCAGGCACCTCGCAGGGCGTACTTACTACCTATTCTTAAGGCGTGGGGGATTCGATCCTGTAAGTTAGCCTTTCTTAAATTGCAACGGTTGGAAGATGATCATGTTATCCACGTAGTGCATAGTTTCTTAAAACTTGTGGTAACGTTTCGTAATACTATGAGCTGAGTGTAAACTATTTGATGTAATTTGATGTGTAATACTGAACTTTTTCTAGGCAAAACTAACAGCCTTGAGTCGGATTGGTTTTAACAAGATGTACTTTGTAATATGTGATTTTAATATGTATGCTTTTATGGTTTTGAATTACTGAATCGAATAAAGCAAAATTGAAATTGAAATACTGGTTTTCTAGGATTAAGCTCCCGTTTGGACTGTTCACTAAATGGATTTCGAATCCCTCTTGGATGAACTGTCTCACATGGAAACGAAGCACAAGTAGCAGCAAATGTGTTAAATAATGCAACATCCCTCACACAGTCCTTAATTTGAATCCCTGGAGGAAAATTGGGGGGAGGGGTGGGCAAACCATTGCCACACAACTTTTGGGTAGAAAAAGAAGCATTGCCATTATTCTCGTGACTTCTTTTGGGATATCTGAGACATAACTCAATATGGACAAGAGTGGCAGTGTATGGACGACTGTCTTAGAGAGAGTATCCAGTACTTCTCTGCCATATACCTTTATAAAGGGGCAGAGCATTGATGAGGGAAAAAGTCAGCCTGTGGAGCCTAGCATTTGTGACAGGCTTGACATAATGTAGAGTCAAGTTCATGCACGGTTGGTGGCTTGCAGCACGCGGTGTATATATTTCAAGTACAGTACTTGCATGTGTCGTTCATGGAAACCTCTGCACCCACCGATATTTCCAACAGTCCTTTGTTGCATTGCATAAGTCTCTTTGCCTTACTGACTTGCAGGAACAGAGGCATCCATTCTCAAGGCAGTAGTTTTTATTTCAGAGTTTTGAAGCCCCAACCCCTAACGTCTTTAGCAAACATTAAACTGCGGGAGAGGAGCCGGTTTTGTGGACTCATCTGAGGTAGTTTTGGGTTTTGCCTGCATAATGTGCCATAGCCTGAAATAAGCAGAGGTGGTGAGACGAGTAGGAGGCCTGCTTTATTCTCTCTCCACCAGTTTAGTCTCTGTATAATATGTAACAAAAGAGGCCTAGGATAAACCCAATAGATGGTAAAGTGAGCTTGAGCATCTTAGAAATACATCTCCAGATCTCGTGCTGTTTACACAGCAATATCACTTTCTCCCAATGCACTATTGTTGGAGTACCTGCCCAGATTAATCTAACTGGTTAGGAGCACAAGCTAGCAAAGACCATGGACAGAATTGTACTGAATTTTGCAGTCACATTTGGTGGTGTACAAAATGACACCTGAAGGTACAAAACAGAAAGTTAAGTTTTCCCGATTTTTGTTTTGGAATCTTTCTTAATGGAAACAGTAAATTTCTATAAGTCCTTGGAGTAACAGATTATGCATAAAATAGAGGTTGATTGTGGATCTGTTGTCCCTTTATGATAAAGCACACTTGGCCAGTAGTGCTGGTTTGCAAAACTAGAAAAGGAAGAATTCTTCAGGCGATGTGATCTTCCAATAAATAATGTCTAGAGGAAGAAGTGTGGTGAACTCTTGTATTGGTAGATTTCCCATGTACGTATTCTGCCACAGTCACTAGCTAGTTCCCCATTGCCTCTTATAGTATTTTTAGTTGATTGCCTCTTTTCTCTCTGGATCATATCAAGCCTTCAGAGTCTGCAAACATGAAATACAGGGGGTTTGAATAAAAAAAAAATACTCGTCCAAGGAATGGAACGCTTCAGAAAGCTAATATTCCTTTTTAGGTCTCGCCTAGTGCAGCGTGCACGCACTGCTCTAGGAGAGGGCTCTTGAAAACACTTCAGACTTCCAAGAGTCATCTCCGCGTGGGTCGGCCTCCTACCAAACATTCCATTTGCCTTTGCGTGTGGGTTTCAAAAATTGAAAGCCTTCAATTGGACAAAGGAGGGGGATCATGTCCCGCCTTCTCTCTAAATGTTGACTCCCATAGCCTATGGTTCTTGGGAGCGAGCAGCAGCGCGGCCGGGTGCCAGCTGCATACTTAACATTTCTTTCAGTGCGTGCGCACCACACGCGGTCTTGATTTGTTATTTCTACACAGATCTCAAGTTGTTTCATGTTAGCCGTAATAGGGCATGCCTTCCTTATTATTTCATCTTATTTTTCGAATTTTTGTTCTGAATTCCTTATGAAGGACCTGGCACTTGTTGTGACCTTTGGCAGATGTTTTATTGCATTATGCCTCGACATATGCATCTCTCTGTTTCCCAGTGCCAGGCGGAACAACTGACTCTGGATTTGGGTGCTTAGTTACCAGTAAAGTGCAGGCTCTGAGCTGATGCGCAGCATTAGAAGATTTCTTTAACCTCTGAAGCACAGAGGTATAACTTGCCCCATGCCTTCTTGGAAAGTATTAGTACTGGTTCGGCTGCTTGTAATTTTAGTTGATAATGGCTACTTTTTATTACCTGTCATTTGTGGATTGCACAAGTTCAAACTGTGGCGATGGGGCCTTCATTTCTCTGGCATCCATTTAGAAACCTAGCCAAAGTAATTTCGTGAAAGACCAAGTTTTACTTTGCTATGAGAAAGAATGGGCGTTTTCTGATTGTCTTGAAAACATGGAATGTACGCAGGGGTGTAGAGCAGGCCCTGCAGCGCAGGGGTCTTCAACCTGCCAGTGGGTCCTTTTCTGGACAAGGCCATTGGATATCTCTGAGATAGGGGAGACTCGGGCCTCGCATCTCATGTTGCAGGGGGCACCATCATTTTGCGGCATGCCACTGAATGCACGGAAGAGCTGCCTTGGTGTGATGCCCTGAAGAGCTGTACATCACACAGGCCTTTCATTTTCAACACTCTGCGGTGTCGACAGCTACCTCACTGCTGCGCAGCAGTCTGCGGTGCAGCCCTGGGGTGCTGGAAAGTGAGCCCTTAGTTTCCATTCTCCTGTCTTGCACCGCGCCCTGTGACCATGTCCCATTCTCACCCGTCAGGCTCACTCATGTTGACTACTGCAAAAAGAACAATTGATGGGCCGAATGCTGAATGCCAAACATTCACCTCGAATACAGAGATCTGGGCCTAAATACATAGTGTTTTTTGCCTACCATGCCATTCCAGTTTAGACCCAACGATATGCAAATCAGTCTTGACCTTGCTACCCATGGGAACAGTCCAGCCTAAACTCAGGTCCTCCCTGCACCGGAAACAAGCATCCTAAGACCGGTTTCAGGCATCACTCCATATCAGCCAGGCTAGCTTTAATACTGTGGCATAGTGAGCACGGCACCCACCTCTGGGCATACCCGTTCCACACAGGGTAACAAATGCACAAGAACAATTGATGGAGGGAATGCTGAACCATGTCAAACATTGTACCCCCCCAGTACAGAGATCTGGGCCTAAATCCATCATTTATTTTACCCACCATGACATTGCCGTTTAAACCCAGCCATATGCAAATCAGTCTTGACCTTGCTAACCATGGGAACTGATTTGCAAATGGCTGGGTCTAAACTGGGGTGGCATGCTGAACAAATAAACAATGGGTTTAACACAGATCTCTTGATTGGGGATGAATATTTGATCTGTTCTGCATTCCGTCCATCATTTGTCTTTTGCTTTCTCACCCATGTTGTCTGAGGGCAGCAAAAAAGACTTGAGCAGTTCACTGGGGTTTCCTTCACTGCTGGGTCTGCCTTGCTTCGTGTTATTAAAAATCTCATCCAGAGAGTACCTCCTGCCCACTTGCTCCCCGCCAATAAGCTGCCTGCTCGTGGGAAACCTGAGACAGGGTAACCATGGCATCCTGACTGTAGGACAGGACCACTGAAAGTATGCTATTCTGCTGCTGTGATGTTTTCCACATATACTGCATAATCTACACATTTTATACAAAAATGTTTCTAGCTCAAATCTGTCATGACTTACCAAGATTTCGGCTACATGTATTTCAGCACAGCGGAAAGCCCAATGCAAAGATTGCCTGTGTTTTTTCGTTGCTTACACTGTGTTTGGAAGTTTAACTGGTGCTAATGATGTGAAACCTTTGCCCAGACATTGTTAACGTGTGAAAATGACAGCATTATGAAGTAATATTGTCACAAAATGTGTGGCAATAGGTTGCATCATTAGGTCGCGCATTCAAAACCACTTGTATATACTTTAGTATATAATGATATACTTTAGTATATACTTATATGGGTATGTACTTTGAGCTCTGGAGATTTGCCCTAGGACTTGTCTGCTTCCGCTTAGGGACTTTTTTTTCTGTTCAACTGCCTCAATGTAACTGTCTTGATAGAAAACGACCAGTAGAGGTCAGTAAAATACCAGAATCACTTTAGCACTCTCTAGATTCCAGTCCATAGAAATTGTCTTCCACGAGCACCCATAACAACAATATTTTTTTCAAATCTTGTATATTCAGTGATATGACCACAGAAGGCCCTGGTTTCCTGTGGAAAGGCAATATTTAGCTCCATGTGTTCCCAAACCTGGCGTGTCACGCAGTTTGGTGCTTACTTTTCCTCCATGTTAAAAAAACAGTATGTTTCAGCACCCAGGCTAATATGCTGCATAGCTAAATACATATAAGGTCCCAAAGGCGAGACTGATTCCATTGCTTCTCGTTATTTCCTTTTAGCATGTGAATTGCATTCTGCAGCACACATTGAGAGAGGAAATACCCTCATAAACTAGATTTTGTGTGGCTTCCCAAAAATAAAAACTGGGTCAGGTAGGCATTACATGGGCGGTATATGGACAGTCCTGTGCATCCACCAATGATTTTTGTACACATATTCAGTTTTCCTAAGGCAGGTACAGTGGCGTTACCTGGTTCAGTTCACAAGCCCCACTCCCCTGTCTAAGGATCATGGTTATTACCCATTAATGGGAAGAGACACTACAACCCGGCCCGCTAGTGACTTCAAGTCTTAGAAGTACCATGATGGCTTTGAGACAGTCATAGTGTCTCCGAGCCGTAGCCTATCCGTTAGAGTCAGCTGCCACAGAGGCCCTGCTTGTCACGCCGCAGGGTGCAGCTCGACCCACGGCTCTCCCACCCTCTTCTCTCACCTCCCGCAGTACTAAGCAACACGCTGCTAGCTTGAGGCAGTGGGAAGCGGCAGAACACCCTTCACACTCGCCTGCAGCCGAGGGAGACCTACAAGGGGCCGCAGAGGGCCATTCTTCACCTCGCTTGTCGTGCAGGCTTGCGCATTCCTCTCCTTCGGGGTCATGTTCTTGCTCTCTGTAGGTTTTTCTTCCCAGAATTCCTGGGGAAGGATTTTGCTTAACCATTCCATCATGGTTGCTTTATCATGTATTCCGGCCAGCATTTCTCAATCCCTCATGGTGGCCTTGTGTCTTCCTAGTTGTCACTTCCTGTTTTTTTGGTATTTAAGGGGCAGAACAGTTTTTCTCCTTGAGTTGCAACATTCCTCTCTTCTGCTGGTGTGTGTCCTCGGTCGTGCTGGTGTCTTCTAGTGCTGGTGATCCTTGCTCCTGTTGCTTCCTTCTTAACCTTTCTCTTTTTCTGGTTCCTGATATTTCTAATTACCATATCTACGCAGTTTGAGCAATTCTGATGTCCATCCCTCAGCGGCTTCCTAGGACTCTCCAATTGCCATTAGAGGTTTTTTTTCTCTTTGGGGTTTTTCCTTTTGGACATTCCATTGTCTGCAGCATTGTGGCTACCAGAAGGGTCCCAGCTACCTTTGGCAGACAAGGACAGTAAGAACATGGACCTGTGCATTATCCTATCGCTGGACGGCTGCGAGTAGAAGTCCGCCTTCTGAGAAACCTGACAGCCCAATATTCAGTCTTGCGGAAGTGTCGGTTCAAAGTGCCCTTGCATGCGTCTGCGGCCCCGTGGTGAGCAGAAGTCTGGATGCTACAGTACAGGCAGCAGGTGTCCACACACTCCTCCATTTATGGGGTAAGCCTCCCTGAATCCGGTGGCAGATCTTGGGTGTTCCTGGGTTGTTGTGCAGTTGAATCGTTGGTCCTCCTCCATAGGTCATGGCCTGCTTCTCTTTCATGGCTGCATGCTGCTCCATGGTGACGACCCTCAATCTTCATCAGGGCCCCAAACTGGCATACAGGGGTTGCGGGCATCACAAAGGGTTTCTGCTTTCACTTTGTGCAATTCAGCCACTAGATGGTCATTTCTTTGTTTCTCATATGTGACATCAAAAATTGATGTTTATTCTTTAATTGTTGGCGCACGAGGTTAGAGTGTGGCTAGCAGGCAGAAGCCGCAAGAAAGTCAACTGTCAAGTGCATCATATATGTGGCCTAGACTCTCATTATATACATGGAGCAACAATATGTTTAATTCAATATAGGCTGGATTTTTGTACCAACTCATCTCAAAGTAAATTTAAGTGCCTCATTCAGGAGCCTATTGTTTTATTATTCGATATATGTAAACAGTTCAATCAATCAAAGCATTTATATAGCGCACTACTCACCCGGAGGGTCTCAAGGCGCTAGGGGACAGGGGGGGTCTGCTACTGCTCGAACAGCCAGGTCTTGAGCTGCTTCCTGAAGGCGAGGTGGTCCTGGGTCAGGCGGAGGTGGGTCGGGAGGGAGTTCCAAGTCTTGGCGGCCAGGTAGGAGAAGGACCTTCCCCCTCTGGTGGCTCTTCGGAAGCGGGGGACGGTGGCGAGGGCGTGGCCGGTCGATCGAAGCTGGCGTGTGGGAGCGTAGAAGTTGAGGCGGCTGTTGAGGTATCCTGGGCCTTGGTTGTGTAGGGCTTTGTGTGTGTGGGTGAGGAGACGGAAGGTGATTCTCTTGTTGACTGGGAGCCAGTGCAGGTCTCTCAGGTGTCCGGAGATGTGGCTGCGACGGGGGATGTCCAGGATGAGTCGTGCTGAGGCGTTCTGGATCTGCTGGAGTCTCTTCTGGAGTTTGGCAGTGGTACCGGCATAGAGGGAGTTGCCGTAGTCCAGACGGCTGGTGACGAGGGCCTGGGTGACCGTCTTCCTGGTCTCGGTGGGGATCCACCGGAAGATCTTAAGTAGCATGCGCAGGATATTGAAGCATGACGAGGAGACGGCGTTGATTTGTCTGGTCATGGAGAGGGAGGAGTCCAGGATGAAGCCCAGGTTGCGTGCGTGGTCTGTTGGTTTGGGAGCGCTGCCCATGGCGGGGGGCCACCAGGAGTCGTCCCAGGCGGAGGTTGAGGATCCCAGGATGAGGACTTCCGTCTTGTCCGAGTTCAGTTTCAGGCGGCTGTTCATCATCCACTTGGCTAAGTCTGTCATCCCTTCGTGTAGGTTGGCTCTGGCGGCGGCGGGGTCGTTGGTGAGGGAGAGGATCAGCTGGGTGTCGTCGGCGTAGGAGATGATGTTGAGGTTGTGTTGGCATGCGATGGCTGCGAGGGGGCTCATGTAGACGTTGAAGAGGGTTGGGCTGAGCGAGGAGCCTTGAGGAACGCCGCAGATGACTTCGGTGGCTTCTGACCTAAACGGGGGGAGGCGGACTCTCTGTGTCCTTCCGGCGAGGAAGGAGATTATCCACTCCAGTGCCTTCTCCTGGATTCCGACGTTGCTGAGGCGCTGCACTAGGGTGCGGTGACAGACAGTGTCGAAAGCCGCGGAGAGGTCTAGGAGAATGAGGGCCGCTGTTTCTCCGTTGTCGAGCAGGGCTCGGATGTCATCGGTGGCTGCGATCAGGGCAGTCTCGGTGCTGTGGTGGGCCCGGAGTCCAGACTGCGAGAGGTCGAGGGATCCGTTCGTCTCGAGGAAGGCGGCCAGCTGCTTGTTGACGGTCTTCTCGATGACTTTTGCAGGAAACGGGAGCAGCGAGATGGGGCGGTAGTTCTTGAGGTCGGTGGGGTCGGCTGATGGCTTCTTAAGTAGAGCGCTGAGTTCGGCGTGCTTCCAGCTCTCCGGGAAGGTAGCAGTATCGAATGAGGTGTTGATGATGTCCCGCAGGTGGGATGCGATGACAGCGTCTGCCTTGTTGAAGATGTGGTGAGGGCAGGGGTCGGTCGGAGATCCGGAGTGGATGGAGTTCATCGTGCGGACGGTGTCTTCGGTGCTGATCGGGGTCCAGGCGCGGAGGGCGGTGGTGGGGGGCGGTGGTTCGGTCGTGGCGTGCGTTGGTTGAGTGCTGAAGCTGTTGTGTATGTCCGCGATCTTGTTGTAGAAGTAGGAGGCGAGGGAGTTGCATAGGTCTTGTGAAGGGGTGATGTCGTTGTTTCCGGCGTTGGGGTTGGAGAGCTCTTTGACGATGTTGAAGAGTTCCTTGCTGTTGTGTGCGTTGTTGTCCAGTCGTTCCTTGGTGGCGTGAATCAGTTGGTGGTGTTTTCGGGTGGCGAGCTTGAGGGCAGTCATGTTGTCCGGTGTTGGATCTCTGCGCCAGGCTTTCTCGAGGGCTCGGCAGTTCCTCTTGGAGCTCTTGAGTTCGTCGGTGAACCATGGGGCTTTCTTGCTGCCGGGTCTGTTAGGCGAGGTCCTCAGAGGGGCGAGGTCGTCTGCGCAGTTGCTGATCCACTTTGTGAGGTTGGTGGCCGCCTGGCTGGGGTTCGTTGCGCCGGCGGGAGGGTTCTTGCTCAGGGAAGTCGCGAGCTGGTCGGCTGTGATCTTGTTCCAGCTTCTGCGTGCAACCTGTTGCTGGTGGTGGTGGATCGTGGTCCTTATGAAGCTGAAGTGGACGCAGCTGTGGTCCGTCCAGTGGAGTCCGGTGGCGTGGCTGAAGGTGATGTCCTTGCTGGATGAGAACACGGGGTCGAGTGTGTGTCCGGCGTAGTGGGTGGGGGTGGTCACCAGCTGCTTGAGTCCGAGGTTTGCGAGGTTGTCCAGCAGGGTGGTGGAGTTGCGGTCGTTGTTGTTCTCCAGGTGGCAGTTGAGGTCCCCGAGGAGGATGTAGTCAGCGGAGGGGAGGGCGTGCGGACTGATGAAGTCGGCGATGTCTTCGCTGAATTGTGTGCGCGGTCTCGGGGGGTCTGTAGATGAGGGTGCCTCTGAGGGTGGTCTTGGGGTTGGTGTGGATCTGGAAGTGCAGGTGTTCGGCGGGTGCGAGGGTGTCGTCGGTGTTGGTCGTGATGCGGATGGTGTTCCTGTGGATGATGGCGATGCCTCCTCCTGTCTGGTTGACGCGGTCCCTCCGGATGATCTTGTAGCCGTCCGGGATGGCGATGGCGATGTCGGGCGCTGAGGAGGCGTTCATCCAGGTTTCCGTGAGGATGGCGACGTCCGGAGATGTGGTGTCGAGTAGGTTCCATAGTTCCACGGCGTGTCTGTGGACGGAGCGGGTGTTGAGCAGGATGCACTTCAGGTGGCTGCTGCTGGTGCTCGTCTTGGTCGGTGCTGGTGTAGTGCAGGTCCGGATGCAGGTGAACTTGCAGGAGTGGCAGCAGAAAGGTCCATGGGTGCGCCTCGGGGTGGCTCGGTAGCATCCAGGGACCCGGCCGGCGTTGAGTGCGTTGAGCTCGGTGGCGTCGTAGGTCCGGCGGGTGGGCTGGTGTCTGCGGGGGCCAAGGGTCCTGGCACTGGGCGCGGTCCAGGCGCGGACGGGCGCAGACGGGCTTACCTTTGGCGCACCTTCGGCGCTCAATCGGTGCTCCCGCTGCGCGCGTGTTGGGCGGTCGCTCTGGGGGCGTCATAAGAGAGGAGCCGGGAGGGCGGGTCAGCTGGGTGGCGGGAGCGGGGCGGCCAATGGGCAGGAGGGGGGCGGAGACGCCGGAGGGCAGTGGCGGGAAGGGAGGACCGGGGGCGGCTCAGCGGTGGCTGGGTCCTCCGGCGGCTGGGCAGGGGGCACACAGGGGGGTACAGAAGGCAAAAGGAGGGAAGAGGGGAACACAAAAGTCAGGCCCACAGGGCAACAGAAACAGGCTAAACAAACGGCGGAGTGCAGAGGGGGAGGCAAAAGTTAGGACAACAGGCGAGCGGCAACAGGGGAGACACGGGGGAAACAGGCGGCGAGCTGCAGGGCAGAGGAAGGCAGCAGCAGGAGTGCGCAGCCAGCAGGGCAGGATGCTGGCAGGTAGCGTGCAGGAGCAGCGGTGTGGGGGCGACCTCGCCTGGAACAGTTGGCTGTCGCCTCAGTTGGCTGTCGGATCATTGTGGATGCCTGTGTAGGAAGGTAGCTCCTACTGTCCATCACAGCAAAAGATAGCAGATCCACAGAATGTAAAGTGATTTTGTTGCCCAGATGTTAGGGATTCAATAATCTAAAACATCTCACTAATTACTCGTTTTTGAGGGTGAACAGTGTTGTGACAATATATCGTGATCCAGAATATCTGAATAAGTATATATGCAAAATATCTAGTTTTAACTATCTTTCAATGGGCATATGATATACCGTTCTCAGAATACCAGATGCAATTAGCAACTTGCATTTTATGTGAAAGTGGCTAAAGTGTGCTTTAATTGCCAGCGTATATTATTACGCCCTATTTTGTGACACGCTCACCCCTCATCTCGCTCAGCTATTCAGTGCAGTGAAGGAGGGGTGCTTTCCACCCGAGACTGACATTGCCACCATAGTGGTCCTCCTCAAATCCCAGCCACCCTCCCCTCGGTGCGCGGATTATCGGCCCATCTCCCTTATAAATATGGAGTTAAAATTATACGCCATGATATTGGCTCAGCGTCTTAAACCGCACTTGCAAACGCTGGTCCACCCCGACCAATGTGGGTTCATGCCATCACGTGGTACCCGGCATTGTTTGCGGATGCTTCACTCGGCTCTGGCCCACCGTGGCGCGCTCACTTGCTACCTTGCGCTTCTCCTGGTAGATTTTGAGAAAGCCTTTGATTCAGTTGACTGGGGGTTCTTAGATGACGTACTGGTGGAAATGGGCTTTGGTCCTCGCTTTCGTGGCTTCATCCGTGTACTGTATGCTCGTCCGAGGGGAGCAAGTTCTGGTTAATGGGGTCCTCTCAGAACCCTTTTGGATCTGCAGGGGTACGAGGCAGGGGTGCCCCCTCTCCCCCCTGCTCTTTGTGTTGGTGATGGAGCCCTTGGCGCTCCTGGTATGCTCGTGTGGACGGGTGCGGGGTTGGGAATGGCCTACTACAGACTCAGACAAAATTGCTTTATATGCCGACGATGTCCTGATCTATTTGGCATATCCCGCGAACTCTGGTCCCCTTCACATATCAAGAGAATGCTTTGTCTGGTAGTCCAATATACCGCTCCGTCGCCAATCATTCAAGTACCTGGGGATATGGGTGACTTTACTCCCAGAACTCAGCTGGGCTCTTAATGTCACCCCCCTGGTGAAACGGGCTCGGGAGGACCTGTCTAAGTGGCGGTCCCTGCCATTGAATCCCAATGGAAGAGTCGCCCTCTTCAAAATGATGATTCTTCCCAGGTTCCTCTACATGCTTCAAAACACTCCACTTAACTTCCCACAGGCTTGGTTCCGGGAGTTTGACAGCTTGGCATCTAAATTCCTTTGGGGGAGGGGCAGATCCTGATTGGCCTTGGGCGTTTGTCGGATCCCTTCCTTCGACAGGGGCTTAGGGATGACCCACCTGTACCTCTACTATTTGGCTACGCGTCTGCTTCCCTTGCACGATTGGTTTAACGGGGGTGGTCCGATCCGGCGTACAGGCTGGAAATCAGTGAGCTGGGCTTGGCCAATGTCCAGTCGATGATGTATGGGGCCCCAGACCCGTCCCGTATGCCGAAGATGACACGTTCGGTGTTCCTGGCCTGGCAGGCCGCTTATCGTCATACCAGGTGGACCCACACATTGACCCGGTGCACCCCCTTGTGGCACGGTACCTGACTCAGGGAGGTCAACGGGCTGCAGGGCTTTCGGGCCTGGGACCTTATAGGCATCTCGCAACTGGGTGACGTTTGGGCGGGAGATCACATGCGCTCCTTTCGTGACCTCCAGGCTCGGTACTCCCTACATCACTCACAGTTTTTTCGATATCTACAGCTGCGTCATGCACTTCAAACACACCTTACAACCGGGACAAGACTCCCGGACCACAGCCTCCCGAGGCACAAAATACGTTGGGGGATCTGGGGAAGGGGGGCATCTCACGCATTTATCGGACACGCATTAACAATACCCTGACATCACTTGAGCGACTAAGGACACAGTGGGAGGGATGGGTGGGATCCTTGGAAGAGGAGGATTGGCGCGATGCGCTTATGGCCCCCAGGACAGTCACTGCCTCCGCCAGACTGCGCATGGTACAGCTCTACTTCCTATATGCCGCTTATCTGACACTGGCACGCCTGCATAGCGCCGGGCTTCAACCTACATCCGCCTGCGCCAGGTGTGGCAATGAACCAGCCAACTTCTTTCATATGGTGTGGCAATGCCCGTGCTTGGCTCGATTCTGGGAGGACATAGAGGAGGAACTCACTGAGGTATGGGGGTGGGAGATTCCGCATGACCCGAAACACGCAATTCTAGGTATCACAGATGGGCTGGATGGGTCCAGAAATGAAACTCTATTCTATACTACGGCATTGGTGGTGGCCAAGAGAGACATAGCATCTGCTAGGAAGTGCACTGACCCCCCCCAACATTGGGAAATGGCGGGTGGGAGTTGATTGGTGTGTGGCGCAGGAGAAGGCAATGTACGCAGCGCGTGGCTGCCCCAAGAAGTTCAGTAGGGTCTGAGGGAAGTGGTTGGGGGGCATGGTTTAACTTCGCTGAGGATGTGCAGTTATGTCTTTTTGATTATGTATGCTCAGCACTTTTGGGCTTTCCTGATTATTGTCTACATCTATTTGTCATCCTGGACTCCTGATGTTTCGCTGGTGCTCTGTGTAAAATCAATAACATTTGTTTATCAAAAAAAATTGCCAGCGTATATAATGGTAATGTTAAGTAGGTTAATACATTTTATAGTTTTGATATTCACAATTGCAGATTTTAGTGTTTTTTAACACCATGCATGACCTTTGCTTTGTTCTTGGGGCAACTGTTCTTATAGCTACCTTAAAGCTCTTAGTGGCTTGTCTGCCATAGTTAGTCACACCAAACTTCATACCCATTTGGGCTGTTAATTCCTTTAAGCTGCGAACTCAAGTCAAGGCTTAAGTACTGATCAGCTTTTATTGATTGAATCTCTTAATGCGATCATATGTACTCATGATAGACCTGCTTAACATATGTGTGAGGTCACTTCCTGTGATGCCAAGCATCATGATGTTACTTCCTATCTTGGTTACTTCCCTCACTTTCTTTTAGGTAGAGCATTGGAGACCTCTTGTATATACTATAGTATATTCTTATATACTTTAGTATATACTTATGTGTATTTACTTTGTGGGCTCTGGAGATCGGCCCCAGGACTTGTCTGCTTCCGCTTAGGGACTATTTTTCTGGCAACTGCCTCTATTTAACTTTATTGATAGAAAAAGACTAGCAGAGGTCAGTAAAATACCAGAATCATTTTAGCATTCTCTAGATTCCAGTCCATAGAACTTGTCTTCCACGAGCACCTGTGGACAATAATATTTTTTTCAAATCTTGTATTTTCAATGATCTGACCACCGAAGGCCCTAATTTTATATTAAAAACAGAGCTTTGGTGCTTACTTTCCATCCATGTTAAAGAACAGTAGATGTTTCAGCAACCAGGCTAATGTGCTGCATAGCTAAATACATAAATGGTCCCAAAGGGGAGACCGATCGCATTGCAAATGCTTGTTAATGCCATGCAGTAAGGTGGAAAAATAGGCCAGGTTCTTTATATCGGAGTTCCCATGGTAGCCCATCGGCTAACCAAGGGCTCCTATTATGTTGGTGTTTTTACTATAGCGAGGCTCTGATTTTGCTCTTTTGCACAAATCTATATACAGAGGTTGGAAATAGGCGGGAAGTGGTAGTTCCAGGGCTGGATTGCCCTTTGAGTATTTGCACCCCCCAAACTTAAAAGTTTAATCTCGTCCCAAACTGAAAAATGTTGGAAAATTACTCTGGGTGAGAACAAAAGTGTTTGTAAGGAAAGAGAATTTGCAATAGTGCAGCAGATTTTTGCATCCGCAAATATACATGTGCATATTTGCTCCTGCAAATACTGGAATTCACAAAATTGACTAGGTATGTGCTTTCCAGACACAATTCTGTTAACGTATGAATTCTCGAATTGTATAGTGTTCAATTTATCTGTTGGTATCAGTCTCATTTATGCTCCTCTATCAGCATGTCCACAAAACACTGCCACCACACCCGCTTAATTGAATTCCATCTCAGACATGATTAACAAACCGAATCTGTTTGTTTTGGGAAACATCCGCACCTAACTGATGTACCTGAATAAACCTCAGTACATTTAAAGTCCCAAAGCCACTCTTTTCTTTTAGTGCGGTCCGCGAAACCGCCACTTTTTGCCATCGGTAGATTCAACTGACGGCTCTCAACAAAGTGAATCTGTATAAAACCGCACAGAAGTGACAGCTGTTTCAACCCGGATGTAACAAAAAAAAACTGACTTGTACACTGGAAAGGCAGTTAAGAAAAACACTCAATTTTAATGTCTAAACCGAACTACAACCGCTGTATAGAATGTATTACGCAATCCTGAAGAATTCCAAGAGATCTCACTGATTACTTGACCATATGGAGGAATCAAGACCATATGGAGGAATCAAGCTAAAGCACAGAACTCTTGTAAATCATCAAAAATTCAGATTAGTGTCACTTCGGACAAAAACAATCCATGACGCCAGTTAAGATACTATATCTAGGCCAATATGGACCTACAAAAATATCACTTTCAGTCCGTTGCCTACTATTACGTCATCAAGGTAAGTAAGTATGTTATTGCCTTTACACAGTCTGCCTAACTATATTATTGAAATCATTCACCTGTTAAACTTACCCAGTGACATAGAGGTATGATGATGTAGTGGATACAAGATTATTATGTTGTAACGCAGGCTGCCTATTGGGGGGCATATACCCTCATACCACTTCCTTGCTCCAATACGTCTGATTCAACCCTTTGTGGCTTCAATTTTTGTTCTATAAAGGAACTCTTGGTTGCTGGATCATTGACAGATTTTTACCCTCATAGGAATTGAAGCACACAATGTAGATTTTCCTAGTTATTATGACGGAAAGTCTTAATTTTATTAAAGACACGGAGGCGAGTATTATGCTTTCTTATCTTGCATTTATTACTATAGCAGCCAAGATAAGTGCAAGAACTACAGTTCCCAGAGGGCCAGACAACCACTGGGCCATGGGAACGAGAAAAAACGAGAGTATAATAACCAATCAGCAGTCACCACATAGATAAGAGTACACACTGACTGCGCAGCTTCCTCTTTTCGCTGAGAGACAGTCAGATAACATTTGAAAATAAAGGAAATATAGTCATAACCAGAAGAAACGCCAAAGTCCAGGAGCATAAATCCTTAAGAACTGGAATCCAGAACCAAAGTCCAATGATAGTCTGTAGAAGGAGCTGGAAGGACCGGAGGAGAAATCCAAACAGGTGATGAACGGAGCCGCTGAAGGGAAGATCTTCTACGATGAGGCAGGCGGTAAGGCTGGATTCACTGTTGGGAGGGAGAACACATGTTAATAGTGTAGCGGCGGGATAATACTCGCCTCCGTGTCTTTAATAAAATTAAGACTTTCCGTCATAATAACTAGGAAAATCTACATTTTATGACAAGACCGGAGGCTCCTATTATGCTTGTTTAAAGCAAATTAACAACATCAGAAGCAACAGAATGAATAGGCTTACAATAAAACATGCGGAAAATACTGTCATTGGACCAATCTGCTGATCTCAGTATGTCCTGTAAACGGGAGCCAGCCCAAAAGGCCTTAGAAGCCATGGCTCCTCTAGCCGAATGTGCTCCGAAAACAGAGACATCAATACCGGCAAGGGACATAACCCAGCGAACCCACCTGGCAAGGGTAGGGGAAGAAACAGGAAGGTGAGGTTTACGAAAGGAAATGAGGAGTTGAGAACAAGAGGGCGTTCTGAGATCAGCGGTCTTTTGTTCATACATTTTCAAACACTGTCCCACACAAAGTTGGGGTTGATCGGGAAAATAGGGATAAAAAACAGAGTCTAAGTTAGTCTTCGTGCGTCTGCGAATCTGGAACAGCACACCTGTAGGGGAAAAAAGGCGAGAAGAAACATCCAAGGCTCTAACATCAGAATCCCTTTTGATAGACACCAAGCAAAGCAACATAGTAAGTTTGGCCGATAACATTTTAAGAGACAAAGCAGAATTAGAGGGCCAATTCAAGAACAATTTAAGTACAACAGAAACATCCCACAAAAAGGTATACTTAGCCAACGGTGGTTTAGAGCATCGAACACCCTTGAGGAGGCGACAAATCAGAGGATGAGCCCCAACAGGCTTATCATCAATGGGGGCATGATGGAGGGAGATAGCAGAGCGGTAAAGGTTGATAGTCCGATAGGCCTTCCCAGCGCTGGCCTGAGAAGCTAAGAAATTGATAACAGAACTTAGAGGGGCTGAAAAGGGATCGAGAGACCTTTCCAGACACCAGCTTGTCCAAAGAGACCAGGCGGATTTGTAGGCTTTGGAAGTGCCTGGGGCCCAGGCCTGGCTGATAAAGTGAGAAGCCTCTTGTGAAACGAAGATGTTAGAAGGGGGAGGCCGGAAACTTTCCAGGCCGACAGTGTGAGGGAGTGGTCCAGGATCAGGCTGTGACGCTCGCCTTGAGGGTTGAGAAGAAGATCGTCGAAGGATGGCAGAAGTACAGGAAAGTCCATTGCCATTTCTAGAAGAATAGGGAACCAGATTTGAGCTTGCCAGAAAGGAACTAACAGTACTAGAGAGGATTCCTGGCGGCGAACTTGCGCCAGCACTCTGTTGATCATAAGGAAAGGAGGAAAGGCATAATTGAGTTGACAAGACCAATCTTGGAGGAAGGCATCCGTGGCAAGAGCTAAAGGGTCTGGACGCCAGCTGTAAAACTGGGGCAATTGGGAATTGAGGCGAGAAGCAAAGAGATCGATAGAAAAGAGACCCCACAAATGTGAAAGAGAAAGGAAGACGGAGGGACAAAGCCTCCAGTCGCTGGAGTCGCGCAGGAACCTCGAGTGCCAGTCTGCTACTGAATTGAGGTTGCCTGGAAGATACTCCGCTGTCAAGGAGAGATGATGGGCCAGACAATATTCCCACAGACTTTTCGCTAAGTCTGCTAGAGGTTTAGACTTGGTTCCGCCGAGATGATTTATGTAGCGAACCGCAGAAACATTGTCCATGCGTAAGAGTATGGAACAGCGGATCCTGTCTTTGGAAAGACTTCTGATCGCAAAGGAGCCAGCAAGCATCTCTAAACAGTTTATGTGCAGTCTGGACTCCTCTCTCGACCATGCTCCTCCAGTCGAGATTGGACCACAGCGGGCGCCCCAACCCGATAGACTGGCATCGGATTCTAATACAAGATCTGGGGATGTGGCGAAGATAGTGCGCCCGTTCCACGCATCTAAATGGTCTATCCACCATTGGAGTTCTGTGCGGGATTCTTGGTCTAGCGTGACGACCTCTGTATAAGCTTAAGCTAGGCCTTGGCGAAGGTGTCTGATCTTCAAGCGTTGAAGGGCCCGGTAGTGCAGGGGGCCCGGAAATATTGCCTGAATGGAAGAGGAAAGAAGACCGACAATCCTTGCCAGAGATCTGAGGGAGATGACAGAAAGATGGAGCACCGAGGCAATTTCCGCTTTGATTTTGGAAATCTTTGAAAGGGGAAGGCGTAACGACGCCGCTACCGAATCCACAAGGAAGCCCAGAAATTCCATGTTCTGAGAAGGGACCAGAGAAGATTTCTCGAGGTTTACAAGAAAACCTAAGTCCAGAAGAAGACACTGAGTGGTCTGAAGATCTGCGAGGAGACCCTGTTTGTCTGAATTCAGGATTAGAATATCGTGTAAGTAGATTATGAGTCGGATACCAAGAGAGCGAAGAAAGGCAACCACTGGCTTCAGAAGTTTTGTGAAGCACCATGACGCCGAGGAGAGACCAAAGGGAAGAGAGGTGAAACAGTAGGTCACTCCCGACCACTGGAATTGGAGAAACTTCCAGTGAGACTGGTGGATAGGAACTGTAAGATAGGCGTCTTGGAGATCCAAGCGAACCATCCAATCGTGTGGCCGAAGGGTATCCCTCAGATGCAGGCTCGTCTCCATTTTGAAATGACGATACACCACAAAGTGGTTGAACCATTTCAGGTTTATGACGGTGCGTAACTTCTTGTTTTTCTTTTGAACCAGAAAAATGGAGCTTAAAAAGCCTGTAGAGTCGTAAGGAAAAATCTGAATGGCTTGTTTTTGTAATAGGGAGTTTATCTCGTTTGATATGAGATTTGCCATGTGCAAAGAGAACACGTGAGGAGGAGGGAAAAAGGTCTGGACAGGAGGAGAGTAAAACTCTATAAGATAGCCTTGAACCGTGTTGAGGACCCACGGGTCTGCACTTATGGAATGCCATTTTGGTAGAAACCGTTTCAATCGACCCCCTACAGGAGGGAAAGAAGGAAGGCTTACCTGGTTGATTGGAGTTGGAGTTGGAGTTGCGATAACCTTGACGCCCTCGGCCGCGGAAACCACGGCCGCGCTGTGGATAGAATCGCGGCTTGAAATCTTGGGTGTTGTCGTAAGAACCCTTGGAGCCTTGATTGTAGGGACGGCCGGAAGAGCGACCCCTGCCTCGTCCGGCCCGGCCAAAAACCCGAGGGGCGAAAGTCTTTTTGATAGATTGTTGAGCCTTGTCAAGAGAGGCGAAGGTAGAGACAAAGCGGCTGATGTTGCGAACCAAATTCTCCCCGAAGAGGAGACCATTTGCCTTTGAGCCGGGGTCCATAGGAGCAAGGTTGGCTAACTTGGGGTCCAATTTGATCAAAAGGCCCTTACGTCTTTCATGGGTAATGGCTGCGTTGGCATTGCCCAAAAGGCAAAAGGCACGTTGGACCCACAGGGAAATGTCCTCGGCTGAAAGATCAGAACCTTCAAGACGGGCAGACTCTGCCATGTCGAAGATACGGGCTAAGGGACCTACAATGTCCAACAATTTGTCTTGGCACGTGGACCATGCCTAGTCAACCCCGCGTCGAGGGTCTTTACCAAATTTAGAAAAGAAGGTAAGTAGAGGTTGGTCGATGGAAGGGACGAGGGTGATTTTATCAGGGAGGGCAGGTTTGGGACACTCAGACTTCAACCTGGAACGCACTGCCGCTTCTAGAGGGAGACGAAGGCGGGTGGAAATGTATTCACCAACGTGGTGAGAGGGTAGCCATTCAGTCGAGTTGGGATGACGAATGGAGGACGGGTCAAACATTGGGAGACCCTCCGAGTCATACACTGGCTCAAAGTTAAAGGAATCACTTTTGGGTAGTTTGGGGGGAGGGGGGTCAGTGACGTCAAAGATATCGAACAAATCGTCAGCATCAGGCATATCATCATCTGTGTCCAAGATGGTGGAAATCATTAACTTTTTAGTAGGAGACTCTGCGTGCTTGGATTTTTGCTTCTTTTTGCCCTCTGAACCGACAAACCCCTCCTTAGCAGGAGGCCTGGGAGGCACCGTGTCCTCTTCCATAGGCGAGTGAGACTCGCTAACCATAGTTGAAGACTTTTTAGACTTTTGCACAGAAGCAGAGTGTTCCACCTTTCGTTTTCTGCTATCCCCCGCAGAATGGGCCAAAACCTTGGACAACATGCTGACCATGGAATTCTCCATATTTTTTGATAGTCTTTTCATAGAAACTTCCATTGCCTGTTCAACAGAATTATTGATAAATCTGTGTAGGTCCTGCATGAGAGACCCATTATCCATTGTAGAGGAATTTTCCTCTGAAGAGCTCTCTATTTCCATTGCAGCTAAGCTAGGTAGGTAAGGGTTAATGTATTTGTGGAAAGTAAGGGGCGTGAACAGGGGAGAGAGCAGGGGCGGGCCGACTCTGAAGCAGAGCGAGGAGACCGGGCTGAAGGCAGGCAGGCAGCCGGCTCCGAGAATAAGAAGGAAATGCTTGCGGCGAAAAGCAGATAGCAGGGCACAAACAGTGCAAGAGCCAGGGGAAGTCGATAAAACAAGCTCCGGCTCCGGTGAAGCAGGAGAGCTCCAAAGCGGTAAGAACGTTCGCGAACAAGCGCGAAGACCGCGGAGCGGGCGAAACCACTGCAAGGGCGGGCGGGGGTGAGAAACGAGCGGAAACGCCTGAGAGGTCCTGAAGCGCACAAAGCGCCAGACAAAGCGGCGCAAAAGCGCGTGAATGCAATAAAAGAGAAACCTGAAAGTAATATACAAGCCTTAACAATAAACAAGCATGAATATGCAGAAATACAATGAGCATAGATAAGAGAACACTTATCTGACTGCGAGCAGCAAGAAAAGAGGAAGCTGCGCAGTCAGTGTGTACTCTTATCTATGTGGTGACTGCTGATTGGTTATTATACTCTCGTTTTTTCTCGTTCCCATGGCCCAGTGGTTGTCTGGCCCTCTGGGAACTGTAGTTCTTGCACTTATCTTGGCTGCTATAGTAATAAATGCAAGATAAGAAAGCATAATAGGAGCCTCCGGTCTTGTCATAAAATTTTGGCATCACCTACTGTCACTCTTGTCTGAGCGAGCAATCTATCCTTCTGAACTGGTGAGTTCTCCAACAAAATACGAACTTTCTGCATCCAACCAATAAATAAATAGCAGGTATTATATCAGTCAGATTAGGAAAGTACATTCCAATAGCTAAATGCAGTTATATGTAAATCTGACATCTCTGTGACAGTGAGACCTGTGCACCCGATGATCACCGAATCCCATTAATATTAGTCTGGTTGACTCGAACTGCATGTCAGCTCTCATGCCTGACAAAATTTCATTAGCTTTCAATTCATTTGAACTCTTGCTTGTCCTCCAAAGGCTACAGTTCTTAATTGGATCGTGACCTACATGGCAGAGTGAAAATCCTTTGGAGTACCACATTTACCAGCCAGGTAGGTGTTACTTGGGGCTCATCTGGCTTTCATTTGCTGTTAACCTAGCTACACTTCAGGAATCGCCAACTCCTTCAAGGTTTTTTGTTATATCTGTGCTGATGATACCCATATTATAAAGCAATAAAAACTATCACTAGGATGTGTTGGGGTCAACACCATTGTCACTTGGATGCTGGCAAACCATGTGAAGCGCATGTCCTAAACAGTTTCTCATTTGTTTAGCATGCCAAAAATATAGCCTCACCAGGTGGTGGGGATTGTGCGTTCGGAGGAGGCTTCTGCTCATTTAACTTTTTTGCACCCATATGTTCCGCATCATAATACCCAATCTCTGTAGTTTGGTCCTGAAACGTCTAATCCAGAGTCTATCTTGTGGCTACCTGGCTGGGAATTGAGAGGAAGGTATCCTCATTCCTATTGTGCAATGAGTCGGGGGACATTAGTGACGAGGAACTCACTGACAGGAACCTGAGACGATCGAATGAGACTGGTGACATCAGTGTGACATTTGGGGATCTTGCTAAAATCTCCTGTAGCAGTGAAGTGTTGGCCTTGGGAGCGAAAAAAGGTGACTCTGCTTGTGGCAGATTTGTCTGGACCCACAGTAAAGACTGAGACCCACTCCATCTGCATCCATGGGCAGCAGCAGACTGGGCCCTGCTCGTGGTAGAGGATCTTTATTGATGGGGCTAAAGTTGCTGAGCCCTCTGGTAAATTGCATGAAAGTGCCCAGTCGAACTGTAAATTGTTGACTAGGTAAGTAAGCTTGCTGTTTGTGTACACCATTTTGAGATGCTTTGGAATCTTCTTTTTTTCTCCCCTCCTGTGCTTGAGTTGTAGGATTGTGAGGACTACAGCCTGGCAGACATAGCTGGAGGGAGGAGCATATGGTTATTTGCCATAAAGTGGGCTTCAAGGAGAGAGCTAGCTGATGAGCGAGAGCCCAAAGAGGGCAGGGACTGATATCTTGACAACTCCCTCCCAGAGTGTCTGAACATGAGTGTCCCATTTTTTTGCAAAATTAGCCCATGGCCAACAGCCGTTGTTGGCCTCAGCCCCCCTCCCCTGCTTTTCTTCCATTTCATGTGTATTGGCGCTGAAAGGAGCGCTTGGATCACTCTATTACCGACTGTGACTTGTTAAATTCTTTTTTGTTGTGTTTGCTGGTATAATTTCACCATGTCCTTGTGAGAGCCTAATATATTGCACCGTGAAAGGCTGAGCATCAACTCTGGCGACTTGTCTGGCTGCAGTCGAACAGTATCCTGCACCCACTTTCATTGTGAGCTTACAAATCTTGTGGCTGCTACTTTGTGTGCTTGTACTTGCCAACTGTCTCACCTCCTTGATGTGCCCGGTCTGCAATGTTAGTGAGGTTGGACGGTTTTGAGTTTTGTCTGCTCCCCCTGCTACTCTCGGGGAACGATTCCACAAGATGGAAATATTCACTCAACAACCAACCCGAATAGACCCATGCGCCTACCAAGAAGAGCTTCATTGGCACTGCTAGTGGGAATTTTAACCCGCTGGACCCATGGTGAAAGAACAGGAAAACCCAGAGATGTGTTTCTGTCTTGGTGGATGTTTGACATATGAACTCCGTACTTAATTGGAAATGTGAGTAGTCACAATAGATGTTGACGTGCGCCACACGGATTTCAAGAACATTTTTGATACATTAAGAATTGTAAAGGGACATTATTCAAACTGCGAATGAGATCAAGGCACTCAAAGTGGTAGTACTGCAGAAGTGTCTGAGTAAGTGGCATTTCACATGGAGGATGTGGAGGACGTTGTGCAATAATGTGCGTATTGTTGGAGTTTGGAATGGTATGGGGTCAGATTGTTGAGCTTTTTCAAATCCTTAATCACGAATTTGCTCAGGCCCAAATAGTTTTTAAATGTATTTATTTACATTTTTTTTATTTAAAGACCTCACGATTTGCTGGTACCTCCTCCAAAGCCTGCCCCAGAGGTCCTCGTAAATAAAACTAACCCCCAGCTAAAATTTTAAAACATGGCTGCCATAGTATAGGCTGCCAGACCACTGTCCTTTTGAGAACTAAAGTACACTTTTTCTCATGTGGTGCACCCTCCGAGATGAAAGATGAAGAGGGATATGAGAACCAGAAGTGACAAATACAGGATGTTTTTCAATGGGCACCTCAGGGTCTTCGAAGGTGAGAAGAACTACTACTGATAATTTCTTAAACCGGACGAAAGTATGCTGCCATGCGGGCAGAGCTTATGCCATATCATGCTCTGGGCACAGCTATTGGCCCATCTGGGACACAATCAGATGTGGGGGAAACTGAAACTGTCTCGGGGCACCTATGCAGTGCTACTCATCACTTCTTCTGATACTAACCCTTGAGTAAGTGGGAGATAGTATGGTTCATAGAGAAGTAAAAAAAAAAATCTGGGGGCATACATATGAAGCCTTTTTCCCGTTCGCAAACGGGCCCATTCCCAGATTTGGAATATAGGTGGGAGCAGTGCCAATGCACATCAGATTATCCTGACTGAAACTTATGAAACGAAACTCTGGACCCTTCGACATCCCACTCCTCGTGGAAGACTGAAGAATCTCCCTTGTGGTCAAGGAGTGACCACCCTGTGCAAAGAGGCACCATCCAGCACCTCGACGTTTGCTTTGTTGCAGTTCCTGCCGGAACTCAAGCGACAGAGATCGACAAGACCCAGCGTGCCTGCCTTCTAACAGCCCGATCCACAGTCCCTGCAGAGCTGAGACCCGTGGAGGCGACCTGAAGCGTGGGAGCGGCCATCTTGGAGAAACAACGAAGCGCTGACCGTGCAGCATCCGAGGCCCCCTCGAAGCTGTGCATTGGAGTCTTGAGAAGCTCCAGCCCAGAGCAGCTTGTGCACCAAAGCTCACCCCTCCACACTCGACGAGTGCTGCGTGGGGCCCTTTTGCATCTTTCTGCTCGCCGCGTTGGTCCGGTCGCTTGCCTGTTGGCTAGTGGCCCCAGTACCGACGAAACCTTGAATTTACACAGCTAGTCTGATTGCTCCAGACTGGCACTCGCTCCCCTGAAAAGGAGCACCCTCTCAGACCTTGCTGGTCCGAGTGTTAAGCCATCTTCGATTCCTGCGTGGGTTGCATTTGCCAAGGCCTGTTGACTCCGATTTTGAAGCCGACACCGCCGACAGCGAGAGCCTTCGTGGGACAGCTCGTGATTCACTCCAGGACATCCTCGGTGCCCCAGAGACCACGTGGCAGCGGAGAGAAGCTACTCGACATCGACCTGATTGCGCCCGACATTGCCTGGTTCCTTCCTGGTCACTGGCTAGTGACCCAGACTCTGTCCCCTCTGCTTTCAGGTACTCTACAACTTCGATCCACCCTTGGATCGCACCGGAGACTTCTCTTCTGGACGCCTGCAGCATCTTCATCTCCCTAGATCTTCGTGACGAAACCCGACACACCTTTGCACCTGTGCACCCGCTTCCTGTGGGTGAGGTAACTCTTGAACGCCGGTGCTCCTGTAGTGTTTTACACAACCAGTGTCTAAGTCTAAAGTTTTATCCTTCTAGCCCAGTCGGAAGACTCTTAAAACTGTAACTCGATAACTTTTACGCACCATTGACTTTGCATTGGTGCATGCTTGTGCTTTCTGCACTGCACCCGAATTCCTGAATACGTGTAACTCTTTCTCCAGACTAGATTCCTTTTTGTTCCCTCCCTTGAGATACTATATATACATTTAGAAATCTGCCCTTCTTGGCAAGACCCCAGACTCTGGTACACATACGAGAACAGCTAGGCGTCGGTCACCTTGATACCTGGGAACAGAGAAATCAAGTCTTTGCGGACTGACCTAGAATGTTAAGGTGGGGGATTCAGCTGCAATAATATTGGAAGTTTATAAAATGGTAACCAGTCAGGTGATAACTAACATGACTAGCAACACAAGGCCTTATTCTAAAGGCTGAGGATATTGGAAAATACTCTAATTGGCTTGCGATTCATGGCAAAAAAAGAGGCATACAGAGCTACTGTGACAAATGAGGTCAAGATAATAAGGCTAGTAAACACATTACATGGAAGATGTAAAGGTTCTGAAATGCTATGGTTGCCCTGAGAGAATGTTACAGTTGACATGAATTTTGCTAAAACACTGATTACATAGAACAGCAGGACAGTTGTACCCGGAGGCCTTGATTAGCCCTCCTCTCTCCCTGTATAGATGCCCCAAAGGAAGCGCACCTGGTTTCCGGTGAGCTCGATCGGAACGAGACTGGCCTCGGCAAGGCCGTCCCCGGTGGGGGAGGCTCTAACTGCAGATGTGGAGGCTGCCCTTTCTGACACTCCAGCCCTTTTGAAATTCTCTGTTCCTTACCGGACCCTTGACCTGATTGCTTCCTAACTGTCACATGATGCATTGTACTGACCAGGCCTGTGGTGCACCTATATGAACAGGCTTGTTGGTAGTGGTAATATATGCCCCACGGTTGTCCTGGTTGGGAGGCTGGAAGTACGAACCCCTTTATTTGATGCTTCTTTTAGTTTTCTCTTCCTTTTTCCATTATTGCCGTAATTTTGGGTATGCATTTCAACTGTTGAAGACCGCTCCCCTGCATTGTTATCCGTTGAATGGGCGACTGGGGATTCTGTACTGTTCTGTCATTTTTGTTTGGATGTTTGGAATTTTGTGTACTTTTGGGCAACAGATGCTTGGTTGGGGGGAGGTGTATGGAGTGGGGTGGGGGGAAACTCCGTCTTTGAGAGTTGTGGATCATGTGGGTTGTTGTTTTGTTTCCAGGTTGTTTTGTTGACCTAGATGCACAATTTTCACGGAGCCCCTTTTGGGCCTCCCATGACAATTCCTTCGTCCCAATGGGTGGATTCGTAGCAGCGCCCTGTTAGGGGAACACACTATAGCTCTTATTCCAGGAAATAGTTTTGTTGGACTCAAACTGCTCCTTCTTTGGGCATCACAGCTATTACAGAGTTTATCACTTGGGATTCACTCGGTGCTCCAAGGGCGCTTCGAACCGCATCCACAAGACATTTCCTTAGGTAGTTCACACCGTACTGTCTGACCTGTTTGGGCAGTTTGTGGGCTTGCAGGGGAGGCTGGAGGGTCGGCGTTGGGGATCATCTACGCACCCCCTAGATTGATGGGTGACACATTGGAGGCGGTTGGGGTCTATTTGATTTATGCCACCCCTGGCTTTACTCTGTTGGGGGGCAACTTTAACGCAGTGATAGTTCCTGAGTGTGACACTACATCCAGTTCGCACGCAGCCCTCTCTACATGCTTTAGGTACTGGACTGCTGCAATGGATTAGCGATGGCTGCATCAGTAAGCTTTCCACTCCTTTCCCCATGGTACTTCTTCCTGCCTGGACTACTTTCTGCTATCTTTGTCCAAGGTTACGTAATGTGTACACAGATTTTGCACAGGGGGCTCTCGGACCATGCCCCAATACTTCTGACAGTGGTGATGCACCAAAGGGGTGAGCCGGGTGTAGGCAGACTGAATTCCTGGTGTCTGCTGGATGACACGTTTGCAGAAGATATCCGCGGCTTGATAGTTGACTATTTTGAGATGGCATGGTTTCCTCCCCCACTACCCTGTGAGAGGCCTTCCAAACTGTGTTGCAAGGCAAATCCTTTGCACTTATCGGTGAGCACAATAGGCGTAAAGAGGAAGGACTAGTGCAGTTAGAAGACAATATCCGGGACTTTGATCGGATGACTGCTGCTGCCTCATCACTTGCAGCGCAAAGAGATCTGGCACAGCCCACACAGCTCTGAAACAGATACTGCTACACTCTGTGGTGATGAGCCAGCTTCACTCCCAGGAGCGGGTGTACAAATTGGGAGATAAGTCGGGCAAACTGTTGTACTGTCTGACGGCGGCCTCACTGCTCAACAGCCTAGTCACACAACAGTGGTCGATAGCGTGAGATCACCTCCCATTTTCAAGCCCTATATACCCTCCGGGGGCCTGGCGCTGCAAGGGGGCCAACCCCCTTATCGTGTGGGAGAAAGTGGCGACCTTGATCTGCTCCTCACCATGGAGGAGATCCAACAGGTTATATACTAAAGCCTGACAAGCCTCTGGAGGAAAGTGTTTCCTATCGTCCCATCCTCTTCATCAATCATCTTAGCTAAGGTTCTGGCTACAGGCTTGGCCACATTGATTCGCTCTGTTGTTCACCCTGACCAGAACGGCATTATGCCAGGGAGGAGCACCAGGCACTGCCACAGACTACTCTTTCTGGCGTTGGCCCTTCTGGATGAACACAAAGAGGAAGCAGCGCTTCTTCTGGTCTATATCGAGCGGGCCTTTGACACCGTGCACTTGCCCGTCCGTTAGGCGGTTCTCGACAAGATGCGATTCGGCCTGCACTTCAGGAACTGGGTGTTGAGCGACCACTTCCAGTATTTGGATATGATGGTGGCCCTCACTGAGTGCCGCTGTTGGGAGCTTAATGTTGCCCCTCTGGTGGTCCTACCGCAGCAAGTCGTGGGGGAGTTTTCGAAACTGCCCCTCGACTGGGGGTAGGGGCACGCTCTTTAAAATGGTGGCCCTCCCCAGGTTTTATACGTGCTCCAACACTACCAGTACCCATTGCCACTGGTCTTCTTTGTAGACCTCCAAGCCCAAATCTCTAACTTCTTGTGGGCAGTTAAGACCCGTAGGGTATCCTTGGTGAAATGCAGATCCTCCCCGTATGAAGTGGGCCTGGGCTGGGCCGATGAGAAACAGTTTTTCTGGGTGGTCCAAGCTAGTCAACATGAATTACTGGTTCCGGGCTGATAGAGGCGCCCCGGCCCATAGGCTGGAACTGCTACGTCCACCTGGGCTGCTCTACAGCCAGTCGCCCCCTCACTCCTTGCCATTAGTTAGTCACATTCCACTCCAATGCTGGTACCTGATCCTCCGCCATACGAAGTGGTATGGTAGACTCCAGGAGTGACTGCCCTTTCCTGTGGCATGGGACCTGGCTGTCTGAGTCAGCCAGATTGGCTAGCTTTGGCGGTTGGGCCCTTTTTGGTAATTTCATGTTTGGGGATATCTGTGTTGAGGGACACATGAAATCCTTTCAGGAGCTTGCGTTGAAGTTCAGTCTACATAATTCCCAGTTCTATAACTCTCTCCAGTTACAACATGCTCTCGACAAATATAATACCCAACTAGAAGCCCTTCCTGAAGTAAACCCTCTCGACTGCAAGGTGGTTACTGACAAACTGGGTGGGCATGGCATTTCTCACATGTATAAATATTAGGAAGTAATACATCAGACCCCTTACTGACGGGTAGGACTAGATAGGAGGAGGAGGAGGAGGATGATGACGACGACAAATGGACTGAGAGGAAGATGGCCCAGTGCGAGCTTGTTATCTCCAGGCACCTGATCCAATTTAGAATCTTTCATAGGGTCTGCTATTCCCACTAGCGGATCTGGCGCATCGGACGAGCTTCTGGGCCTCAATGTCTGCATTGTTGTCACTCCCCGGATTCCCTGTATTGTGTGCTGTGGAAATGCCCAGTGACGATGAGGTACTGGACGGGGATTAAGGACAGGATAGGGTGGGTGCTGGGTCTCCGGCTAGAGCTCGGCCCTAAAGTTATATTGCTGAGGATCATGGACTAATTGGGTGGGACCGCGCCACGTGCACCCTCCTGGAGGAGGCATATCTGGTAGCAAAGAGGGATCTGGCCCGCCACTGGAGGAATACATCTGACACACCCTTCTATGAGTGGAAAAGGGGCATGGATAATTGTGCTATAATGGAAAAAGTGTTGTACAAAAGACTTGAAGTCCCCCACAAGTATGAATGAGTATGGGCGTCCCTGAAGTGCAATATCAGTACTGACTAAATGTTCCTTGGGGACGATGGGGTTGTCTGTTTTCGCATACCCCTTTGCAGGATCCGAAGGGTTCCTCTGTCGCTGTACAACGTTGCTGCCCACCGTGAACACTGATAGTATGCTGCTGTATGTCTTCTTATTAATTCTCTTATGTGCTATGGCTGTGCTGCTGGGGCTACTAATGTGACTACATTGTTGGTCTTTGTTTTGTTTTCATTATGCTTCATATTGAAAAATCAATAAAATGTTGGAAGAAAAACATTGGCTACATAATTTTGGGCCTTGTATATCTTACAGATGTTTAAACAACGGCATTTGTTATGTGGTTTTGTGGCTGGTATTTTGAGCTCATGAATATACTAAGTTGCTAAGCTGTGACCTGACATGGGAGGAACAGTCTGCTGGTAAGCTTTTCAAAAGAGTTTATGAAAGAGTGGCCTATTGTTAGCTTCAACTGTTTGAAGACCTATTTGGAGCCTTCTGATAGATCGAACTATGACCCTGAGCTCACTGGTATATGAACAGGAAAACCCAAAGACAGCTCTACCTTTATAGGGCTTCCCTGTTTTTGAATATCAAGACCGAAGTCCAGGCAAAGGTAGGGGTGAACCACTTGATGAAAATAACAGCAAAATTAGTATACTTAGATCTGTTTGGCTTTATGCTGAACAGATTGTAAAGACTCCACAACAGGCACTTCAGTTACTGTTGAAAGTGGGCTCTGGGTCTCCAGAACTCTTTGCTATCTTATCCTTAGATGCAGAGAAAGTATTTGACTTAGTTGAGTGGCTTTACATATTTATGATTTTTTTCAAAAATGGGGAATCGACCCAAGGTTTTGATCTCCTATCAAGGTGTTGGACGGTGTGCACATTGATTATATCCTTTTGGGCGCTTCCTGGCTTGATGAGGGCACAATGTAAGTGTGCCCTTTTTATGTCTCCCCATCTGTTTTCTCTTGCTCTTGATCCCTTTGCATGCGGAATTAAAGCTAACTATATATTATATTTCTTTCCTGCTGAACAAGAAGGCACAAAGGGGCGATTTTTTAGCTACTAAGAAGTGTCCTTCTCTAGGTTCTGTAAGAATTCCAGCTTGTTTCTTTTTTTCCTGTGGGTGATCATTCCCATCACAATGCTTTCATTGATTAGCTTGCTAGATACAAAATTCCATATTTGGGGCTGCACATTGCACCAGCAGGGATGATTTCTTTAAATAGAAGTTTTGAATTAACACATTGCACTGGAGGAATATACTTTTGGGTTGGATTGCATATATTAAATGGTCGTGCTGCAGAATCTCCTGTAAGGCCTCTGAAATAGACCTTAGTTAGTTTCGGAGCATTTGTTCGTTAGACTTGATATTTCTTCTTTGCAGTGGTACTTTAGTTTAGTTAAGATCACAATAGCGATGTTCGATTAGGGGATCTATCATAGGGCAAAGATCTTGTCGTTAATGGGCTTTGAAATTAATAGTACTGAATGAATGGTCTTTTTTCCAACCAGTGGGAGCCCTTTTGGAGTCGACCACTCATTGGGTAAGAGGAGTTACTCCGATGCTATAAACAGCATGCAAAAATCAGTTCGCACACCTCAACCCACTAAATTGATTCTGTGCGCTTGGAAGACTGCCACAGCGTTGCAAAGCTAGGGTGTGATGGGACTTGAACCTACATTTCTTCCACATGGACAAGTGCAGTTTTGTCTGACCGTAGAGTGCTGGGGTTCAGGAATTGGGGACTCTCGGGATTCTGATAAAAGGTAGATATTTATAATGCACAAGGCATAAAATTATTTAAGTGTGAGATAAGGCTGAGTTTCAGGATCCACAAATTCGACCTGATTTGCAAAGTACATGCATAATAATGACTTGACCTGAAGCCTCTCCTTTCGAATTTGAGCTAGTGAACTAACTCCTGACAAACGGACTGTGTCCGTGACACGCACACAGGATAGTGATGAGCTGTGTACCAAGGAGTAAATGTTACCTACATGGTGACTTCAGTGCTGTTGCTCCCCATTATCCAAGTCCACTTTCATCCTTCTTTGTATACGTCTTGCATACGCTATACCCACTGTACTAAGGTGTGTACACACGCAGTGCAGTAAGGGAGATGGGAAGGTTTTCTAAAGCAAACAGCTGCTTTTCCATGTTCCAACATATCCTTTCAAGCCAGCATTAGCAAAGCCAACAAGTATGGATTTAATGTGCCAATGTGTGAAAACCACAGAAATGTACACTTCCCTTTATATTTTGCTGCACACATTTTTTCACAATAAAACCAGCCCTAATAGATTGGCCAGTGTTAGGAAAAAAGTTACAACAAGAGATTGCTTTCTGTATAGAATGCATTTGAGATCAAGACGTGTTTGTGACAAACGCATGAGGATTATACCTTTTATGTGTAAAATAATTCCTCCTGGAAGGCAGGATGATAAACCAAACAGTCAATGGCATAGGTGAGAGTAATCCTCCTCTGGGTGAAGTTAAAGCTAAAGATAGTTTGCTCCCTACGTTTTTACAATACTGTAGGAGTTTGGTGTGAGTTCTGTCATTGGAGTACTGCTTAGTTGGTTTGCAGTTCAAAAGTAAAGGTCGGCTTCTTCGCCTACCACACACACCATATAATATTTAGCAAAAACCCAGTCCTGATTGAATTTTGAATGGAATACCCAGTTTTGGTGTTCTGTTTTTCACTTTGGCTACTTAAGCGCATCATTTGTACTGTTCATCTGTGTTCATTAGGGATTTTGTGTATAACTGACTGACCGGTAATGAGAGAAACCCAAATAAGGCATTTTCCCCATGTCCTTTAACTACAATGGTTTTCTATAGCTCCAGTTCAATTGGTATTGGGGTTCTTTACCCATAACCATAACTATACATGTAGGATATGCTCACACAGTAGGATGAATGTCAGACTAAGCAAACCATAAGCTGAGCGAGATGGAGTTACGGGGGGGGGGGGAATAGAGAGGTCAAGCATGATATTTCGGTATGATAGCTATAAGTATAGAGATTGTAAGGTAATCGTAATAATTTGGAGCATGGCTGAGATGTAAATACAAGAGTGTTAAGTGTCATGGACTTCGGGTGCAAGTGGTCTCCTGGACAGAGAAGATCTTGATTTCTCTATTTTGGAAACAGGAGAGTATTTAGTCTCTTCCTAAAAGAGAGGATATCTGATGCTATTGTTAATTGTTAATTGGATAAGGAGGGATTTCCCGGTGGCAGGGGCAGATTCTGTAAAGGATTGTCTTTAAGCTAGGGAGGACCTGAATTTTGTATGGTTATAATGAGCCATTTGTTATTGCATGATATTCTAGAAGCCCAAGAGATTTCAGCAAATCATTTATATAGCTAGTAATTCCCACGTGAATAGCTTTGAACGTGAAGACAATATTTTGAATTTGAATCCCTCTTCCAGTGGATGTCAATGGGGATCCCTCAGAATAGAAGATATGTGGTCACATTTTCTTTTCTCAGATAACAAACTGATTAGTGCAGGACTGCTTTCAGGGGCAGCATATTTTTTGCAGAGAGGCGAGAAAGGATGGCATCACCTGCGTCACATCTGGGGATATGCTTGATCTTCTTAAGTTGGTTGTTTGAAAGCAGATGCCTAAATATTTTTAATGGGCGTAAAAGGCAATTTGGTCAAGCTTGTTACCTTGAGGTTAAGATGATAGTGTGTTGTCAATGTTGAAATCCATTGACTTTGTGGTGGGGTTGGGTACGCATCTGTAGCATGACAATGCTGTAATTAAGGTTGGATCAATCCTCCTGGTTGAGTAGCACACTAATAGAATTTCAAATTTCTGAGGGTTAAGCTTGAATGAGTTTTCGGATGCCCTGGAGAAAATCTGGTTCATGTCTCTTTTGAGAGTTTGTATGTCTACTGCAGAGTTGAGTTTTTTAGTGTTTTTAATTCTTTATTAGTTACTTTACCAACAAAATGCAATTTTAAAGACAATAACATTAATCACACAGTTATAATGAATATATACATTTTTGTTGTGCTGTGCTCTGTTTGTTTGAATTTTCATAGATCCAAAAGGATTGAATCATCGGGCAATTGCACATAATATGTCACAACCAATGGCATTACGTTTCCAGCAGAATGTGAAAGTAGTCCTGCTTTGTGCAATTTTACCGGCGTCCAGTGCCAATCGTGAAGAATTTTAAATAGACAACATTTTAGTCTAGCCTCTCGGGCACCCCATCTAAATTTTCCAGTACCTCCACCCACTCCTCATCTTCATAAGAAACTGATATCCTCAGTTGGTATCCCTAATCTTTACGCTGTTATTGTCTGTCTGGTTTTAACAAACAAAAATCTGTTGCAACCCTATTTTTAATGTTTTTCAACACTTCACCTGAGGACTGCTTTGGGAATAATAAATGGAGCATGAGGAGGCATTGCAAGAATAAACTGACCCATAGGCCCAAGTGAGACAGGGCTTCAAGGGGAGCCTTCACCTCTGCTTTAGAGTTAAAATAGAACGTTTTTCCCCTCAGGATTTGCTGGATTGGGTGCTCCTGGACTTTGCAGATCAACCTTGGGGCCTAGGGATAATGGATCCTGACTTAATTTTTTAAATAATTTCAATTGGTTGAATCATAGCTTGTGTACAGGATTAGTTTGAGGGCCAGGTCATAGACCAGAACGTGCAGCCAACGCTGGTACTACTTGACAGTAGACCGAGCAGAGAGGGGTTTGGTCTCCCATTGTGATTTGGAAGCGTGACTTTGCCGCTAGCTGTCATTGGAGCGGTTGCCTTTGTAGACTTCTAATGGAGTTGTTCATCAAAACTCCACAAACATTCACTGAAGAACAGTTGAGGAAAAGTTATAGTCGGCTCTGGTCCAAACAAATCTGTAAACAGAACATTTAATTAATGTTTAAGAAATCCTAAAATTCCAGTTAAAGTGTAGGTATGTTTCTGAAATAAAACGGAAAAATGATGAAATTCCTCAGTTATGGTGAACTCTGCGCACAGTAGCATGTATACCTGCGATGAAATCATTAATCAACACACAGAATACAATACAGGTAACTTACATAAACAAACATCATACTGTATCCATAGTTGTTTCATTTGTAATGTTAAAGATCTATATCATTCAAATAGTGCGATCATTTAGTCCTCTGTAACATCAAGGGAGGGAGGTCCATGAACATTGTATTTTATTAATTAAGTATGTCCTTTCTGATTGGTTTCAATAAATCACTCAGAAATGACCTCTGTACTCTAAAGGTATCGCCAACGTGATTAGGTGGGCATACAACCTGCTACATGCGAAGGATGGGACTCTTTGCTCCCTGCTCAAAGCAGAGACCTTTGACTCCGACTCATCGAAACAGGTATTCTTCAAAAACATGTCTATTGCCTTTAAACTGGCGGATATTAATGTCAACCTGCTGCTAACTTGGACACCATCTCAATTGAAACTTTTTCTGAAATGCTATACCCCAAAACTTAGCTTTGAACTTGACTCCTTGCATTGCGCCAAATTAACTTTATATAAAAACATTACGGAAACAGTGGTGCTTAAGAAAACACAGAAATATATAGATTTTAATCTCACGCATGGCGCCAGGAGATCAATCATTCTGCTTCGGCTGGGCATTTTACCCGTCCAAACTATAACAGCGAAATGGCATCCAAACGAAACCACATTATGCAGCCTATGTAATGGCGGGGAGCAAGACTTAGAGCATCTACTGTTCACCTGTCCCAATCCAAAAGTAGTAGCGGCAAGGGCAAAACATCTGTACCCCATATATGTCAGATGCCGTATTACCACCGTAAAGGAACTGATTATTACATGTAAATCTCCCCCGAATGAACTAGTATGTTATAAATTTTTAAAACCTTTTTTATCTTTGTACTAACATGAGAAGTTTTAAACATTGTAGTAATTGAATCTTATTTGTATAATATTTGTGGTCCTCAGTGGAGTACCAAAGCAAATAAATTAAACTTGAAAACTTGAACTGACCTCTGTTCTTGCCTACATGGTGTTAGAATCACTAGCAGAAGAATGTTTTCAATATCTCAAGCAGTAGAGACAGTTTGTGTGTTAGCTATAACTGTGTTTGTGAAGGTGTTTGATTTGTTTTGTGCACAGACAAACTGCAAGTAGAATGCATCATTTGGAGCATTTTCTGTCCTTTAGAAAAACTACAGAATCCTAAAACTCATTATTCATTCATTATTTGTATATCAGACACTTTATTATCTCTCTACATGTCACTAATCATTTTTTTTTATTGAATTTCAGCCCGGTTACAACCCAGGGATCACAGACACCTCAGCCTCAGAAGAACTATGGCATTACTTCACCTATAAGCTTAGCCAGCCCCAGGGACACAGATAGTACCCTTACACAGAAATTAATAGAAACGTTGACACCTTTTGGGGTTTTCGAAGAGGAAGAGGAATTGCAGCGACGGTGAGGACATGCATTGTATTCTGTTTTTTGTTATAAATATGTAAACTACCATTGTTTGCACGCCTGAACTTTGTTGGTTGCAGAGAAAAATTATTACCCCAAATGTCTGACTTTTGTGTAAGAAGTTTAGAACACTGAAAAAGCTAAAGTTTACATTCATTGTAATGTTAATTACCTCTTCCAATTTGTGTGCTTACATTTCTTCTCTCATTCACAGGATTTTAATTTTGGGAAAATTAAATAACCTTGTTAAGGAATGGATACGGGAAATCAGTGAAGTGAAGGTATTATTATCTTGTGTAGTCCTATTTTATCTATAGTATTATGTTATTAATCAGAGTTAAAGTGCATATGTGCTATTAAAATATGTAAATGGGGTGAAGTGTTGTTTTTAGGTCTTGTCTAAGATAGTGCATGCACATCTGTTGCTATTTTGTCACCTTGTAGGGGGTTTAGAGCCCGCCCGTTTGTTACCATTGGTTGACTTCATTGCCATTTGCTTGCTTTCTGTTGATTATCCCTGTGGGCTTTCCTCCCACTTTCATTTGTACTGCCCTTGGATTATGAACGCATTGCTATGTCCTCCGTCTGCTTGGTTCTCAGGCGCACTTTTTTGTTGTTGTTTAAGCACTCTACAAGAGTGCATGTGTTTTCCTGCTGTCTCCCTTGTGTATTTCTTTCTCCCATTTGTTTTCAGCTCCGCAAGTGCCATGTTGCTCTCTTGCTACCAATTGATCTCCTGCCCATGTGTTGCATCTACGACCCATGCGCCGTGTTGCTTCTGCCTACGGTTTGCTTCCCTCACCAACTTCAAAAATCCCTCCCCAACCACACCCCATGTTGCTATATATATCTGACATACTCCGTATCGATGCACTAGAAAGGTATATAATGGTTGGTGGAGAGCCTGTAGAAACCGTGCATGCTATTTGTTTGCCACTGATCAAGATTCACAACCTTCCATATCTGTGTGTAAGTCCACCACGCTAAAACTCGAGTTTCGGGAAAGGAGGATACACACCAGCTACTTATTTTGCAGCAGAAGACGAGTATTGTTCTGGGAAAAGTTTGTATTATGAAACTGTTCGGAGCGTTGGAGGCTGGTCTGATGCAAGAAATAGATATCTGATCAAATTAGTGCTGATGACCTCCGGATACTGAGGCTCTTGGCAGTGGTATTAAGACCTCCGACGTTATATGTGGTTGTGTTCAGCATTTGAAAAAGTATGAATGCCCTCTTATGGAGTCACACCACCATTGTTGGTTCAATTGGCTGGGCTCCCGTCCTGAGTCTATTTGACAATATTCATACAAGGATGGAAAAAACAGTGTGCAAGAGCAAAGCCACGTATACACTCACCCAAATTTCCATAAGCAAATATAAAGTAATTTATGGTGTCGCCCAAACCCTGTAATTGCAACATTGGATTATATCACATGTTTACCAGTTATGTGAGATATATATATTATGTATACTTAATTATTTTTTTAACTTTTTTTTTTTTAATCACAGCCATGTTGCAAGAAGTTAAACTTGTACATTAAGATAAAACCCCATTGAGGATGCCACCTCCAATAGTGAGGCGGCATCCTAACAGGAGGAATCTTAATAGTAGGATGCCTCTTACCTATTGTATACAGACATTGTACCACGCAATGTGTTTTAATAGATTTAGTATGTGTTTTTCCTACTAGTTTGTCATACAAGTTCCGCATAGGTGAAAAGAGAGGATTTTGTAAAAAATATTATGTTAACTTCTGCTTTTTACATTTAGAATCTTCCACAGGCTGTGATAGAAAATGTCGGAGGGAAAATTTTTACGTTTGGATCTTACAGATTAGGAGTGCACACAAAAGGTATGGTTTCTTGACTCGTAACTGAGAATGCATTTTCATCTCTATTTTGGAGACTGCCTCTCGTTGGTTGTAGAGCAGTGCTATCTATAACTATGATATCACTAGCTGTATCACTAAAGCAAGTATGTCATGAATGTGAAACACAACCATGCATTATTTTGTGGTGACACATTTTTGGAATTGGAAAAAATGGTAACTCTCCATAGTTTTATAAACCTTGCTTTTTACTATGGCTTCTGAATGTCCCCTCATTCTTACTTTATCTTGTTTCGTATTTCATTTATTTATGTATTTGTCAGGGGTAAATGGTAAGTCTTGCAGTCTCTTACCAGGGCTTGGGTTAGTGATTTGTCCCAAGTCATCGATTGCAGATATCAGGCAGATTGCTCTGCTTGTGCCAGGTTCTTGATACTAGCAGGTAAGTGTTAGCTCAGGTTGCACTATGTGTCATTTTTTTTTTCAAAACATAGTTTATTGTTTTTCTACACAAAACATACATTGACCGTTGCAAAGTACTCGTTATCCCAACCCCTGTGGTGATATGCCATAAAAATATGTCAGTTCTTACTATCAGAATCTCCATTCAAACAAGGTTTCGAATGTTTTAACCCAACATACTTCAATCTATCCCCCATCTTTCCCTACCTCCTCCCCAAAACCTGTCACCAACGCCAGAAGTAGTGTCCGATCTTCTTGATAAATACGCGCAGGATTGATTGTGTGTTTTCCTACATTATGCCCTGTCATGATCTAAGGTCATACCTCAATCATTGAACTATTCTACACCATTATCCTGTGTCCCATATTCTCGTAGCGCCTGCACCAATACTTCCATGCTGTTGCTTCTCATTATTTAGCCTACGCGCTTGCTGATAGCGTAACGTGCTTTCGCTGCTAGCCCATTTAAGAAATTCATTCTTCCATCTGTGTGTGCTGGGGCCTACAGTTGCTTTCCAGTGTTTTGTGATTTCGTGCTTTGCCTGTATAAGCCCCATATCTACAAACTTGCTCAAAATCTTATTCTTGGGTGTGTGAGGGAACCAGTGTAAGACACTGACGGCCATATCAAAATCTATCCGCTGTTCTGTTATGGCATTTAATGTGCATCCTACCTCCTTCCAATATGGACCCACCTCTGGGCAGGACCATAGCAAATGCGCCAACTCCAAGCCTGCTCCCGTGCACCTTAGGCACGCTGCTTCCTTTACATTAAAAAAATTCTTAATCTTCCCTGGCGTCAAGTATGCTCGGTGAATAATATAGAAGTGTACTAATTGGAACCTGGCGTTTCTCGTACTTTTCCAGGCCTTCCGCACTATTTGCGCTCAGGTCGCATCAGGAATGGTTTTCCCCACATCTACCTCCCATTTCTCCTTCAAAGTGTCCAAAGGCAATAGCGTTTCATTGAGCATTCTGGTGTACAGGCATGTGACCGCTTTAAAGGTCCCTGCTGCCATCATAACATACTGGCAGGCTCGCGTTGTCCTAGTTCCATCAGCCCTTCCTGCCAGTGTGCTTGTATCGCCCTCGTCACTGCTGCGTGTAGCAGGAAATCCCCTCTCGGTATATCAAACCTTTCTTGGAGTGTCTGATAGGGTAGTAGTGTTCCATCTTCAAATAGATCTCCTAGCATTTGGATTCCTGCTTCCTCCCAACCTTGTAAGTGCGACCAGTCACCTCCATGCGCCAATGCCGTCACCATTCCGAGGGGAATTTCGGGTGCATATGGGTGCATCACCCCCGCTTTACGTTGAGAGCGGTTCCAGCACAGTCTCATTGTATTCTTTTCCAATGTCAAATCCCTGAGATTCAGTTTCTGCTGCAGCGCGATAAATGAAAGGACATGGCGTGGGGTACCCTCATTTCTTTTGTGCTCCAGGCCTCTAAATACTCTTGCTACTTCTTGCGTAAATATCTGTAGTTGGGCCGCTAAGTAATAGAATTCGAAGTCTGGTACCGCTAGCCCTCCCTCGATCTTAGGCCTCAAGAGCGTTGTCTGCGCTACTCTGCGTCGCCCCGTGCCCAAGAGGAAAGACACTACAAGCGATTTCAACAGCTTAAAAAAGTGGTTAGGTATCCACACTGGCAATGTTCTGAAATAATATAAAAACCTAGGGAGTGCTATCATTTTAACAGTGCTATACGACCCGTCACTGACAATGGGAGGGTGGTCCAAAAGGCCATACTGCCTTTCAGGGCCCTTATACTACGTCCTATATTACCTTCCAGCAGGTCTGCTGTCTCATGATAAATGCATTCTCCTAGGTATTTCAGGCCAGTGGGCTCCCATCGCAACATTCGTATCGTATTGGGCTGTCTCCCTCGCTGTGCTGGGAACAAGCATGTTTTAGGCCAATTGACTCTCAATCCCGATAGTTCCCCAAAGTCCGAGAGCAATCTTTCAGCTCCTGTCAGTGCCTTGTCAGCATCCTCAAGGAATAGTAGCAGGTCATCTGCGTACAGTGATATATACTGTTGGCCGTCTCTTTTTTTTTTCTTTTTTTTTCCGGAGTTTTATATAGCGCGAACTAGAACCGAATCAGTTATCAGAGCGCTTTACATAGCACCAGTTACGTTACATGAGGACACACTTTCATTTTTTTTAGGCACGGGGAGATTAAGTGATTTGCCCAGAATCACAGGGGTTTTTTGGCGTCGTTACCGAGACTCGAACCCAGATCCCCAGGTCCGAGGTCGAGCGCCTTAGCCGTTAGGCCAACCCCTCTCCCCTACTGTGTCTCTACTCCTTAATTCTCCATAGTGGTCTCCCTTCCTTATCTCAGTCGCAAGGGGTTCTACAGCCAAACCAAATAACAATGGGGATAATGAGCACCATTGTCTTGTCCCCCTTTCTACAGGATATTGCGAGGATATTAGTGTGCCTACCCTTACTCTAGCCATTGCAGATGTGTATAGCACTTTCGTCCATTGCAAGTACCCGTCTCCCAGGCCAAATCATTCCAACACTTTATATAGATATTCCCATTCTAAGCTATCAAAGGCTTTTTCAATATCTACCGATAGTACCATTGGGTGTTGCGCCTCTGGGTGGTCTTCTCCCAACAGTCGCACCAAGCGTCGAATGTTCGCAGTTGTGTTTCGTGTCGGTATGAAACCCGCTTGATCTTCGTGGACTAGTGCGGTCATGTGCTGTAGTAATCGGGTCGCTAAGATACTACTCAATATTTTATAGTCCGTAGTTAACATCGATAGAGGTCTGTAAGAGGCTGTATTTCTGCCTTCCCTCCCTGATTTCAGCAGCGATATCACGAACGCTTCACGCATAGATTGTGGTAAACGTCCTAACTCCCTTGCCTCTTTGTAGACTTCTTGGAGTCTGGGTGCTAATAAGTCAACGTATTTCGCATAGAATTCTATGGGCAGTCCATCCAATCCTGGAGTTTTGTTGCGGGCCATACGCTTGATGACACTTCGTATTTCCCCTAGTTCTATGTCCTTCCCTAGCTCTTCCGCCTTTTCCTGTTCCAACACTGGTAGTTGTAAATCCCTGAGGAGTAGGTCTATGGCCGGATCCCCGGCCTCCAGCCTACTTTTGTAGAGAGCTTCATAATAGTTTGTGAAGCATTGCAAGATCTCGTTTTGGGTGTAAACCACCTCTCCTCCCTCTGTGTCTAAGGCCACAATAGGGGAAGGAGTAGTTTCTGTTCTGTAACTCCAGTTCTGTAGTAGGGGTATCTCTGTTATAGTCATAATCTAGTGAATAGTCCCGCCCATGTGCGTGGACCCCGGCAATCAAAATAATCTCTTAAGATGTCAAAAAATTGCAGAACTGCAAAGACACTTAAGAGAAAATTTAAAGACAAATAATGCAGCCTATATCCACAGGCTACACTGTCCAGTACTTCAACTAGAAATTCCACCAAAAATCCACAAACAGCAAAGCCTGTCCAGATTTCCCTTGTTTTTACTGCAAAAACCCCTCAGAAATGATAGAGAGGAAGGCCTGGACAGACAAGCCCCATAGGCTGCCATTATGTGGCTCAAACAGGATACTGTGCCTTTAAGGAAACCTTCTAGAACCTTCTCCCAGTATCCCAGAATGCATAGCAGGTCCCACTGACTTCAGTTCTTTTTGAAGGCGTAAAAACGCCAGACCTGTAGCATTACTTACATGAACAATTCTCCACCGGGGAGGAGGGCGGGCGCTTATGACTATAACAGAGATACCCCTACTACAGAACTGGAGTTACAGAACAGAAACTACTCCTTCTGTAGTAGGGGATCTCTGTGTATAGTCATAATCTAGTGAATAGAATGGCAAGCCCATCCCCACACCAAAGCGGCGGTGGAGAAAAAACATAACGCCACTACTGTGCGAACAAATTCCGCAGCGAAGCCTGCCCAACCTGAGCGTCTGCCCTGGCATCAGAGTCCAGGCAGTAATGCTTAGCAAAGGTATGAACCGACTTCCAAGTGGCGGCCTTGCAGATTTCTGCAATCGGCACATTACGGAGCAAGGCTGTTGTGGCAGCTTTGCCCCTGGTGGAATGAGCCTTAGGCTTACCTCCTAAGGTCTTATTAGCTTTTTGGTAACATAATTGAATGCAGGACACAATCCACCTAGAAATGGACTGCTTAGAGGTAGCAAGACCCGTCCTGACTGATCCATAATTGACAAACAATTGGTCTGACCTACGAATATCTTTGGTCTTATCCAGATAAAATTTCAACACCCTCCTAACATCCAGGGAATGCAAAGATCGTTCCGCCGGAGAGGAAGGATTCTGAAAAAACGTAGGTAAAGTTATGGTCTGGTTGACATGAAAATCAGAAATAACCTTGGGAAGAAATTTAGGGTGAGTACGCATCACAACCTTAGCAGCATGAAATACAGTATAAGGTTCAGTACAACACAACGCCTGAATTTCACTCACCCTGCGGGCCGATGTAATGGCCACGAGGAACGCCGCCTTCCAGGACAGGTGCTGCAACGAAGCCTTGTGAATGGGTTCAAAAGGCTCCTTCATCAATCTGGACAGCACCACATTCAATTCCCATGAAGGCGAGGGAAGCCTGACAGGAGGGAACACCTTCTTCAATCCTTCCAGAAAGTCTTTGATCACAGGGATCTGGAAAAAAGAAGTCTGTGAAGGACATTTCCTGTAGGCAGTCAATGCAGCAAGATGAACCCTAATGGAATGAACATTAAGGCCAGACTGCGCCAAATGTAAAAGGTAAGGAAGGATGACATCTTCCTTGCAGGTTGTAGAGTCATGGTTCCTAGACTGGCACCAGATACAAAACCTCTTCCACTTGTAAGCATATGAAGTCCTAGTGGAAGGCCTCTTAGACTCCTTCAGTATGTCCATGCAATCTTCGGGCAGATTCAGATGTCCATACTGCACTATCTCAGGAGCCATGCCGCCAAACTCAAAGACGAGAGGCTGGGGTGTAACATCCGCCCCCCGAACTTCGTGAGAAGGTCCGGCCTGCACGGCAACCGAATGTGAGGAAGGAGAGATCGGTGAAGCAGGTCCGTGAACCACCACTGCCTGGGCCACTCCGGGGCAATGAGAATCATCCGAGCCCTGGACCGGGCCAGCTTGATGAGTACCGTCGGAATCAGGGGAATGGGTGGAAAAGCGTACAGAAAGCCGTTCGACCAGCTGATCCATAGCGCATTCCCCAGCGACCCCGGCTGGTAGTACCTGGAGGCGAAGTCTCGGCATTTGCTGTTTTCGGCGGTGGCGAACAGATCCACGTCTGGAGTTCCCCACCTTGCGAAGACTTCTCCCAGTACTTCGTCGTTTATGACCCATTCGTGGTTTTCCTGAATGAGTCTGCTGAGTTCGTCTGCCTGAACATTCTGCACACCTGGCAGATGGGTAGACGTGATCGTCAGTCCTCTGGCCAGGAGCCAGTGCCAGATCGCCTGCGCCTCCTGTGACAGAGTGCGAGATCTCGAGCCCCCCTGCTTGTTGAGGTAGTACATCGTGGTAGTGTTGTCCGTTTGCACAAGCAGGGAGCTGGTCTGGAAGGACGGAAGAAAGGCCTTCAGTGCCAAGTGAACAGCTCTGAGTTCCAGGAAGTTGATGTGATAAGTGGCCTCCACCGGAGACCACGTTCCCTGAATCTGTAGAGTCCCGGAGTGCGCTCCCCTTCCCAGGAGAGAAGCATCCGTCACGACAGTCTGCGTGGGAATGTTCTTGTGAAAAGGAACCCCTCTGAGGAGATTCTCCGCCGAACACCACCACTTCAGAGACTGAAGAGCATGCAGAGACAGTCGTATCCTGTCGTCCCAGGATCCTTTCCTCTGATCCCACTGATCCTCCAAGCACTCCTGCAGCGGTCTCATGTGCAGTCGTGCGTGCGGCGTCAGAAAGACACAAGAGGCCATCGAACCCAGTAGAGAAGACACCGTCCTCACTGTCGTAGATGGAGTCGACATCAGAGCCTGAGCCTTCCGAAGGAGAGATAATCGTCGCTCTTCCGAAGGAGACACGCTTGCTGACAGCGTATCGATGGAGGCTCCCAAGTACTGTATGCATTGGACCGGAGTCGGGACCGACTTGGCCATGTTGATGTGCAACCCCAGCTTGTCCAAGAGAACGCACGTCTTCTGGAAGTGCGCTCGCGCTTCCGAGAAGGAGGATGCCTTGATCAACCAATCGTCCAGGTACGGGTAGACAAACACCTTGTTCTTCCGCAGGTGCGCTGCCACCACCGCCATGCACTTCGAGAATGTTCTCGGCGCAGACTTCAGTCCGAATGGGAGTACTGTGTATTGATAATGATTGGTGCCGACTTGGAACCGCAGGAACTTCCTGTGTTTGCGTGCAATGGGCACATGGAAGTATGCATCCTGTAGGTCTATTTATTTATTTATTTTATTTATTTTACAGATTTATAGAGCGCATGGCTGCCCATAGGCGTCCCAGCGCTGAGAGACAAAACCTGAAGAGGGATATTTTATGGGAACAGCCACGTTTTGAGAGCTCTACGGAATGTAAGAAGATTGGGTTGGGCTCTGAGGCTAAAGGGGAGCGAGTTCCAAAGTTTGCCGGCGTTGAGGGAAAACAGTCGGCCGCCTGAGCGGGCCTTTCTGATCCTGGGGATTGAGGCTAGGAAGCAGTTGGAGGAGCGAAGAGGTCTGGGAGTGATGTAAGGTGAGATGAGATTTTGGAGTATGGGAGGGGCTTTGCCATGCATGATCTTGTGTGTCGTGCAGAGAGCTTTGAATTGAATTCTCTCTTGGATGGGAAGCCAATGGAGGGCCTTAAGTGATGGTTTGGCAGAGCAGTGACGATGGGTGCCTGTGAGCACGCGGGCTGCCGCATTCTGGGCCGTCTGGAGTTTGGCTAGGACTTTTTTGGGGGCCCCTAGGTATAGGGCATTGCCATAGTCCAAACGGGAAAGTACAAGGCCATGGATGAGGAGTTTGCGCGATTGAGTCGGAAGCAGGGGTAGTATTTTTCTTGCCGATCTTAATAGACCGTGACAGGTTCCAGCAACTTTCCGTGCTTGGGCTGAAAAATTAAGTTCTTCATCCAACCAGATGCCCAAGCTTTTTATTTCTGGTTTAGACACAGGGGGGGGGCCCATAGCTGACGGCCATATGGAGATAGAGCTGTATAAAGATTGATTACCTAAAAACATAATCTCCGTTTTTTCGTTATTTAGCTTAAGGTGGGAGTTACTCATCCATTTTGTGATTTCGGTCAAGCAGGAGTGAAGGTTGGGAATGGAGAGGTCTTGCTGGCTGAGAGAGACCACAAGTTGAGTGTCGTCGGCATATGTCAGGAGTTTGATGCCGTATGGGACGACGACCTTCTCGAGAGGGGACATATAAACATTAAAAAGGGTTGGGCTCAAAGACGAGCCCTGAGGAACCCCACAGTTGATGGGTGTCGGTCTGGACGTAAAGGTGCCCTCTGTCACCTGAAAAGATCGGTTTTTGAGGAAGGATTCTAACCACGCCAAGGCCATTCCTGTGACTCCAAGGTGTTTGAGTCTTTGGATAAGGATGTGGTGATTGACGGTGTCGAAAGCGGCACTAAGATCCAGGAGGATCACTGCCACTGATCCTCCTGAGTCTATGATCTTCCTTGCCTCCTCGACTACCGCCAATATAGCTGTCTCGGTGCTCTGGCCTGGCCTGAATCCTGTTTGGGAGGGTTCCAGTAGTTTATTGGACTCAAGGTATTGCACAGAGCCAGTCCCCCTGTTGCAACTGAGGATAAATCTGATGCAACGACAGCATGCAAAACTTTTCCCTGCGAATCCACTTGTTTGCCTGTCGCAAGTCCAGAATGGGCCTGAACTCGTTCTTGTCCTTCTTGCGAACCAGGAAGAACCGGGAGTACAGGCCTCTTCCTCTCTGGGACAGAGGCACGTCTTCTATCGCCCTTTTCCTCAACAGGGTATCGGCCTCCACCTGGAGCTCTAGCAGCCGAAACCGCGAGCTGACCGGAGGAATCGATGGAGGCGGGCTGGTGAACCGAAGACTGTATCCATTGCAAACAATATTCAGCACCCACTTGTCCTGAGTAATTTTTCTCCACTCTGCCAGAAAAAATTGGATGCTTCCCGCTACCGGAGTGGGTAACGGATCCGGGGGAAGTAAGTTCCTAGGGCCGAGACCCGGCCTGGCCCTTGGGCGCTGGAGCCGACTGCTGGCCTCCCCTGCCCCTCTGGCGCTTCTGGAACGGCTTACGGAACTGCTGTTGCTGTTGCGAAGGTCCCGAAGCCTGGCCACGTCCACGGCCTTGTCCACCGGACCGCCGTTGGAAAGGGCGGTACGGCTTCTTCGTCTCCTTAGGCTTCTCGAGGCCCACCGCCGTGAGCGTCTCGGCCTCCGCTTTCATGCGGGCCATCTCGTCGTCCGCATGCTGACCAAAAAGAGACTTGCCGGAGAACGGTAGGTTCGCCACCCTCTGCTGTGCGTCCGGTTTCAGGGACGTAAGACGAAGCCAGGCGTGACGCCTCTGGTTGACCCCATGGCAAAACCCATGAGCAGCCAACAGGGAAGAGTCCGCTGCCGCACTGATGATCTGGTTGGCCACCAGCATCCCTTCACTCAGCACTTCCTGAAAATCCTCACGCTGTTCACGAGGCAAGTGCTCCGCAAAACGCTCAAGGGAGTCCCAGAGGGAGCGGGCGTACCGACCCAACAGCGCCGTGGCACTCGCAGCCTTCATGGAGGTGGCGGCTGTTCCACAGACTTTTCTCCCTGCCGAATCCATCCACCTGGAGTCCTTATCCGGGGGGACCGTAGATGAAGGAGCGGAGGCATGTTGTTTGCGTGCCGCCGTCACAATGACGGAGTCCGGAGGGGGTTCCGCTCTTAGAAAAGCTGGATCCGAATCCGGGGCCCGGTACTTCCTCAGCAACCTAGATGGCGCCGCCTTTGTCACCGCTGGGGTGAGGAAAAGGTCCATAGCCGGTCCCTCCAAGCCCGGTACCAGAGGCAGGAGAGGGCGAGACGAGTGCCTTTGGTGCAGCGTCTCAAAGATCACTGACGTCTTCGGCGTGGGCACCGTCAGGGGTATGCCCAGCTTCGCAGCGCCCCTCAAGAGGACATCCTGGAACGCCACCAGGTCATCAATAGGGGACACCCTCGTATCCGGTGATCCCGACAGGGTAGGAGAGCGCTCCCTGGAGCCAGAGGATCCCGTGCGGGAGCGAGACTCGCGCCTCCTATGGCGGCGTCTCGACCGCGTGGAAGATCTGTCGCGACCTGTCCCGCCTCCCAGAGCGAGAGCGAGACCTGCCAGTCCGTGGCCTCCCCACCGGTTTCCGTGGCGGGGTCTTCCTCGGAGCCTCCTTGGGTGCAGGCTTTGGGGTCCCCTTAGGAGGTACAGGCAAAAACGGCAGCGAAGTGGACCTCGGCGGAGGTACCATCGGCTGCGGCGCCGGCCCACGCGGAGGGACCGGTGGCGGCGGGTCGTCCGCTGGAAGTGGAGGCAGCGTCGGAGGATCCTCTTTAGGCAGAGGAGGAGGAGGAGTGACCGCCTTAGGAACAGGTGTATGCGTCGACCGAGGCCGAGAAGGAGTGTACACCGCAGAGTACACCGTGCCCTGTGATCCTTTAGGCGAAGAGGGCTGAGATCCCGCCCCTTCCGCCGGAGACCGCTTCCTCTTACGTCCCCCACTGGAAGCAGTGTGACTCCTGGGACTAGAATCCCTCTTGCGACGTCTTGGAGATCCTGACCGACTCCCAGACGTCGACCTCCGTCTGCTCGACGTCGAGCGTCGCTTTTCCGGCGTCGAAGGACGTTTCCCTGACTCCGGAGTCGAACGCCGCCTCCGCGACGTCGACCTCTTCTTCCTCGGCGTCGAACGCCGATCCCTCGACGTCGAACGCCGACCCCTCGACGTCGACCTCTTCCTCCGCGACGTCGCACGCCTCCGCGACGTCGAACGGTCCTTCCTTGACGACGAGCGTCGCCGCCGTCGTCTGGATACTCTCGACGTCGAGGATCCCCTCGACGTCGACCGGCGGTGTCGCCTCGACGGCGAGCGCCGATGACTGCTCCGTCCATGACGTCGGTATGAAGCCCTCGACGACGAAGACGACGTCGACGGCGGCTTCGTCCGCGGTGGCTTCGACGTCGAGTCGTCCCGATGTCTCGACCCGGAGCCCCGGGGAGAAGGGGAGCACACCGCCGTCATCCCTCTCGACGTCGTCGTCGACGCTATCGACGTCGACGGAGACCGGGATCGCTTGCTGGGCTTCCTGCCTCTGGGGAGCCCCCCAGAGGCCTCAGCAGGGGCAGAGGGAACCTTCCCTGACTGCCCAGACCCACCTGCAGCCTGCAGGCGCCTCTCCTCAAGGCCAGACAGCCTGATCTTCGCCCTTTCCTTCAGAGTGCGAGTTGTAAACTGCTGGCAGATGACACACTCCTCAGGGACATGATCATCAGGGAGGCAGACGATGCAGACATCATGTGGATCACCTCTGGCCTTCTTCCTCTCACATGCTGGACACTTCACAAAGAGTCCAGGCATTTTAGAGCCCTAAAACACCTGAAGCAGCACACAGAAGGGAAGAGAAAACCAAGAGAGTAAACTGCAACACTTTTAGAATACAAAAGTGCCAAAACATGCATAAACCCTTGAAACAAGGGAGAGCTCAATGCCAGGGTCCTGTAAGCAGGAGCCGGAAAAAAGAACTGAAGTCAGTGGGACCTGCTATGCATTCTGGGATACTGGGAGAAGGTTCTAGAAGGTTTCCTTAAAGGCACAGTATCCTGTTTGAGCCACATAATGGCAGCCTATGGGGCTTGTCTGTCCAGGCCTTCCTCTCTATCATTTCTGAGGGGTTTTTGCAGTAAAAACCAGGGAAATCTGGACAGGCTTTGCTGTTTGTGGATTTTTGGTGGAATTTCTAGTTGAAGTACTGGACAGTGTAGCCTGTGGATATAGGCTGCATTATTTGTCTTTAAATTTTCTCTTAAGTGTCTTTGCAGTTCTGCAATTTTTTGACATCTTAAGAGATTATTTTGATTGCCGGGGTCCACGCACATGGGCGGGACTATTCACTAGATTATGACTATACACAGAGATCCCCTACTACAGAACTTCTTTTTGTAGGGTTGGCCAACCAAGCTAGCAAAGTTCCTGCTCTATCACCCTCTGCATGGGCCCTCACTGTGTATGCTTTGTGGTCAAAACTACGCAATCGTTCCACTTCCGTTGCCACCGCTTCTCTCGCCGCGTTAACTTTCTCTTGGAGCTCCGGGCGTCCAGGCCGTAAGAGCTCTATCTCTCGCAACGCGTCATCGGCCTTATTCAAATCATTCAAGAGTACCTTCCGCACTCCCGCATATTTTCCTATGCAGAGCCCCCTGATAACCACCTTGAAAGCATACCATTCTAGTGCCCTCGTCTCGGTTGTCCCTGCGTTTTCTGCAAAATAATGAGTGATCCCCTCCTCCAGCGTGGCCTGAAAAAGTGGGTCCTCTAGTGTTTCAGGGGCGTAACTTCCAGGTAGGGACACATGAGATTCCAGGCATCCATTGCAACGTGATCAGTAAGGGGTTATGATCTGATATTGTTTTGGTCAGATACTCAGAGCGAGCTACAGTCTGCATCACCCCTGGGGAGCACCGAACTGTGTCTAGTCTCACAAGTAGGTCATGCATGCTTGAAAAGTAGGAGTAGTCACTGCTTTGTAGGTGTTGTGTACGCCAGGCATCGATCAGCCCCCATAGTGTCTGCCAGTCTAGCCTCCCTTTAGTTAACCGGCGTATCGGGGAATCAGGCAAGGGAGGGTGCGACCTATCTAGTGAAATGTCGGTTATGGAATTAAAATCGCCACCTATCAGAAGTGGGCCTGCAAGATAGTGTGCCAGCGACCCAGATATCTTCGACAAAAAACTCAATTGGTCAGTGTTAGGTGCATATACGCTGCAGAAGGCAACCTCCCTGCCTCTCAATCTCCCTTCAATGGCCACAAACCTACCCTCCAGGTCTATCGTCTGTTTAGTCATCTGAAAGGGGACTCCCGCCCTAATCCATATTAGCGCCCCTCGGGCGTACGCGGAGTACGTGGTGTTGTGGACTTGCCCTCTCCATCTACGCTGTAATGCCATCCCTTCAGTCTTCGTTAAATGTGTTTCCTGGAGCAGTGCAATATGTATACCTCTCCTAACCAAATAGGCATGAACTTTGTGTTGTCTTGTCATGGTGTGCAGACCTCTCACATTCCAGGTTATACATCGCAAATTAGTCGAATCACCCATTCTCCCACAGTCCCCTGCGCTTTTCTCCTGTCTTCTCCCCGAGCACCTTCTGTGTATCTGCGTCAGTGACAATTCCTCCCATCTTACTACCCAAACAGCCCCTGGTTCCCTCCCTCCCCAGAACAGGACCTAGCAACAAACTAGTTCCCATCCAAACTAACACAATATACAACATGTCACTAAACCCATCAGTAGTCACTGTGGGCATGCCTTAAGGGCAATGAGAGGGGGCCAGCAGCCAATCGGTGGTCAACCACTTCGGGAGTACTCACCGGCCCATGTACCCTAATAGATAATGTTCCCCCACGCCCCTCCACCCCCCCACCGCACACGGCACAACCAAACTCTCCCATTAAGACATTCCCAGGAGTCCATCACAGCTCCAAATACTCAGCCAGTCAAATTCCCGCTCCCAGCTATCCTTCGTCCAGCATACCCTCTGCCGTATCTGGAGTGACCTTTGGTAACTGAACGCTGTCTGTTTCAGATTGTTCTGAATCGGATTTGGCATTGTCTCTCTCTGATTCCGTATCACCCACTGACTGATTTTCCAGTGCCGCCAATAGTGTGGACACCGCTGCCACTGCTCCCAGTTGTTCCGCAGCTGCTTGAGATGGGGAGGGTCTCCTCAATCCCCGCTGTCTGTTTCGAAGCAGTCGTGATTTTCGTTGTGGCAAGCCCTCAATGGTCATCTGTAGCTCTCGATCACCACCGTCTTTTCCAGCTCTGTAAGTTTCCAGCCAAGCGCAGGTATCATCTGGGGTATCAAAAAAACATGTTTTGCCGTCGACAATGACCCTCAGCTTAGCCGGGAAGAGGAGCGAATATTTTAGTCATTCTGTGCGCAGCTCCCTTTTGACGGCTAAAAAAAAGCCCTACGGCGCTGGGTCTCGTACGTGAAGTCGGGGAAAATAAGGAGCGGGGGGCCCCCCAGGCGTGCTCGAGGGTTCCGCCACTCTTCAGCGGTAGTCCCGCTCAGCCGCCGCCTCCTTGCCCGCAATGTGTCCACGAGGGCCCCCGCAGATGTCTCTCCCGTCCCCCAGCTCCGCACACCTCAGCTGCCCTGGGCGCGTGTACAGGGAAGCGCTCCAGGTCCCCGCCGCCTCACCTCTTCAAGCCGGTCCGGTCGTGCGCCTCTTCAGACCCGCGCACTGGCCCCGGTATCTGCAATGCGGCAGTCGATCTCCGCTGTATCGTTACGCGTCTTGGCCGCCTCTTCGCCGCGGTCACCCCCACAGCAGCGGCGAGGCTCAGGAGCCCGCCTCATCCGCTACGCCGATCCCGTTTCTGCGGCGCAGCATCCAGCAGCAATTCCGCCGTGTTTCAAGCTGCCGATCCGCTCTGCTCAGCGGCGTACTCCAGCGGGGTCTCTGCACGTATCGCCGCCTACATAGGCCTCAGTTGCGTCCCAGCGCCGGGGGAATCCTCTCCTCGGGTCGCGGCCGCCATTTTGTTTGAAGCGCCGCGGCTCCGCGGTCAGCTTTCCGTTGGCCATCGTGGGCCCTCCAGGTCCGTGTTACTCTCGGTTTGGCAGCCCGGGAGGGGGACACTCCTTACCCGATCCCCTTGAGGGAGTGGGGAGTCTCGCGTGCCGGTCAATCAGGATGAATAACGGCTCTGGCACGGAGCTCTTCGTTTAAGCAGCCACCATTGTGGACTGCTAGCCACGCCCCCAGGTTGCACTATGTGTCATATAAGTATATTGTGTATATTGTAGGGAAACTGCCTATAACTTTATAATTCCACATTAGTAAAACAAAATTTGCATGGGAAAGAAAACCAGTCATGTGTTTGAAGATTTGACTACAGAGAAACTGCCTTACTGCACATATTTGGAAAAGTAGAGAGCTTTATTATTATTATTACTTGAAGTGATAGCACAGAGTTCCTTACCTAATTAAGAATAGGTGAGTAATTGTACTGTTTTTTTTTTTTTAACTTTATTTTTCAGCAAAGATGAACAACATTTTTCCCCTCCAAAATTGGCATCGGTAGAAAGAAAACACATGTGTACACAGTTCATTGCCACAATACGGCCCCAGCAGGTGCAGATATAATAATAGATACAAGATTGAAATCTTCGGGATGCAAAGTAAATCCTAAAAAGACAGTAAGGAACATTGTGCGTAACCATCAGGGCATTACCCCAACTCCATCTTCCCCTCTCCACCTCCAGCATCCCCGCCCTCAGACCCCGACTCTCCAGAGGAGAACAAATCAGCGCTAGTTGCATCTGAATCGCTGCCGACTGACCCCACAGCGCACATCATACGCCAGGCAAGCAAGTCCTCCTGCAGACGCTCATCCTTACATGTATGCTGCATGTGTACCTCCTCAGCCAATGTCCATTCCCCAATATCCCGAATCCATAACGACATGACCCATCCAGGTGATAGCCACTCGGCGCCTAGCCAGCACCAAGAGTAGCTGCAACATTTTGTAGGATAAATTCCTCTTTCTAGGTTTGGGGACCAGGGCCAGCAAACAGTGAAGCGGGGTCAGGGCAATATTCAGGCTCGTGACCTTCCGGATATGTTCCACCACTGCCTTCCAGAAGTCTCCGACCAGCGGGCACTCCCAGGCCAAATGGAGCAATCCGGCTCTGACAGTACCACGTCTAGGACAGGCATCCGTTTTAGATGCGGTGTAAAGCAACTGGAGTCATGTAAGTGCGGTGTACAAAATTGAAATGAATCAGTTTGAATCGTGCATTACACGACACCTTCCGGGTAAGAGTCCCTATTCGTTTACGTTGTCCCGGGTCTAGGGCGACCCCCAGATCTTTTTCCCATGCAGCCCAAGACGGGGACATCGGAGGGGCCGAGTCGCACCTCATAGCCGTATATAACAGCGTTATCAGTCGCCGTCCCCCGCCGCAGGACAAAAGGATATTCAGAGTATGAGACATCTGGGGCGCCGCCGGATATTGTGGCCAGGTCGCCCTTGCCATTTCTTGAAGGCCTCTATAATGGAGATACTGTCCCCCGGTGAGGTAATTGTACTGTTAAGTGAAATTTGTGGATATGACTGTATCATTATTTTGCTGTTGGCATGCTTTCCACATTAAAAACATGTACTGTTGGAGTCCCTGACTGAGTGGATCTGTTGCGATGCTCAATGGGTTCCACTGACCCGACGGTTGCGACGACAATGTGCTGTGGGACAACTTTAGTAGATCTAAAGTAGGGATGTTTGGGAAGGCCACTTCCATGTGCACATTCCAGCACCTAGCTTCCACTTATTCCATGCAAAAATCACAATTCTATTGATATTTACTACTACTCCATGCCCTCGAGACCTCCCTGGACTCCTAGCACACACTCCCACAATGCAGCCCTCATGAGACTCGTGTCATGGAGTCACAAATGGGCAGGAAAGGCCTCTCCACATTATATTGCATAAATAATACTCCCGACCCGGTGACAACCTTATGGGAGAGATGGGAATGAGGTGTGGGTCCCCTGGAGGAGTAGTACTGGATGGAAGCCTGGAAGGCTCACAGGATTCTGGCGTTACCCACTAAGCTGTGGCTCATTTAACTTAAATACCTACATAGTGTTTACTATAGCTGCACACGTCTACATAAGATGAAGGGCCAGTCCGATCCATAATACCTGAGATGTTGACAAACCCCAGGCACTTTCTATCACAAGATATGGGATTGCCTTGATATACAACAGTACTGGCAGAACATTTGTAAAACACACTCACAATTTGCAGGTAGGATAATAACACCAAACCAAAACTGATCTTACTTGGGCTGATGGATTAATGGGGAGGGATCCGGTACATGAGATGGTATTCCTCATAGGGAATAGTGATATAGCGAGATACTGGGGCTCCATTTAGTCACCGCCTATTTATGTATGGACAGGTGGGATGTACACTGTACCTTGGTGGAAAAACCTATATATAAATCATGTGGATGCTCAGGGAAAAAATCTGTGGTAAACGGATGACGCAAACTGGAAATTCCCTCTTGATGGCAAATGCACTTTTCATGACTCTGGGTACCTCCTAATTGCTGGAAAGGGTGGACTTGATGTACGTGCAGCATAGTTTGTTATTTTTCTTCTCTTCCTTGGGTTCCTCATCAATAGTCATTAGCACATGAATATTCCCGCCTATGTGCGGGACCCCTGAAACACATCACATATATGTGAAAACCATATTTGTAGCTATATATATTGGGAGTGCGGATATTTCTTTTCAAGAGGAGAGAATTGTGAGATGTTATAGTGGCTTGGTTCCGCCGCAAGCGACGCACCTCCAGCTAAGAGCGCCATTACTGTCCGAAATTAACCCTTTGTTGTGCCCGTGAAAACGATTAAGGACAGCGGTTGCCACAGAAGACTGGCTTCGGTTTGGACTCCGGCAGCCTTCAAAATAGGCATGCGAAGGAGCAACGGTGAATGGAACATTATTAAATAAAATTATCGGCATCACCCACTGGAGGGTTGAATTGAACTGGATACCACACTACAAGTACCAGCATGCTTTAGTAGCGGCCCAACAGGGGTGTCCACCAGAAGGCGAAAAATTATGAAAGTAAGCCATCAACTTGTGTGTGCTGATTCAGATGATGCATGGGCGCTCCTTTGAACAAGGTCTTAGTTGACTGAAACGCGTCAGGACTGCCAGTACCTTGATTAAACAAACTTTGAATTACCACAGGAGGAGAGAAATGTGATATATAATGCAGCCTCCCATAGTCATGCTGAGCTATGTTGCAAGAAATTCTCTTGTACATAAACACATTCCAATAAAGCAGGAGAAAGAAAGCATTTGAAAACTGCTTTAATATTCAGCAGAAAACACAATCAACACAATCCTGCAAGGAATAATGAAAAAACATTGCCAGCACATAGGCTGCATTGTAGAAACATTAGTATAGAAAGCTGAAAAGCTAACCCACAGAAACACTCAGATAAACTGGCACCATGCCTTTAAGGCAGTCATGACCCCTAGCTTCCCAACATGCCTCTGGGGTGACAGTTAGGTCAGTTGTTCTTTCTGACTCCTTCTATCTACCTTTTTTTCTGATTTCTGTCAGGAAATACTTTTATTTTTTGGGTTAAAACCCCTTCACTTCGACGTCTCTTTGGTATTGGAGTATTTCTGTACTGTTTTTAGAGAGTTGAGCATTGTTTTTTAGTCACAAAAGCCCTCTCTTTTTGACCCTTGCCCTTCCTGTGGCAAGAAGAAGGCCAAAACAGACTCCCATCCTGTCTGTATTCTATGCCTGCCTTCTGATCATGATTCTAAAACCTGCCAGCATTGCCAGCTGCTGTCCAAGAGAACTCTGAAGGACAGGGAGACTATTGTCTCTATGGTTTGGGTGAGAAGAGAAATTCACCGTCTAGAGGCAGGTCTCCGATGAAGAAGAGGAAAGGGAGAGAGAGCCTCCACTCCATCTAGAAGTAGGATTCTAGTATACTCGCCATCGGCTTTGGGCTCGGCGCCTCAAATACCTTCACCGGCAACGAAAACGTCGACGAGAAGGGCTCGCGGTTGAGAGAACACTGGTCGTCGACGAAGATCACAGGTACACCGAATCCTCTGCCGTCGTCAACCCGGCGACGATCGGTGTCGAGGAGTCTCTTTGTTGGTGCGGGCTCGCCCAAAGTCGAGAGGCAGGTCTCCCTCATCGCCGTCTACTCGGTGTTCGACGTTGAGACCGACTCCGCCGTCGCAAGGTTACAGGCGATCGCCGTCGCAGCAAACATCTCTGTCGATGTCAACCAGGCGACGGTCGACGTCGAGACACGCCTTATCACCTGAGGCTAGACACTCATCTCCTCCGTTGTCGTCCAGGCAGCGTTTGATGTCGAAAGCTAGATCCTCTCCGTCGACGAGGTTTTCGACGTCGAGACCAAGGGTGAAATATACCAAACAACGCTCGACGTCGAGGCGGCGATCTCCATCGACGACGAGAAGTGTCCCGCTCCCAACTCCACTGACTTCTAGCAGGCGGTCAACGTCGAAGGATTGATCGTCGTCGAGAAGGATTTCTCAGTCTAACCGCTCGTCGTTGAGGTCTCCCGCACGCTCAACGTCGAAGGCGAGGTCTATGGGCTCCAGACATTCGACGTCACACCATACAACGGCGAAACACACTGAGGGATCGACGTCGAGGAGACGATTATGTTCTGGAAACTCACCAGTGATGGTGACACAGAGCCGTTAAATGTCGAGACATTCCCCATTGACGTCACATTGCTCATCAAGACGCCGATCGCGCTCCAGAAGCCGCAGAGTCCTCACTCCATTCGGAGCTCACCCCAGACGGTTGCGTCATCACGCAGTGCTTCTGTGGTAGGCATTTGTTTCGGCTCTTACCTGGGTTCAAACCATTCTGTTGTTTTTTTTATCCCCCATATGTGACAATAATTCAGGCAGCAATCCTCTCCAGATTTGACTACTGTAATGTCTTATCCCTGGTAACTAACAAGGCTGTGATTAGAAGACTCCATCTGGCCCAAAATACTGCGGCTAGGTTGTTTTTTTTCCCGAAGCACTGTCCCGTCTCTGGCGTTATTTGGTGATTGCATTGGCTCCCTGTGCATAAGTGTGTTCACTTTAAGACCTTGTGCACAGCTCATAAGATTCTCTTCCAGGGGCACCCATCTTGTCCAGTCTGCTACTTCCGTATCTTCCTCCTTGGCCGTTGCGCTCTGCTGATCAAAACTTGGCCTCTGTTCCTCGTGTTAAGAGAGTAAGAGCAGGAGTTCACTCTTTTCTCGTTAAAGCTCCTGCCCTTTGGAATGCTCTCCCATTATCAATTAGGAGGATTCAGAACCATTGGTCCTTTAGGAAAATTTGAAGACCTGGATATTTTCCTCTTAAGTGCTCTTTGTGGCTCTTTTCTGCCAGGTCGTTCTGTGCAAGGTGGTCTTCTGAGACTAGCACTGGGACGCCCCATAGCTGTGACAGCCATGCACTCTACAAAGTTTATAACCTAAAATAACATTGCGCCGTGCATTCTGTGCTTGTCATTAAACCTCATTTTTCCCTGTAGATAAGCTGATCATTGTCATAGATTTTTGAAAGGTAGAGAAAATTAGAACTTATTGAGCTGACATGCATTTATGTGTAATGTAATTTTTCCTTTCAAGCTCTGGTGCGGCTTCAGAGTTATTTTTTTCTCCATTCGGTTCTTATCGGTATATCTGTGCAAATTACCAAAACAACAATTTATGTATAATCTTTTGTCCCCAAGACACCCTCATCTAAATGCTGCCACAAATGCATGAAGACACTTGTGGCATATGTTAAAGGCTTTAATTTCAATACTGCAACTTTATATGATTAGCCACTTTCAAGTTGAGTTTAGTTTGTAGACAGTTTGGCGAGTTTCATTGTTTCTGCAGAGTTTTATTGCATCCGCAGCTGCAGGAAAGTGCCCCTTTTTGCATGGTTGCCCCCCAGTTTTTGCCTAATGTTGATGCACTTTGGTTGAGTGTGCCCCGGGTTCCTGCCAACCAGGTACACAGGGTTTTACACTCTTTCCTTAAATTGTCCTGTTGCAAAACCCATCTGGCAACTCTCTGGCCACATGCAAGTCCCTTGTAAAAAGTACCATGGGTACCAAGGGCACTGTGACCAGTGATGGCCTCTTGAGGGCTGCTGCACTTATTGTGCCACCCTTAGAGGCCCTATACCGTTACACAAACACACTGCCATTGCAGGCTGCAGAGCAAAGTGAAGAGTCGACATGGCACACATCCCTGTGTGCGCCATGCCTACAATCCACTGCCTTGGCATAGATAAGCCACCCCTCTAGCTGGGTGTACCATACCAGTGGTAAGGGTACAGGTGCTTGAGCCCTGTATCCCTACAGTGTCTTAAGTCCATTCTTAGACATTGTAAGTGCAGTAATGCCATTAAGAGTATATGGTCTGGGAGCTTAATACAAACTCCACAGCACCATTATGGCTTTACTGAAAATTGGGAAGTTTGGTATCAAACCTCTCAGCACATTAAACCCACACTGATGCCAGTGTGGGATTTAATGAAAATTGCACCCAGAGGGCATCTTAGAGATGCCCCCTGAAAAACGACCTAACTCTAGTGTCCTGGCCGAGAGGCTGCTCGCCAGCTGCCACCACCAGATATGTTTCTGTACCCCTGGGTCGAGAGCCTGCTGTTCTCTTGGTACTGAAACAAAGCACATCCAGGGATTAGGGGCCGAGCCTCCCCCCTCTCCACGCCCCCACCCCCCAGGATGGGCAGGGTCCACGAAGGGGAAGCTTCAAAGGCTTGCTCCCTTTGTTAGCTTCCCCAGCCATTTGCTCCCAGCGACTGAGCCCTACCGGTTCTGACTCCCACTTTGGGCGGGAGAGTCGACGGGAAAACCTAGTTAGGAGGAGAGGTGTTCCCACCTTTGCCAACTCCACCTCTCAGGTGGGGGAGGCGAGGTGAAGCACAACTCTCAGTCCCCGCCATCTTGAAGCCAACCAGAGTGAGGCTTATGCCCCCCTCCCATAGTGACAGAGTATGGGGTGTACCCACCCCAGGGAAGGGGCCCATTGGACCCGACCTGTACTGCCCCTAAATATAGTATTTAGGGGCAACCCTAAATCTTGCCTCCTCAGACAAGTAGAAAGAAGGAGGACCGAAGAAGCCGTGCTCAAAGAAGAGGAGGAGGACACCAACTTAGTTGGTCCCAGCCCTACCGGCCTGTCCCGACCGAAACCTGCTTCAGCGAAATCCCGGTGTGTCTTGCAGCCAGCAGCCCCACAAGAATCAGAAGGACCTGACCTGCCTTCCCAAACCAGACTTTGTCTCCCGTGAGCACTGGATTTGCTCACCCATAGACTCTGGCTCCCTGCAAATCCACGAGTCTCCACCCGACGCCCATGGCCCGAAGTTCAAGTGGCCCACCACCACAAGGTCACCTCCACGATCCTGACCTGGGATCTGGTGCTCCCTGACCTACCTCGTCTCCAACCAACTTCTGCAGCCCCTTTCTGGCTGATCCCCCCCCGATCACGTCCGGAGCCGATAAGTAGAATCCAACGCCAAAAGACACCCCTGCACCGACGTCCCGGGACTTGGGTGGCCCTACCGAAGGTGTCCCGGCATCCCGAGACATCCCAGCTTACCTCTCAAACCGGTGGTCGCCTCCAGAAGGTCATCGTCCCAGAGCCTGCAGTGTTTGTTGCAACCAGAGAATCCCTATTGAAAACAGGGCACCTGATGCCAAAACCGCACCCTGCACCCAGAAAACGCCAGAAAACAAACTCCCAAACCTAAGTACTTACCGTTAAACCAATAAGATTGTTTTCTCCCATATGACTGCATTGACTGCTTTCTTGTGAAAATTGTTCCAAGTGTGGAGTTGATTTGTATAAAACACTAAAACTGCATGTGTACAAAAACTGATTTACTTACCTGTCCTCTAGGAAATTTCCCAGTGTGATATCCAGGCATATCACACTGAGTAGAGAAAGTAACTTAAAAAGTAATCAGAAAAGTAACATACAAAGTAATCTGAGAAGTAACTGAAAAGTAATTCCAATTGTTTTATAAACAAATGACTTAGCTGTAACCAATCCAATTGCGTTCAATTGCATTCAAACTGCATTTAATTGCATTATTCTTGTAAAATATTATTATACTTACCTGTACCAGGCCTGGCTTGGTTATAAAAATAAAATACAACTAAATAATATTTTTTTATACACACCACACTGAGGTCAGTCTTTGAGTGTGTTACATCATTTCTTGCCTGAGTGGGTACAATAAATGCTTAACACAACCCTCTGATAAAGCCTTACTGCTTGCCCACACTACCGCAACTCGAGAGTAAGGTATCTATTTTTACCTCTGCCTACCTTTTAGGTTCCACTGGACTCTGTGCACACTATACCTTAGTTTGGTATAGTATATACAGAGCCAGCTTCCTACAACAGCTCACTTGTGAGGGTAGATATACTACTGTTTCTAATTTCTACTTTATCAGCTACAAATAAATGTTATCGCTTCCTTGGATGCCTGTTCCTCCCATCTCACTTTTAAGAGTTTTCATTTTTGAGCTGTTCCTCTGCATGACATTGCATAGGCTACCATTGCTTCTCTGCTCGAGTAAAAAGTGTCCAGGAATAAACGGTGGTCCTAGAAATGCTGATTTTGCAGCGTAAATCTTTCTGGATTCACTATGCTGTGCATATTCCGCAATCTGGTGGTTGGGTCCGGAATCGTAGTCTTTTTTCTCTTTTTTCTTTTTTTTTTGTCGTAGCCCAGGTGGGCGTCGACGTCCCACCATTTGGTGTACCTTCGGTGAAGTCGGCGTGCTTCCGGCGGAAGCTACCACCCTTGGGCGCCATCTTCAGATTCTTTTTTCCGCCGTTGGGTCTGGATCGTCGCGTGAAGCTCCAGAAGTTTTGGAGGAGAAAAGGAGGAAATACAGCAACTCTTCAACGGTAAAGACCTGAGAAGATCGGGAGAAGAGGACCATCGGAGAAGAGACGACAAAGAAAGGAAAGAACTTCGAGATCTTTGACATCCTTAGAGGAATGCGCACACAGGGGGCCCCCTGAGCGCTGGGATGTACAAGACACCCTTTAAATTCTGCAAAAACTGCCACCACAAGTTCGCGCAGAAGGACCAGCACCCGGTCTGCAACCTCTGCCTGCCAATCGACCACGAGAGCAGAGACTGCAACACCTGCTCCGTCTTCAAGCCGAAGACACTCCGAGTTCGAGAGAGACAGAGGACAGCTCACCACACGATGCAGGGCAAGGGCCAGGCCCCGACGCTTTATGAACTGGGCCTCTCCACCGACGACGAGGACAACATCGCTGAAGGTCCAGATGACTTCACGGTCGCAGAGACCGATAAGAAAACGCCTGACAAGGTAGGAGAGTCTACGACCCCGAAAACACCCACAGGGTCTCGAAAACCAGAGGCAGACTCTCGAAAGTCAGAGCCCAGAGCCTCAAAAGGAGCACCTGCGCCGAAAACGTCCGACGACCGAAGCTGCATCCTCCGAAAAAGAGCCCAGCGGATCCTCCGAGAAGGACTCCCGGAGGCCGAAGACCAGCGAAAAGCAAAGGTCATCGAAGCAAGCCCCCGAAAAAGGGTCTTCGACTTCGAAGAAAAAGGAGCCGAAGAATGTTTCGACGTCAACGACGTCGCCGAAAAGAGCAGCCGAAACGCTCAACGACGAGCAGGCCGCAGAGATGCAGAGAAAGAAAAGAAGGCTCGAGGCCGAAATGGAGAACTTCCTTCAGAGAAAGAAGGACTTCGATGAAAAGATGAGAAGTTACAGGATCCCCTCGAAGCCGGCACCGGCCGTCGCTGAGGTACAGGAACTCGAGGAGTTCGACGTCGAAGAGACGCCGAAAACTCCGGATCCCTCTGAGCACGAAGAGGAACAAAACCTCTACTGCACAGAAGGGGATTACGGGGAGCAGCAGTCAAGCTACGGCTCAGGTTCCTCGACGGCCCAAGACCAGGAATGGCAGGACATCGAGGCCGAAAACCCGGAGGAGGCTGTGGAAACATACCCCTCGAGGCCTTCGCCACCGGATGACATTGGGGCATACAATGAGGTGGTCAGGAAGGCGGCAGCAGCTTATGGAGTTAAGCTGGAAGAGGAGAAGCCAAAAGCAGATTTCCTGCTGGAGACATTGCTCCCCATACAGACAAGAAGCCAGTTCTTGCCCATGCTAAAGAGTATCACAGACCAGGGGAAGGAAGCCTACATGCAGATCAGTAACGCCGAGGACGGAGAAGAAATACAAATTCTCCTCCCAGGACCCAGCTTACATCAAGGGATCCGTCACAGCAGATTCAATAATCGCTGCAACGGCAAGAAAAAGGGCAAACGTCCCAACAACATCTGGACCTCCACCTGACAAGGAAAGCAGGAGGATGGATCTAACTGGCAGGAAAATAGAGAGGAACGCCGCAACGCACTGGCGGATGGCAAACTCCAACGCCCTCCTGAATAGACATCAATACCAGCATTGGGATGAGATGGGCCAATTGCTCAAGCACCTCCCGGAACAATACCGTGAGAGGGCATCACACCTTGGGGAAAGCATTGCTAACTCGTGCCTAAAGACAGCCTTGGATGGGGCAGAAACATCCAGCAGACTGATGGCTATAGGCATCACAGAGAGAAGGCAAGCCTGGCTCAGGATCTCAGGCTTCAAGGCTGAGGTTCAGAACAACATCCTGAACACACCCTTCAACGGTGAAACACTGTTCGGAGCCCCAGTTGTCGAGAAGCTCACCCAACTGAAGGACAACGAGATGGCAAGGTCCATGGGGGCCCTGCAATTCAGGGGGATGAGAAGGGGCACTCCTACACGGAGGCCGAACGGTAGAGGTGGAAGTCAGCGAGGAGATTCACACCAGAGTTTCCACCAGGGGCAACAGAGTGACAACCAAGGTCACCAGGGCCAGCCGAGGCAAAGCTGGAACTACCAGAGCAGGGGCCAGTCCTTTCGATCAAGAGGAAATGGACGGGGCCAGAGAAGGAGAGGCGGTGAACAACCCCCCTCTAAGTTACTTCACACGGAAAAAGGTGCTCTCCCACTCGAACCCTCCGGGGGAGGAGCACGAGGAAACAAAGAGGAGAGGGCTACACGGACAAGACACAAAGGAACATGTGACGCCAGTAGGAGGAAGATTGAGATTTTTTCTCCAGGAGTGGAGAAAAATAACAACAGACAAGTGGATACTCAACATTATGCAGTACGGATACTGCATAGAGTTGGAAAAGAGACCACCAAACAGAAAGCCAAAGAAAAGAGAGCACTCGGGAAGAGAGCTGCGATTACTGCAAGAGGAAGCTCAAGAACTCCTCCTCAAAGTGGCCATCGAACGGGTTCCATTCAAAGAACGGAACAAGGGAGTGTACTCAAACTACTTCCTGGTGCCAAAAGTGGACGAAAGTCTAAGACGCATCCTGGACCTACGGTTCCTAAACAAATACGTAAAAACTCAGAAATTCAAAATGACGTCCCTACAAGAGGTCATCCCACAGATAAAGGCCGGGGACTTCTTGTCCACCATAGACCTCAAAGATGCGTACCTGCACATCCCCATGAACAGGCAGCACAAGCACATGCTAAGATTCACAGTGAACAAGGATCACTACCAATTCACGACCCTGGCATTCGGCCTAAAGTCCGCACCAAGGGTGTTCACCAAATGCCTCACGGCAGTGGCCGCACATCTAAGAAGAAAGGGGATACACGTGTACCCCTACCTCGACGACTGGCTCGTAAAGGCAAGCTCTTACAGGACATGCAAAGATCATGCAGAACAGGTGACAAGAACGCTAGCAAGCCTGGGATTCTTCATACACTGGGGAAAATGCTCGATGGAACCAGAGCAAGTGAAAATCTTCCTGGGAGCTCAGATCGACACCGTCCAACGCAGGGTGTTACCCAGCGAAAAGAGAACACTCAGCCTACTGAGGGAGAAACGTCACTACCAGAAGGGGCGAGCTCTGACAGTGAGGACTGTGAGCAAGATCTTGGGGATGATGGCGTCATGCATACACCTGGTCCCCAATGTACGCCTACAAATGAGACCACTCCAAGAGTGGCTGCGACAGCAATGGTCACAAGCTACAGGAAGTTGGGAGGATCTAGTGGTTGTAACGCACAGGGTGCAGGAAGAAATAAGGTGGTGGACCAAGGAAAGAATAACAGTAGGGAAACCTCTAACACCACCGGACCCAACGGTGACCATCACCACAGACTCATTCCAGAAGGGATGGGGCGCACACATGAACAGGCTCAAAGTGAGGGGTCTGTGGAGCCCTACAGATGCAGTCAGACACATCAATTACCTGGAATTGAAAACAGTGTTGCTAGCCCTCAAGGCTTTTCAGAAACACCTGTACAACCAGAAGGTGCTAATACAAACCGACAACACCACAACTATGTTTTACATAAAAACAACGGGGGGGAACTCAATCATTCCCTCTGTCAAGCTTGGCACAGGAAATCTGGAAATGGGCTATACCACTAAAAATAGACCTGCTAGCCATACACCTGCCAGGGAAGGACAATGTAGAAGCGGATTGGCTCAGCAGGCAGACTTCAGCGTCCCACGATTGGGAACTCAATATCCAGGATGCATATCGTAAAACGAAAAAATAGAAAGTCTTTTGAAATCTAACATGGTATGAGAAAGATATCTCATTGCACTAATCCATGGGAAATTCGGCTTTGCAGCAATCGCTTTAAGGATTGCCAACTCTGTGTGCAAAACGGGGATCGACAAAATGTCTTTAAATCTTGACGATCTAACTGATGGAATAAGTGGGTAATCAAAGAAATGGGACCTTTATCAAGCATCGCAAACAGGCCTAAAGGTATTGACGAAAAGTCAGCCCATAACACACCTGATGCCCAGGCTGCTGGCGCAGGACGCCTCTTAGTTCCCATCTTGAACGATTACCAAATAAAGAGACGGGCGCTGGAAGCAGGAATACAAGTATAGAGTTTTATTTCTCATGAGGAGAGCCTGTCATTTCGGACACTCGCATAGTGTCTTCAGGAGGTGCTCTAACAAGTTCTCCGAGGCTTCGTCTTTTATACATATGTTTATGGCACACAAATATTCCTTATTACAATAAGACGCTTCAAAGTAGGGGAAAGGCATGCTTGGAATCCCAGCTTCAGGCCTATTCCCATATCAGTCGCTCAGATGTCATCCTCCCCTCCTAAATGTAACAAGAGATTGTGATCTCTCAGCTGGACATTCCTACAGGACACGAGGGCAGGAGGGGATGATCAGGTCAAAGGTTGGTCAGGTGGTAAGGTCGGACACTTCGGTTGGTGTGTCACGGGTTTTGTTATGCTGGGCAGAGAAAAGGGGGATGTACATCCACGAGGCTTGGTCTTAAGACTTGGGACCGGGTCGAGAGGCCAAGTGCAGCCGGGGGGGTTTGTCAGCTGAGGGGAAGGGTGTTCTTTGGGAGGAAATGGGGGGTGTGGGTCAAGCAGGAGTGCTACTTTTAGAGAAGGGTCACGCAGAGGGAGAGGGTCTTGTGGTCGATGCATGAGCAGTGCGCGCGGGGAGGGGTGTCGGGGGTTTAGCAAACGGTCAGAGGGGCCACGGTGCCTAAAATAACTGTCGTGTACATGTGTGCATGGGTCTTATGCTGGTGGGATAACACAGTCAGTGTTTGTAATTATTTGTTCTGCTTACAACAAGGGGTACAGTGAACACAAATGAACGCCGTTTATGTACACATACATTGCCATTTTCAACAGTATGACTAACAGCTCGTAAGAATGTATGGGTATAATCATTACTAGCAAGCTAACAAAGCATGCAGAGCCTGCTGGAGATGAGTCAGCAGTTTTGAGGCAGAGAATACTGTCTAAATATTGAGAGGCTTACACAAAGCTATGTTGCGGCTGCACGGCGGCCCGTAGTTTAGTGTGCCCGTGCAACCAATAAGAAGCCATATGTTTTTCCTCTCTCCTGGGAGACTTTTTTTAGCGGCAAAATAGCAAATATCGCGGCCATCGCGCTAATCACCCGATTTCGCAGGATTTTTTTGTGAATAGCAAATTGCTGGAAGGTCCGTAGAGGGTGAGGATTCGCCACTTATAACGGAGGATACCAGAGAGCTCAATACCAACCTTACCAATCCCGGTATTGACAATCTTATAACCCTCCATCGTATCGGCAATCTTCAACTGCTGGTTTCTCTCGCCAGGGAGGCTGCAAGCGAACACCCCAACAAAGCCGTGACTCAGGCAGAAAGCAATGAGCATGTCAGGGTACCAGTCCATCATCCCTCCCTACCTGTGGGTGCAAAGATTACCGGTTATGTGCAAATGTAGCACAAGATTACATCAGATCGCTGGGTTTTGGACCTACTCACCAAGGGTCACACACTATAATTTCTTCAGCGACCACCCAACCACCCCACCCAAGGGTGTGTGTCCCCCCCCCCCCCCCCCTGCCCCCACCCTCCCCTCCCCATTGTCTTCATTTACTATAAAAGGAAGTTCTGGCTATGCTTCTCAAGGATGCTATAGAGAAGGTGCCATTCACCCAGAAAGGGAAGGGTTTTTATTCTAGTTTTTTCCTAATAAAAAAGAAATCGGGAGAATGGAGGCCGATTCTAGACCTAAGAAATCTCAACCAGTTTCTCAAGAAGCAGACATTCAGGATGGTAACGCTTTCAGATATCCCGGCTTGCTGTAACAAAGGAGATTTTATGACTTTCCTCGACATTAAAGACACATATTTCCATATCCCAATCATACCGAAGCACCAAAACTTTTTAAGGGTTACAGTGGCTTGTACCCACTATCAATTCAAAGGGCTCCCGTTTGGAATCCTATCTACACCACATATCTTCATCAAGTGCCTGGCGCCAGTAGCGGCGACCCTGTGATCTCAGGGCTTTTAAGTATTTCCGTACCTCGACGTTTGGCTGCTCAAAGCAGCAACGATGCAGGAAGCCGATGGAGCAATGAAAACCTGCCTCCGTCTGTTCGAAACGGGACTTACCCTAAACAGGGAAAAATAGGTGCTGCTTCCAACTCAAGTGATATCTTTTCTGGTATCATCCTTAGACACCATTCAGGGCAAAGCGTTCTTGTCTCAGGAGAAGCTAATACGTCGGCAACAGCTTGCAAAGTTAATATCAGAAAAAGGGTCCGTTTTGGTGAGAATGTACAAATCGCTCCTCGGGATATGCTCCTTAGCGATAAATCTGATCCCTCTAGCCAGACTGAAAATGAGGCTTATTCAAGAGGAGCTACAGAAACAGTGGCAACAGGTTTCTAGATCCTTCGAAGATGTAGTTTGAATTACTCCACAGATGGTGAAAACACTGCAGTGGTGGTTCCAGGCATCAAATCTCATTCAAGGCCTGACTTTCCTATGGAGCACCCCAGATTTCGCTTTAACAACGGATGCCTCCATGGAGGGCTGGAGAGGTCATCTACAGGACTTGCAAATTCAAGGCAAATAGAATTCAGCGCAGAAAACACAGCACATCAACAGCTTAGAGCTAAAAGCCATATTCCTATCTCTCCAAGCTTTCCTGCTGAGAATAGCAGGTTCTTCAGTGTTGGTGCATATGGACAATACCACCAGCATGTACTATATCAACAAGCAAGGAGGAAAAAAATCCATTACCCTTTCTCAATAGGCGCAAGAATTATGGGAATGGATTACACACCATGGCATCACGTTAAAAGCAGAGCATGTCAGGGGTCTGCACAATACCCTCACAGACACGTTGAGCAGGTCTCAGTCCAGTTGCCACGAGTGGGCGCTAGGGCAGTCCCACCTGGACAAGGTATTTCGAAAATGGGGAAATCCAACTTTGGACCTTTTTGCAACGAAGGAAAACTCCAAATGCCAGTACTATGCCAGCAGGTTCCACTGCCCTTTTAATGCGTTGATCAGGGATATATGCCTATGCTTTTCCCCCTTCCCGTTAATTCCCAGAGTACTGAGCAAGATGACATCGGAAGGTTGCCGTCTGATCCGGATAGCTTCACGTTGGTCCAGACAATACAGGTTCCCGGAACTGCTCCTGCTGTCGGAGTCCAAACCCATTCGCCGACAGCCATCCTCAATGATGTTATCGAGGAACAAGGGCTAAGACAATCACTCGGATCCACACTCTTCATTTGCACCATGACTCCTGAATTCCTGGAGTTTAGGAACGTAAATATAACGCAAGAGTATAGAGAAATCATTGCTAAGTCCTGTGCCGAAAGCACTAGCAGAAGTTATCGTCTGAAATTAGATTCTGTTTCTGGTGCAAAAGAAATAACATTCACTCCCTACAAGCCCCTGCTGATCAAATCTTTCCATATCTTCTCTCACTAGCTAGATCAGGTCTCACTTTCTCGTCAGTAAAGGTTCACCTAGCTGCAATTTCCAGTTATAGGAGATCTCTTCAAGCTCCTTCTCAATGTGCATCTAGTTTTCATGAGAGGACTTTTCCGCAAATTTTCCCCTGTGCGTGCGCCTCCTCCGGAACGTTGAAGAAAGAGACACATAAAAACACCCCGGGAAGAGAGCATCATACTTGGCCGGCTTTCGGTAAACAAACGCGAGCGAACAAAATGAAGAGGCGTTCTATGTGACAGCTAAATGCTGTAAAAAAGTAAAAGGGAGATATATTTCACCCAAGCACCGGCAGAGCGCGAACTATTTCCATTTTCTGGATATAATCCGAGCTCAGTGAGAAAGAGAGGTCCTGATACAACTTGAAAATTACCTCCTACCCCAGATGACTCTAGAACCCGATGGATTTTGAATAGCCCTAGTCCTGAAGAGGCCAGAATTGATTGGCTGAAACGCGTCGACTGTAAAGAGACAACAGATATATAAAAAACACTTTTGATTAATTTAAATAAATTGTTGAGGGACTGAAAAAAACATTTGGTTTAAATAATTTTTACCTATTTGTTTTCCTCACATTAGTCTGTTTGATCTCGATAGGAATGTCCGGTTTATTTTTTCATTGTGACATCCTAGTTTGGAAATGAAGGGCTTCTATTGTATATATGTAAAAATTACTTGTATATACAAATGTGTTTGAATTGAAAACAAGAAATAATTTTAAAAAAATCTCTTTACTTTGATAAAATAAAAAATCAATCAGTAATATTCTAAGGCGTGGTTGTGGTTCATGACGAGACAGGAGATTGTAAAAGGTAAACATAGATAAAGTGTGGCCATAGTGATATAAACACTGAATAGGGAATACTTTTGCTTTATTCCTTATTTCAATTCAGAATATATACCGAGAACCAAGGTACCAATTTCATATTAATTTAGTCCTCCGGAATGGCAGCACAATGTAGTATTGGAGCAGTTGATGAGACAACCGTTTGAACAACCATTTGAACCAATTCACAAAGCGGAGCCTAAGCTTCTCACATGGAAGTTATCCCTCTTATTAGCTCTCACTTCTGCAAAGAGGGTGAGTGAAATACAAGCCTTTACAATCAAAGAACTTTTTTTTTTTTTATCCTCATCCACATTCATGGTTTCTAGCTGCCATGCTCCAAAAGCAGGTAGTGAGGCACATAGAGTACAGTCGTGCTGACTCAGTCGAAACTGGCTGGGACGATAAATGGGTGGTGATGACATATCCCATCAGCAACATCGGACTCATTCCCAACAAACCAACCTTTGTTGCACAAGTGGCAGATGACACCACTAAGCCAGATGCTATCATGGCTAATACCAGCAATTAGTTGGGTATAAGCAAAATGATTAAACCATGGCAGTGTAATCGTCGGACCTGGGGGGGGGAAAAAAACAACAAAAAAAAACCCCAGGTTCAATTTGTCCAGCCCAACAAATGCCAAAATGCTCTTCTCTCTTTCTTCCCCGCTCTAGCCAGGTCTAGTTTCGAGATCTGTACAATGGAGTTACACCAATCGCTAAACGTAGGGGGGGAAGCATCTTTCCAATATGTTTACAGATTTCTCTTCGGGCTGCCAGGATGGAATAAAATAATAAGTTATTTGCCAGACTACGAGTCTGATCCACAACACCAAAAATGATCATACAGAGATTAATCCCTACATTGCAGCCCAGGGCGTACTACTCCCCACAGAGGTTGTCAAAGTTTTCTCTTGGAGGCCCTGTGGCCTGTCCAAGGTGTGGATTTAAAGAGGCCCCGGATACCCATATGTTCTTCGATTGCCCCCAGTTGACGATCTTTTGGGACTCAATAAGCAGCAAACTTTCATCAAAGAACCTTTTCTACATTTCACTTAAATCTATGTAACTTTAGGGACAAATCCGATATTTATACTAAAGGTACCAACACCATTTCATCTCAATGAACCGGTGATACTGCATTCTTTCTTTCCAAATTCATCCAGCCCAGCAGAATGGGCACTGCATACTTTGGATGTCAAGAGATGTTTGAAGTTCTACCTACAGAAAACGAAAGATGAGGAAAACAGATCAGCTCCTGGTTGCTTACGGGCAACGAAAATGAGGAACAGCTGTATCAAAGGCTATGATCGCTAGATGCGTCTCATCTGCGATTCAGTTCTGTCACGATATGGCTAACAAGCCCCTGACAGCATGGGCTTAGGCTCACGCCACAAGAACAATTTCTGCATCAACAGTTTTGTTTGCTGGAGTGACATTAGACAAAATATGCTGTGCTGGGATATGGAAGAATGTCCACACGTCTACGAAGCATTACTGTCTGCAATCTACACAACGAGAAGATGCAGCGGTTGGACAAGCGGTACTGTGACATCTCTTTAATTAAGGTCAGCCTCTCTTGTTTGACAGAAGAGGTGCTTTTCTTTATTTCAATAACAGTATTGCGTATGCCTGAAAACGTATATATACAAATGCTGATATATACGCTAGTGTGTGGCGCCTCAATTTCAGGGCATCGGCATATGGATTTATAGCGGCCCGGCTTAGGTCGCGAGGTGCCCCGCTGCGGAAGAGCAGCTCCTGACGCTACAAAAGATGACGGTGTCGAAGGGAACAGCGTTACCAGTTTGTGCAGTATGAACTAGCTGGGAAATGAAGTTCTTGCACTGCCAGCTAATCTGCTAAAGGATTTTAAGACTTTTTGCGAGAGGCAGATTAGCGTTCTACATAGAACTTTGAAATATACAGACTACAGATACCATAATACAGTTTTGCCCTGCCCACTACGGGATGAGTTAAATGTCAGCGCAGTAAGTGTGGTGCGAAAACCTTGCAATTCTGCCTCCAGCTATGACCAGTGAACAAGGGCCACATGGGGCCTGAAACGCGTTTGGTGAACATTTTGCTGCTGTTGTGAAACTTTTGCCCCAGCTATCTGTGCAATTAAAAGGTGAAATAATGCTCGTGTGTGGCGCCTCAATTTCAGGGCATCAGCATATGGATGGATAGATAGATAGATAGATAGATATTCAGATGTGTGTATATATAGTTCTGACGGTTCCTTATATATGTGGATACTAGTGTATCTGAAAGATTTATCTCATGCATATCGTGCTAGATTTTAAACAATTATTAGAATTGTTTCTGGTATATGTCCATAACATTTTGAGTTTAAGGTTTCATGTCTCGCACCATCTGCTAATGACAGTATAGTTTCATGGTACTGCTTGCTATTCTGATTCAGGCATGGGAATCTATGAAAGATAACCCAATACTGGTTAAGAAAAGAAGTTACTTACCTATAACTACGGTTATCCAGTATTGGTATATTTAATAAATTAACATGCAACCTACCCTCCTCCCCGGAGAGTCAGTTCTCATTGAATTTTGGGATCCTTACTTCCCAATTGTGCTTTGAAAATCTGAAGAAAACGGTCTCCTGCTGGGAGTGTTCTAGAGGGTGCTGATTGGCTGTATGCCAACATTTGGTTCTTTTTTTCAAAAGGACATGGATAGGCAACTAATTAGATGGCCTAGGGCCATTATAGCATATTAAGGATTTAAGGCACTGCTTGAATATTTTACTGTGGGACTCATCTCGGCGATGGGGAATGGTTCAGGCATGTAAATCTAGGAAAGATACCAATACTGGATAACCATAGTTACAGGTAAGTAACTTATTTTCATCCTCATGACCTGAAGAAAGAAGATGGGCGATAAGTCGCACAGCAAGAACATAACTTGGCACCAACCCTGCCACCCTGCCTGTTGACATCGCCTATTGCACCAAAAACAGCAGAACCGTCCTTTGCATCCTGCAGACAGCAAAAGAAGAACCAAGAGAACTTCAGTGCCGCCAAGCACCACTGCACCGAGGCTCCAAGACCGTGTCGAAGTGGGCCAACAGTGTCAGCGTGGCCCGCAAGCCCTCAAGGTACCGAGTCCACTGTGGAGTGATCCCTTGTGACCTTCCCCGACGTTGCCTGCAGCCTCTGTTGGCAGGCCCCCTCAACCGCGAGTTATGTCAGACGGAGAAACTTAATTACCCAAAGACCTTTCGCACCTGCGCTGCCCGTCCCGAGGAGAAGATCAAAGGTGTCCTCCAACATCACAAGAACCGAAGCCACTTGTTGAATTCACCAGACTGGTCTCCCAATCCCCTCCTGCAGCCTCTTTTTGCTGTCACCGTTCTCCAAAGGTTAACGTTAGACACCCAATGCTGTTTTGCACCCAGCCGCCCTAGTGCAGCTGGTGGTGCTCTGCTGGTGCTACCTTGGACATTTACCACCACTCACCGTAACTTTTTTTTAATTTTTTTATAATTTATTTGGGTTTTATATAGCGCTGGCTAGACCCGGAGGTATCAGAGCGCTTTACATAAGGTTCCACAAAGTTACAAAATTATATCCGTTACCAATTACATCAGTTACTAGAAAAACATTTCAAGAGTGTGAAGACGAAATAGAAAGGAGCTAAGAAGGGAGAGGGGGTAGGGTAATGAGATAAAAGGGAAATGGGATAGAGAGACCTGTGTGAGTCTGCCCAAAGTCCGGCTGGGTAGGTGATGGCCGAGGGGGAAGTCCATAGCCCCTCTTCTCTATAGCTATCAGGTAGCTCCACCGGGCATCGGCCAAATAGCTAGGTCTCAACTTAATAACATTAGGAAGGGAACAAGAAAATGGAGCATAGAGGGGGAAAGAGGATAAGGTAAAGGGGTGGGAGGGAGAATGCAAAGGCGAGACGAGGGAGAGTCTGCCCAAAGTCCGGCTGGGTAGGCTAGACCCGTAGGTGTCAGAGCGCTTTGCATTGGGTTACATAATGTTACAGAAACATAATGAAAAATTACACACTACATCTAAATATACAACACCGTAAAAGAAAAAAGAAAGGTGAAACAAATAGAGCAGGGGGGGAAGGTGCAGGTGTAAAGGGAGAAGATGAGGAAAAAGACTGTAGGAGAGACGAAGAGAAGTCTGCCCAATGCCCGACTGGGTAGGTGACGGCCGAGGAGGGAATCCACAGCCCGTCTTCCCTATAGCTATCAGAGTAGCTCTATCGCGTATCGGTCAGATAGCTAGGTCTCTACAGACGAGGGAAAGTTCACAGAGAGGACAAGAGCTGGAAAAAAGAGTAGAGCGGATAGGGGTAATGTGCAGGGGGAGGAGGGAGATAAAATCAGGCGAGACAAAGGAGAGTTTGCCCTAAGACCGGCTGGGTAGGTGACGGCCGAGGAGGGGATCCATGGCCCATCTCCCCTATAGCTAGCGGGGTAGCTCCACCGGGCATCAGTCAAAATAGCTAGGTCTCAATTGTTCAAGAGGAGTTAATCGAATAAAAGTCCTGGTGTGAGGTTAGGAACAGGGTATAGGCTAGACCCGAAGGTATCAGAGCGCTTTACATGAGGACGAAGCATCAAAACATTTTTACATTGTTACATCAATTATGATTACAATGAACAATAAATGCTAGGGAAAGAAAGATGTGATCTTGACACAATAATATAAGATTTTAGATTTTAACTTAACCAAGACTCACGTTATAGGAAAGGTGGAGGATAGAGGGGACAGATAGGGGCAGGTGGATAAGGACGGGGGGGGCTGAAGGGGGAAGGTACTCAGTGTGAATATAGCAGTCGAGTAGTTGCAGAGAAGAGATAGAGGAGCCGTGAAGAACACTGAAAAGCAGTGTCCGAAATCCGGCTGGGTAGGTGATGGCTAAGGGGGTGAGCCAGAGCCAGACTCCGCTATAGCTGCATGGGACAGCTCCATCGGTCAGAGTGTTCACGGTAAAAATGACACTGTTTAAAGAAGAGAGCAGAATTACAGAAATTCGAAGCAGGGGATAAGGGCGAGAAGGGGAGACACTGAGTCCAAAGTCCGGCTGGGTAGGGGACGGGCAAGGGGATGAACCAAGGCCGATCTCCTCAATAGCTAAGCCGAGCAGCTCCACCGGGCGACAGACACAATGCTCAGACTCCGCTGTCCGGGCAATGATCAGGTGCGCTCAGAGAGACACAGATTGGCACAGGGTGAGTGAGAAACCATGGTCAGACGGGAATCCAGATACCATTGTGAGGACAGGCATATCTCTGTAGGGCTACGCAGTGAAAAAGTTCAGCTCGGAGACGAAATCACCACTGGCAGCCATGTTAGGATCAGACCGCTATCTGCTTCAGCCTCAAGTGTACAGGGGCCCCCTCTTCACATCAAACGTATACCAGGCCCCACCGCACTTCCCGGGGGAAAGAAAGTAAATCACTGACAAGAACTAGTAAACCACATATGATTTTTCTCCCATAGGTTAACGATTCAGTACTCGGAAATTGCATTAAGTGTGGACTCTATGAACTGAGAAGAATTCATATTTAAAAATTTACTTACCTGAACGATTTTCTTCGGATGCCTAAATCTATATAAAGATACGCGCTATTTTTATAAATTGGTGCGGATCTCCTTATTGACTCATTTGTCTCATTTATTGACCATTATATGTATTTTCAGATATCTTTCACTCTCCTGTGTTAAGCCTCAGGCTGCTCGGCCACACTGCCCCTAACAGAGCACCTGGGGATTGCCATAGGAAACCCACTGTCCACACATAAGGAACCCCTAGACTATTTACACATATCTCCTTTTGATATATCATATAAAGAGACTGCTTACTACACAAGGAAATTCCACATTGTATGCCATGATTTCCTGTGGCATGAGGTGCAGTGCACCTGCTGCTTTGATCATGTGTGATGTTGAGCACAATCTCCTACAGGGAATGGTCAGCCCTGTAGAAGAAAGTAAGGTAAATATGGCAGATGACTATAGTGCAATGTTGCAGTTGTAGAATTGTCACACCACGGTATACAATACATTTAAAACTTGAGATGGGGATGTCTAATTGTGCTTGAGTAAAGTGTATTTTGGGAGAATGTATTCGGTGATATAACACACTGCCCACGTTTGAATGAAAGGCCACATTACAGACCAGCCCCCACAACTCACATAAACTCCCATGTATGCCACCCCCCCATTGAGTAGCATCAGTGTAACCATTGAGGGTTTCAGACCATAACCCTGTCACTCTTCTGCTGTTTTTGAACCTAACCACTTTAATCCCTTATAGTAAACCTGCTAGACATGGTGACACAGCAGCCGAAGTAGTCAAATGAATGCTGCCACCAGGTGTCTAAAAACCCAACTCTGCCCAGAAACTACTAATCATACCTGACCTCCAACTGTTTTAACAATATGCAGTTCCCCTGTGTCGAACCAAAGAAGACAATCTCGAGTTGTCCTGATCAGATGAAGGAACATGAACCTTATGAAGCATCCATATTCTTTACACCACTGCAAAAAGGTGAGGCCTTCATGGAGGTCATTTGGCATGTTTTCTGCACCCTTCCGTCTCCCTGTGACACCCCTTTGGGCCCCAAGGAGGCTTCAAGTCTGATTTCCTTCTGCAGATCCGACCCCTCTACCCAATCTGTGCCACCTGAACCCACAGTGGAATCTGCCCAGACTCTGAGGCTGAAAACGGCGCCTCAATCCAGGCCGGTTCCTGCCCTGTTGATGCTGGCTCTGACACTGCCAATGCCGTAGGAGAACCCAGTTGTCTTGTCAGATTCATAGACTAATCAGCCACAACCTTGACTGTAGTAATGCCCACAGCATGTTACAATGCAGCTGGCCAAATCTAAATCACATTCTGACACAATGGTTCCCCTTCCCATAAGTCACCCAAAGCGTGATTCAGAGCATAGCAAACTTGGTATAAGGGACAACAGTGGGGATGACGGGGATGATTCATCCCACTAATATCTCCCTAGATTTAAGCTGGTGAAGATGAGTGGTCGCTCATTCTCTCACCTGAGCACAAAATCTTGGAATGCTCTGCCTGTTAGGCTGAAGTTGGAAACTGATCTTGTCAGGTTTCGCAAGGGTTTAAAAACGTGGCTTTTCCAGCAATAATTTTTCAGAACTGTCTTTTCTAGTTGTTCCACCCTGTTAGGCCTTGTAGTTTTTCTTCTCCAGTCTATCCCTTGGCGCCGGGAAACCCACTGCGGGTAGCTGTGCGCCTTATAAGTTTAAATAAATAAATAAATAATATGACAATAAGACATTTAAGAGTCCATTATGCCGGATACTTCCCCAGGGATTGGGTTGAATAGACTAAACCCAAGTTAGTTCCCTATAACTCCTCCATACAAAGAATGTGAGCTGATGGATGCTTCTGGAAAAATCATGTTTTCTTTTGCTAGTCTTGAACTTAGATCAGGTAATGCCGGCTGCCTATGGGGTGGCCGTTCACATGCCAGGTGGGAAATGATTACCAAGACAGTGCTGACAAGTACCTTAGTAATTTGGCTCAAATCATTCAGTAAGGCCAAGACGCACAAAATGTCTTCCGCTCCAGGTTGAACACTGCTGACCTCTTAGGCAGGACAGTTTGCCCCCGGAGTGGTCCTTAGGTGGTACTCTAAGGCGGATCAACAAGTTTTTCGGATGCTGTCCAAGCGTCATTAATTGATGTTGTTATAGATGACACCTGGTTCTTCAGAGATAAAGCAGGCTCTGCACTGAAGCTCTTAAAAGCAAGCTAGGCCACAGCTCCCTTACTTGTCCTTTCTGTGCTTGTGCTGCATTATCTCCGTACATTTTGAGGCTTTGGAAGGGATTTAGCTAAAGATCACGCCAAGTCCTCCACCAGCGCAACAGATCCCCCACCAAATTCCTTTCGAGGTCTGGTATTTAGCAGTCAACATCCAGGCTCTCAAGGGCAATGTACTACCTAGTCACCCTCTCCTCCTGCTGCAGCTTCCAAGCCACTCTAGTTTGCCCTCCGCAGCACATGACCACCCTTTTGAAGACCGCGTAAGTTATGACCTCCCTCTCCATGGGTGGCGATGCATAACATCCAACCAGTGAGTACTCTAGATTGTTAAACAGATTTATGATCTGTCATACTTTTAAGACCCGCCCAAAGTTCCACCCACATCAGATTGGCTGTTGGAATATAATTCGTCCACAATACGGCAGGAAGCACAGGCACTTTTTGACAAAGGAGTCATAGGGTACTGCATGTTAATCCTGTTAGTTTTTGATGCTGAAGGATGGACAATCATTTGTGCTATTTTGGGTTTTCACTCTCTCAACGTCTCCATGCAAAGTACAATTTCAAGATGCTCTCATTGGCAAGTTTCTATTTACCCTGGATCCAGGAAAACCAGATGGTAGTTCTGCTGGATGCCTAGTTTCACATCCCCGAACTGCAGTCCTGTAGAACTTAACTGTGGTACTAAGTGGGCCTAGGGCATATTCAGTTTTCCATGCTCCCCTTCTGCCTCACAAGTGCCCCTTGGGTGTTTGGCAAGTGGTTGCAGCGCATATTTGGAGGTTGGGGATACCAGTGTCCCCCAAAGAGTCCCCCTGTTGAAGGCCAGCTCACTACAGTCAGTCGTGAACCACCTTCATCTGACTCCTTTGTAGAAGTTCCGATCATCGGAGCTGTCCTGGGTATGGTGCAGTTTTGAGCATTCCCTCTAGTTGAAAACCCCCAGGTTATTTGAGCTATGATCAAATGTTTTATCCTCGGTCTTCATGAGAGGGGCTCTGAGTCTTCTTAGCATCTTGGGCTCCTGTATCCTTCCAGTGGGCTCTGTCCATGTTTTAGAAGAGACGGCAAAAGACCTGCAGTGGTGGTGGTTCAACTGCAAATGTTTCGGTGGCAGATCTCTCTCCCTAGTCCATCTAGAGCAGACAGAGGCAACGTTCTCATTGCTGCTGGGCTGGAGAGGTGGAGATCAGAATACTCCATTCTCCTGCGGAGACACATATACACACCAGTTTGTTAGAGTTACGGACCACTCACTTTGCTTGAAGGCCTTCCTGCCGACCATCAGAAGGTTGGTAGGTTCAGGTTCTCTTGGATAACACTATCGTCCTGTTGTACTGCAACAAGCAGGGCAGGGCAGGGAGGGGTGCTGTGCCAGGAGGCTCTCTGCTTTTAGAAATAGGTGGTCCATCAGCTCATTTCCCTGGTTGTGACTCACCTGGCAGGATCTTTGAACTCCAGGGTGGACACATTCGGACAGTGGCATCTAGTGGTTTACGAATGGCAATTATGTTCGGAAATAACCCCCTGGTCTAATGTCCTTGTCTCTGCTGCACTGGTGTTCCCAATGGATCTGTCTCTCTGAGACACATTCTGCCTAGGGTGGAGCACTGGACTTCTTTATGCTTTCCCGTCTTCCTCTCTTCCTGCCTCGAGTTCTGACGATCAGGACCGACCGGGCTCAAGTTAGCTTAGTGGCTCTGGATTGGGCCAGGGGAGCTTGGATCCTCTGGGCATAAGCATCTCTACTTCAAACCTGTCGCAGCTGCTGGGCAGGATCATACAATCTGCACCTGCATGCATGGAGGTTGACTGGCGACAGTTGAATGCTTTCGACCTACCAAAGTTGTGGATGTCATTCTAGCAGCCAGATGCCTTGCTATAAAATCTTTCTGCAGGGAGTCTTCAATCGACCAGCTCTTAAAGCTTTGTAATAAGAAAAATAAATATCTTGGTGATTCCACAGTTCCTCATTTTTACATACTCCTTCACAACTTTCAACCAGTCATTCCTCCCCCTTAGAATATCTTGTTAGAAGCTTACATATAAAAAAATAGATTAAAAATGGGGTCAGGGTGCAGCAGTAGGTTATGCTTGCGTAAGTGGTGAAGTTTGCCTGGTGAGTGACACACATGCAGGAAAGATTCCCAATCTTTAAAACTGCATTGCTCTTTCAAAGAAGGTTTCTTTGGACCTACCTGTGAGAGTAGACCATTAGTATTGCGGAAGGGAAGAGCAAGGGCTATCATTGCTGAAATCCTTATTAATGTGGTTCCTTCAAATCCTACTGCCCCCCATATTAATGCTTTGATGGCACATTGTGCTATTCAACATTATTTTCTTGATGATTTTATTTTGTTTTCATGAAAATTCCCCTCTGTTATTATTCGGAGAGAATGTAGATTGACTGCATGCCACAGACTTTAAATATTTCATATTTCTAAGTATTTTGTTACTATAATAACAAAAACCAATGATTTTGTTTTCTTAGGTGCAGATATTGATGCTCTCTGTGTCGCACCGAGACATGTTGACAGAAGTGACTTTTTTGCTTCATTTTATGAAAAATTGAAACTACAGGAGGAAGTGAAAGATTTGCGGGTAAGTCGCTTTTGTTCCAGGCGGAGTGTTTTTCGTTTTTATAATGGAATTGGTATAATGGGAATTCAGTTCTAGTAAACTAGGCTCGTTCTTCTCCTTCTACAAATTACTTACTTAGATGATTTTTTCATGAGGCTACAGTACAGTGAAACAGTGCAGTTTGGAATCTGGTGACCTAATAGATTCCTGTGTGCTTCTGTTCTTATCAGTTTTCACGTTTTAAATGAAAGTACAGTTTTGCAGCATAAATCCCTTCTAGAATTTAATTCCGTGCTTTTTCCACCATGTAGTGATAACTGAAGCTATTTGATACTCCCAGATTGCTCCCTGATTATATGCAAATACATGCAGAAAATGAAACCAGAATTGGTAATTGCTTCCAAAGCCAAATGTACATTCAAAATTGTAATTTGAAAAGCATTTGTGCTAATATATTGTTCAACTTTAAATTGCATTTCTCTCACGCATCATTTAGTAAAATGTTTGCATGTTGTTTTAAATTTTGTTTTTAATTATTATTACACCTAGGGGTCTTTGTCTATGTATTAGCGCAGGCTTACGACTTGCTGGAATTCACAAACGTTCATAGATGTAGGCATGGAAACTGTATTCCTAGCAAACGTTTGTCATTTTCAAATTTCACTTGAACAAATGTGCACACATTTGCTCATGTGAATGCCTGCTGAGCAATTGCATATTCACCTTTCCTACTCCCCACCCCCACCATTTTAGGTCTTGTCTACAGCGCTGCTTTAGCAATGCTTGTTTGGCGAGATTATAGCAAGGCTTTCAAAAGTCTACCCAAACTGCGGATTAGGTACAGTTCATGTGAGCCAGGTGCGTGCACATCACCAGCCACATCGCATACCCACACCATTTGTCTGAGCCTCTGCATCAGACTTCAAAGGAATCCGCCCCCCCACTCCCCCACGCAATGCCGAGAGCTTTACTGACACTTTCACTTTAATTCGGTTCTGGAAACGCAAAATGCGTTCATTGACTGTAACATGTCTAAAAGTATTTTAAGGTAAATTTCACAACGTTTTCATTTTAGTAACCCAGATTACTTTCCTGCGCACACCACTCGCGTGCTTCCCCCCCACCCCTTCACTTTTCTTGCTGGCATTCCCCCCTCCCTTCTCTCCCAGTCCTTGTCACCTCGGCGTGCACTCACCCCTCCTTTCTCCTCTTTCGGCCTTTTTGATGTTCTCGTGCTTATTTTTTAGGTCGAGCTGGCGTTGGAGCGCGAAGCGCTCCCGCCAGCGAGTTCTATAGTCGCCGTGTTCACTGGCAAGGGAGTCTAGAGCTGTGCACGAGCCGCTACTGGCCTGTGCACGAGCCGACTCAGCTCTGTGGACGCGCACGTCTCCGGAAGACGTGCTGCGCCCGAGCCGCCTCCCTCTTGTTCTTTCAGCAAATATTCTCGGAGCCGTAGGGCAAAGTTACCGAACAGCACAACAGGTAGGCTTTTTACATTTATGAAGACAGTATGATAGGCCTCGTACACACACCTCCCCTTCCAGTGCCATACTAAATCAATCTAGCAGTGTACCCTAGGTATTGTTGGGTACAGAGTATTTGAGATCTTGCTGTTGGCTATTAACGATGAAAGTATTCTCAAGCTTTGTCTGCGCAATTACATATTTTGTGATGATCATCGTGATTTCCTGTTTGGGTTTTTTTGATCCAAGAGAGGTGTTAACAGTCGATAAAGTTGATGTTTATAAAACTGTAATAAAGCGTCCTGTCTCTTTTTTGTGTTAAGCTTTTTTTTGTTTTCTACTCGTAGTATATATATATATATCTATATATATATATAGTCCAGGCAGACAACCAAAGGAAGAAAATAATTTCGCGAAAGGCGTGTATTGTATTGTAGCTGAATGTATATAGTGCTTCTTACCTCTGAGGAAGTGCACTAGAAGAGGGGTAAGCACACTTACAGAGTGCAGTTTGAGAGTGCAGTTTGAGAGTGCAGATTGAGAGTGCAGATTGAGAGTGCAGATTGAGAGTGCAGATTGAGAGTGCAGATTGAGAGTGCAGATTGAGAGTGCAGATTGAGAGTGCAGATTGAGAGTGCAGATTGAGAGTGCAGATTGAGAGTGCAGATTGAGAGTGCAGATTGAGAGTGCAGATTGAGAGTGCAGATTGAGAGTGCAGATTGAGAGTGCAGCGTGCAGATTGAGAGTGCAGAGTGTGAGTGGAGCGTGCAGATTGAGAGTGCAGAGTGTGAGTGGAGCGTGCAGATTCAGAGTGCAGAGTGTGAGTGGAGCGTGCAGATTCAGAGTGCAGAGTGTGAGTGGAGCGTGCAGATTCAGAGTGTGAGTGGAGCGTGCAGATTCAGAGTGTGAGTGGAGCGTGCAGATTCAGAGTGTGAGTGGAGCGTGCAGATTCAGAGTGTGAGTGGAGCGTGCAGATTCAGAGTGTGAGTGGAGCGTGCAGATTCAGAGTGCAGAGTGTGAGTGGAGCGTGCAGATTCAGAGTGCAGAGTGTGAGTGGAGCGTGCAGATTCAGAGTGCAGAGTGTGAGTGCAGCGTGCAGATTCAGAGTGCAGAGTGTGAGTGCAGCGTGCAGATGCAGAGTGCAGTTAAAATGTTGCTAGGCTAGGGCTTTAAAGACACCCCAAACGTGGAAAAGACTGCTGTGTGCTTTGGTTTTGTCCAATCTTGTCCAGACGGTCACGCCTAGTATTTTTTTGCAACTATCTTTTCTCCTAAAACATTAATATGCAGGATTGCCGAGGGGTCTCCCCTGTCAGTCCTCATGGTTGTTTTTTGTGAAGCCCCTGCAAGAAATGGCCATAAAACAATTGGCTGTTTCAGTTGTCTAGAAACACCACAGATTCTGCTTGACCTGGGCGTGCTCCATGACTTGCAAGTGGAACTTCACAGACAACTACATAAAAAAAGCATTTGCAATGCAATAGGTCTCGCATTTGCGAGAGTTTAACCTATTGGCATTGTAAATGACAATGCCTTTTATTTATGTTTTAAAAACCAACACATAAATAAAAGACATTGCCATTTACAATGCCAATAGCTCAAACTCTAACAACTGCGAGACCTATTGCATTGTAAATGCTTGTTTTTTTTATTCACTCACACACACAGCACCTCCTCCTTTTCTGCGTAAGGCTACTCGTGGACAGATCTCGAATGCGATCTTTGGAATGGAGGAAATTCGATATTTTGGGTTCTTTGACATCTAGCCACTTTATTCCGTTCCTTCTACTTTGCAATAACATTTCGTGCAGTCTATTGACAAGGAATGTCTACGAACGCACACATCAGTTTTAATTTGTGTTTTTTATTTTTTCATAATAAATTAGAAGGGAATTTTTGGTGTGCAGAAAAGTCGAAGGACGAAAGCGCTCTTAACTATATTTAATCCCTGCGAGTATAACTGATTTTAATTTACAGAAAAACGAAGAACCGGAGTAGGAAGTGGAATTGTAGGCAGGAATCATTTTTCTGCAAAAGCAATATTCTAAGCACACTCTAATTCACAGACAAACACCTCGATTTATGCTGTCAGCGGCCAATTACACCTGGTTTTTAAAACGAAGCTGTCAAGCTTAGGGCTGAACGTGAATTTTTGTTCTATTGGCTTATAAAAGTTCGTATTGTAGTAAAACTAAACATCGGCATGTCCCTGCCACTGAAAACAACTGAACCCCGGTGAATACGTTTTATATCATTTCATATCTATAATTCCAGTATGTTGACATGAAGCCGCTTCGTAGCGCTAAGTTTCTCTTTGCTATTATTAAGAGGCGGGGTGACTGAAAGTTCTGGCATCATTAAATACATTATATTTTACTACAAAAGCGCTGTTATTGACAGAGAACTGAGCAAAACTGTGGTACGAAGCGCTATAAAACCATGTAAATACTATTGTTCCCCTTTCCAATAAAACACAATATTACAGCAGATTATTAAATCTGGGAATTTTTTCTGCGACCTTAAGTTACACTCACACCTCATACACTTTGTGGGGCTTTTGTGTGCCTGGGGTAAGCGCGTAAAAATAAAAACATTTTTAACTCCCATAAATATAACGGGAAAAGCAAATGTTTTAGACTTGAAATATTAGAGTGCCACAATAAAATACTTTCAGACACTGAAATAGAAGTGAGACACTGCTGATTATATAGCTAAATACATTCAGGATAATTTTCCAGACAGATTTTTATTTTATTTTTTGTAATAAACACAGAGTTAACACAGTGGTTCTTTTTTTGTGAAACACCTGGCTGTAGGGGATTCCTCTCTCGGGGATTAAAACATTAATATTACTTACATCGGAGGTGATTTATAGCCCTGAACAGGAAGAGCACCCCGCATTTTGCATTAAATGGGGCTCCGGTTAGTTTCTGCTGTTATGAATCTGGGGCTGTTCAGTAAAAGGCCTCCTAGGCCACGCGGTGAGGTGTGTGAGCCGAGACCTGTTACGGAAATGTGTACAAGCACAGAACGGAGCGCTTCTGCTCGTTAGAGGCGCTTTATCTTATGATCAGGGTCCGCTACTACGTTTCATACTTTCACTGTTGAACTTTTTAGGTGGCATGAGCTTCACTTTGTGTGGGAAAAAAATAAATACAGTAAGTTTTGAGAAATAAACACATGCATATATATAATATTTTTGGTATAGATTGTTCTCCGCACCGTACCACTTCAATGCGAGTAACGCTGCCTTTAACCTGCTCACTATACATGAAGAACTACCCAGAATTGCCAAGAATGTGGTTACACCCATCCCAGGATGCTGGCTTTACTTGCCAGTAGCCGCCCCAAATTCACTGCGAGATTGCACCTTATTACAGGAAATGTGCACTCCGACTCCACTCGATCCTCAAAGCAAGCATTGCTGGAGCACTTCAAACAGTCTTTTGATGCACCGTTAATTTACGATCTATTGTGAAGTTCTAATAGCACAAAGTTCCTTTCCTGTGTTTCTTACAGTTCTAACTGCGAATGTAGTGGCTGGGAAGGTTAATTGATAGAATTAATGCATAAATACGTTGTTGCTTGCAAGTCACTGCTAGCGTATCTTCCGCACCTGTCTTTATTTTTTAGCTCTTCTTGGTCTTACTTTAAAACCCACCCATACTCCTCACACCATAATATTATTGCTGGCAGCTGCTACACATTGCCCCACATTCCTTCCACAAACTAAGCTTCTTCTCTTTTTCTTATTTGCTTTCTATAACCTTCCTCTATTTTTGCTTCCTTTTTAGAACCCCATGCTCCAATCCTTTCTTAGTTTAACTGCCCTCTTCAGCCCTACTTTATTTTACTGTTCTGCGTGCATTTCCCTCCTTGCTATCTTCTGCTCCTGTATTTTTACTCACTCCTTGTCCTTTCTTCATAACACAACTGCACATCTCACACCATAATATCTTTGCTGGCTTAGCGGGTGCAGAGTGGGCTGGATTCACAGTTCCTGGCTGGCACCAGGGGTATTGCTGTTTGAGCAGAACCACTGCTCGTGGAAGTCCCAGTCTTTTTAGAGGTTCAAGACAGGCAGGTCCTCTGGGGTTTTCGAGGTTGCTTTCCACAGGAGACGCCGGAGTTTCGCAGGAGCAGGTTCAAGGATCAACAGGCCTGTAGGGTACTGGGGCCAAGTCAGTCGGTGTTGTCCTCTTGTTAGCAGCTGCACGGCAGGTCTTCTTGTTTCTTGTTCTTCTTCTTGTTGTAATGGGAATCTGTGGAAGGAAGATTCAGGGTCCCCCTAAATACAAAATTTAGGGGCGTTACAGGGAGGGCAAGGGCAGGCACCGATGGATCCCTGTTCTGGGGTGAGTACACCACCTAGCCTGCTCCACCCCTGTGGGAGGGGGGTAGGAGCCTAAACTCTTATTGGGCAGGGCTCCCCATCCTCAAGATGGCCGGAGCCCGGAGTTGTGCTTCACCTCGCCTCGCCCACCTGAGGGGTGGAGTTGGCATAGGCTGGCACACCCCCTTTCCTCACTTATGGTTTCCCGTCGTTCTTCCCGCCAGAGTGCGGGTCAGAACGGTGGGGCCTGTTGCTGAGTACAGCAAGTGGCCTGGAGAAGCTCACAAAGGCGGCAGGCCTTTGAAGCTTCTCCTACCCATCTTGGGGGAGGAAGCTTGGCACCTCATCCCAGAATGTCCATTTTTTCAGGCCCCAGAGAGCGGCAGGCTCTTGACCCAGGGGTCCAGAAACGGGTCTGGTGGAGGCAGCATCTGTAGCTACGCAGTCAGGACACTGGGAGTTAGTTAGATTTCTGGGGGCATCTCTAAGATGCCCTCTGTCATGCATTTTACATTAAATCCCACACTGGCATCAGTGTGGGTTTAATGTGCTGAAAGTTTGATATCAAACTTCTCAGTCTTCAGTGAAGCCATCATGGTGCTCTGGTCACAATTCCATGGGTACCTAGGGTCCCATTTACCAGGGGGTGACAGGTGGCCAGTGATGCCAATTGGGTTTCAGTTTCAACACAGGTTTAGGGAAGGAACACAGGCCCTGGGCACCTGATTGACAGGAGCCCAGGGCACACTCAGTAAAAGCACATCAGCAATTCAGCAAAAAGTTGGGGCAGACCATGCAAGAAAGATGGCACTTTCTCCCACCGGAGCATAAAATTATGCAATCTTCTCTATTGTCACTACTCTCAGCAGAGCCTTTTTAAGAACACCGAACACCGTTAAGATTCTAAAGCTTATAAACGGCCAGAACCCCAATCCACCTTGCTTTTTTGTTGTTGCTGCTACTCCATGCAGATAAGTACAGTTTGGGTGATGTGTGATCAAGTACCGTTTGGTTCTGTGTTAAAATGGGGGGTGTTTGAGTAACCAATGTTTGTGAAGGTTGCAGTTATTGTTAGATTTTGTTAACTGGAAGTATGTTCTGAGGCATCTGTACGGATTGGGTTGCAAGTGAACGCTTGGATATTTCAGTAAGGTTTTGTACGACCCTTGTAAATATATGTATTTTTTAGTTTAGTCATGACTACATAACCAAGTTAGGGATGGAAAAGGGGCACCATACCTTTTCGTAGCCTTCAATTGCACGAGTGATGAATGCTGAGCACGAGCAGGGCTTGTGGACGTGCGGTGGAGCAAGTTTGCTTTCGGGTGCATATGGTGGAAATCGAAGGACTGGTGTGATTGACACGTGCGCGTTTTGCGCATCATGTCGTACGTCCGCGCTCATTTTGAGACCATGGGATGTTATTGTGAAGGAGACACGGGTTCATGGATTGGGTTGATGTGAGTGCCCAATCGAGTCCATTGGTTATCTGAGGTGGTACTCAACAGTACATTATTAGCGTGTGTGTCTGACAGAAACTTTGTGATGCACTTTGAGGCATAAATAAATCTTCAGGCGATTTAAGAGCTAGTGACATGAGTGATGGAAGGGCTCAGATTGAGCAGGAGGGGTCGATGGAGGTAAAATTAAGGAAGGTAATTTAATAGATACCCACAGAGGTTGGTAGCAAGATGGAGAATAAATTGGTTAATTAGTTGCAGGCAAGAGTCTTGGGATCAGAAGATTATTTTTAGTCAGCTGGTGAGACTTCAATATTTTTGGTATAGATTGTTCTCCGCACCGTACCACTTCAATGCGAGTAACGCTGCCTTTAACCTGCTCACTATACATGAAGAACTACCCAGAATTGCCAAGAATGTGGTTACACCCATCCCAGGATGCTGGCTTTACTTGCCAGTAGCCGCCCCAAATTCACTGCGAGATTGCACCTTATTACAGGAAATGTGCACTCCGACTCCACTCGATCCTCAAAGCAAGCATTGCTGGAGCACTTCAAACAGTCTTTTGATGCACCGTTAATTTACGATCTATTGTGAAGTTCTAATAGCACAAAGTTCCTTTCCTGTGTTTCTTACAGTTCTAACTGCGAATGTAGTGGCTGGGAAGGTTAATTGATAGAATTAATGCATAAATACGTTGTTGCTTGCAAGTCACTGCTAGCGTATCTTCCGCACCTGTCTTTATTTTTTAGCTCTTCTTGGTCTTACTTTAAAACCCACCCATACTCCTCACACCATAATATTATTGCTGGCAGCTGCTACACATTGCCCCACATTCCTTCCACAAACTAAGCTTCTTCTCTTTTTCTTATTTGCTTTCTATAACCTTCCTCTATTTTTGCTTCCTTTTTAGAACCCCATGCTCCAATCCTTTCTTAGTTTAACTGCCCTCTTCAGCCCTACTTTATTTTACTGTTCTGCGTGCATTTCCCTCCTTGCTATCTTCTGCTCCTGTATTTTTACTCACTCCTTGTCCTTTCTTCATAACACAACTGCACATCTCACACCATAATATCTTTGCTGGCAGCAGCTGTTATAATCTTGTTAACTGTGTAGCTCATATTGAATAAAATTTTTACACAATCACTCTATCTATCGCCCTCACTCTGTCTATCGCCCTCACTCTGTCTATCGCCCTCACTCTATCTATCGCCCTCACTCTATCTATCGCCCTCACTCTATCTATCTATCGCCCTCACTCTATCTTGTCTATCGACCTCACTCACTCTATCTGTCTATCACCCTCCCTTTATCTATCTATCGCACCACCACAGCATCACTCAGGGGCACCACAGCATCACTGAACGCCACAGCATCATCACTCAGCGCCACCACAGCATCAATCTGTGCAACCATTCAACAACTGGTTCAAATATGTTCTCTCAATGTTTCAAGCTTTATTACAAATGTCACAAAAAGATGTTAAAATTTCACTTCTGTTCTTTGATTTTAGTCACAATAAAATACACTGAAGATAATCTTCACAAAAGTTATTTACAAAAGCTTAAGCTATTGCCATTATAAATTACAATAACTTTTATTTAAATATTATTAAAAATTAAAAGACATTGTTATTTGTAATATGAATACATCAAAGTCATGTAAATACAACACATATTGCATTACAAATGCTATAAGTGTCACATTTGCGAAAGTTAAAACTATTAGCATTGTGAATGACACAGCCAATCATTTTGCTATTTACAAAACCAACACATAAATAAAAAAAATTGTCATTTACAATACCAATAGCTCAAACTTTCCTAATGCGAGAACTATTGCATTACAAATGCTTGTTCCCTTTTGTCAATAGTACATTTCCAACCTTTTCCAAGGTGGATAGAGGTTGGTGAATACCCTTAAACATATTTCTGGTTATAGACAGACTGACCGGATATTCCACCCCCAATTCCACACGCCTAAAGCCCCCTTTGTGTGGGCAAGTCTTCAGATAAATGTTTTAATCCATGGAGCTCGAAGCCACCTATTGTGCTGTAGAAAGAGACACAGAGGGAAAATACCACGAAGGACAAACCACAATAAGATTCGTGGTAGGAAAAAATGTTGCATGAGTGAAACCTTGAGATTGTCTTAAACCACTTCCTATCTGCCATAAATGCTCTTTAATGAGCTGTGTAATAAGGCAAATGTCTCAGACAATGCTCTTTGCAGCCCTCTTAAAAACGAATGCTTCCTCCTTTTCATCAAATGCAGTGTCCGTAGCACGTTTACATGGAGAAAGTCTGTGCGAGAGCAGCATGAGTGTTGCCTTAACAGAGAATAACAATATCAAAATGGGTGTAAGAGTGATAACTTTAATTACAGTTGTACATACTTTGGTGTATATGGGTACGAGCTTGGTTCATGGCGGCTGCCGCAATTAAGTCCTGTTTGATGGCACTTTAGCGCTAACTGACTTCATGCTCAAAGGGTAATGATTAATCATTCAATGTTTTCTTTTGAACGATAATTGAAATTAAGTAACTGGTTTTTTTTTTCTTACTACCTTAAGTTAATTGCTTGCAGGCATTAGCATGTGCCATCAGATAAGGTTGTTTACTTCCTGCAGGACATAGAAGTTTCTTAACAAAGGATTTCACAGCCTCCTAAATCAAGAGTCACATCAAGAGTTCCATGAGACACCATTATCTAAACGAAATGCACGCATTAACCTGAGACAGAAAGTAACATTTTTGAGGTCTGGCTTAACTTTAGACTTTAGACTTCAGATTGCAGTTGTGTGATTGAAAGCAGTATTGGATGCTCTGGGCTGCAGTAATCCACATACATCTTTGGTCAGTCTTGATAGTGCAGCTGCTACCAGGATTTGTGTGAACAACAAAGAACTCTCAGCGTCTTACTGAGAGAGGAAATTAAGCTCCGCCCACAATGGGTAGAGGATTTGGGCCCAGGTTGTGAGCTTCCACTAAAGAGTGCCTATATTGTACTATTTGGCTTGTTGGTAAGAAAAAAAGAGAGGGGCTCTTAATTACCCAAAGGGAAATGGAGCGCCAATATACTTGAAAAGTAAAACAAAAGATTTCCCAGTGGGATATACTATTTCCTGCTCATAGATCAGGGCTCAACTTCTCAAACACCATTCACACCATTCATTTTTATGGAACGGGAAAGCACTCACCAGAAGGAAAACCACCTAATATAATACAGTAAAAAATATAGTAAAAAATGTACACTTTATTCTAAAATATACAACACTAATCGATAAATCAAAAGATAAAAGAACACTTAAAAAACACAATTGAATACACAGTTAAAAAGCCACCTAATGTGGACGTGGAGAAAATTAATCTAAAGAGACACTTGAATCTGTCATTAGTCCGTCATTTCAGGCCCTCTTTTGTCAACACTACGAGGAAAAATATTCCTTTCGTTCAGTTAGAATGTTGGCAAGCCGAATATGACTTCGGAGTTGGCGTCGACGCGTTTCGGAAGCTTAAGAATTGATAAGGGCTTCCTTCCTCAGGACGATTTGTATACGTTTTCTCCACAAATTGATAGACAACCTAATGTGTAAATAACATAAAATATGGCTATTAGTACCCTCTTCTATTTTACACTTATTACTATTTTTGACATTGCTATTTTGGTTACACACAAAGTTTATGCTCATTTTATAAATCACGATAAGGGCGATAACAACAGCAACAACAGTTCATAATCCCTGTGGGTTTCTCAGTAATATTGAGGCCTTGTTTTTTACATAATTGCCATGCGAGATACTAGATACTAAGCATCTCTTACACAGAGTTGGTTATACACCCAGTTACGTTCATAGGAAAATTTTTTTAAAAGTAACATAAACACAAAATAACATGTCGGGTTGACAACCAATTTGTGTGTCTAGATCCTCTTTTTGCACACTGCTTCCATTGCGTTTTCACCCTGCGAGATTAGCATCTACCACACGGGGTCCTAATTTTTTTAAAAAACAACAACAGAATGGCTACACATCAGAGCAGGATAACTACACATAAACGTTCCCAGTTAGAACACACATCTTTACATCTAAAACCATATGTCCATCCATTTTCAAACCTAATTACAACGTAAGAGACCTTTGTTCTTTTTCGCTTTCTATAAAAACTTTTTGCCTTTTGGTTCATGTTATCCACGTTCTATTACAAGAAATACCACATTCATACTTCAATCATACTCACTGGCAGCGATAATACACTAACCGGAATGATTGTTATTTTCGTAAAGAGGTCACCCAATGTTTGATGATCCTCAATTTTGCTCCCGTCACAGTCACCTGGCTTTTCTTTCCTGCCCCACCTATGAGTTAGAGCAATATTAAATTAGGTATAAACTTACATTTATTCGCTTATCCCCTAATGTGCTAGATTAGAATTATATTCACCTTCATATTTTGAACGATGTTTTTTATCATGACACTCGTCTTTTTCAAAAAAAGGGGATATTTTTCATCAGGAGGAGGCTTTAAACAATCCTGCATTTATAACAGAAATACACCATATTATGATTCCCTATACACTTGGGTGATAAGTTAAACTACGCCCTGGATTTAAGCTGACGCAATGCGCCTTTTTCCGTTTTTGCAGCAATGAACAGCACCTGAAAATTCTATAAGACCTATAACTCCAAATAAAGATCGCATTGAGCGACTGTTAAGGTATTCCCCTGTTTAAATCTTGCAGAGATTAGAACAATAATCGTTAACTATATAGGGAATCATAATATGGTGTATTTCTGTTATAAATGCAGGATTGTTTAAAGCCTCCTCCTGATGAAAAATATCCCCTTTTTTTGAAAAAGACGAGTGTCATGATAAAAAACATCGTTCAAAATATGAAGGTGAATATAATTCTAATCTAGCACATTAGGGGATAAGCGAATAAATGTAAGTTTATACCTAATTTAATATTGCTCTAACTCATAGGTGGGGCAGGAAAGAAAAGCCAGGTGACTGTGACGGGAGCAAAATTGAGGATCATCAAACATTGGGTGACCTCTTTACGAAAATAACAATCATTCCGGTTAGTGTATTATCGCTGCCAGTGAGTATGATTGAAGTATGAATGTGGTATTTCTTGTAATAGAACGTGGATAACATGAACCAAAAGGCAAAAAGTTTTTATAGAAAGCGAAAAAGAACAAAGGTCTCTTACGTTGTAATTAGGTTTGAAAATGGATGGACATATGGTTTTAGATGTAAAGATGTGTGTTCTAACTGGGAACGTTTATGTGTAGTTATCCTGCTCTGATGTGTAGCCATTCTGTTGTTGTTTTTTAAAAAAATTAGGACCCCGTGTGGTAGATGCTAATCTCGCAGGGTGAAAACGCAATGGAAGCAGTGTGCAAAAAGAGGATCTAGACACACAAATTGGTTGTCAACCCGACATGTTATTTTGTGTTTATGTTACTTTTAAAAATTTTTTCCTATGAACGTAACTGGGTGTATAACCAACTCTGTGTAAGAGATGCTTAGTATCTAGTATCTCGCATGGCAATTATGTAAAAAACAAGGCCTCAATATTACTGAGAAACCCACAGGGATTATGAACTGTTGTTGCTGTTGTTATCGCCCTTATCGTGATTTATAAAATGAGCATAAACTTTGTGTGTAACCAAAATAGCAATGTCAAAAATAGTAATAAGTGTAAAATAGAAGAGGGTACTAATAGCCATATTTTATGTTATTTACACATTAGGTTGTCTATCAATTTGTGGAGAAAACGTATACAAATCGTCCTGAGGAAGGAAGCCCTTATCAATTCTTAAGCTTCCGAAACGCGTCGACGCCAACTCCGAAGTCATATTCGGCTTGCCAACATTCTAACTGAACGAAAGGAATATTTTTCCTCGTAGTGTTGACAAAAGAGGGCCTGAAATGACGGACTAATGACAGATTCAAGTGTCTCTTTAGATTAATTTTCTCCACGTCCACATTAGGTGGCTTTTTAACTGTGTATTCAATTGTGTTTTTTAAGTGTTCTTTTATCTTTTGATTTATCGATTAGTGTTGTATATTTTAGAATAAAGTGTACATTTTTTACTATATTTTTTACTGTATTATATTAGGTGGTTTTCCTTCTGGTGAGTGCTTTCCCGTTCCATAAAAATGAATGGTGTGAATGGTGTTTGAGAAGTTGAGCCCTGATCTATGAGCAGGAAATAGTATATCCCACTGGGAAATCTTTTGTTTTACTTTTCAAGCTATTTGGCTTGTGACAAATCGGACACTGGACATCAAGACTGAATTGGTTACGGCGGCAAGCCAGTAGTGATGGCTATAGGCCGTATCTGTTCATTACGACATGTTATGAAAAAGGCAGTAGGCCTACTGTATTTATTGCAAAAAGCATTTTATTAAGTATATAGGTATTTAAGAGCATATTATTATTCCTCTGTATTAAAGCCTACAGATGGGCATTGTGTTGGCTGAAATCTCAGATTATCATAGAAGGCAAGGGTTTTGGTGTTGGTTATTCCCTCTGACAAACTGTGGGTGTAAAGGATTTGCACTGAGAATCTTTGTTAAGCCCTCGTAGGAGAGAGAGTAATTTGCTTTACCAGCTGTAATTTCTTTTATATATTTCACTGTATGCCAGATGGTTGCCTTGTGAGAAAGCTTACCCCCAGCACAGAACTTCTGAGTTGACTATATGCCAAGACCCGGCTGTAAGAAAGTTAGATATAACCTTACTCTCTAAAGTGGTAGCTTGGTCGAGCAGTAAGGCAGTATCAGAGGACAGTGTAAAGCATTTGTTGTACACACTCAGTCAGCAAATGGTCTCACACACTCAAGAACTGAACTCTAGGACAAATGTTTTGTATCAAAAGATATAGTTGTTTTATTTTAGAACCAACAAGGTATCAAAATATACTTTTCTCAATGTGAGTGATTTTAGGTAATTACTTTGCAAATAGGCAATAGACTTTGCAAGTACAATAGCTACAGTGGTTGCAATAGGCAACACAATTTCAAACACAATATAACATTGAGCTCAATGGGTTTTTCTAGATAAATGCAATTGATTACTTTATGGATTACTTTTCTAACCACAGGACTGGATCCTAGATTCAGTCCCGGGACATATGCTGTAAACAGTTAAGTAAAAGCGTTTTGGTTACAGTAGTGATTTTTAACAAATATAATTGTATTTTCAAAGTGGACACTTCAAAACTTTTCAGTGAAAACCAAGCAATGTTATCCTATGGGAGGAAATACAAGTTACTGGTAAGTAAAGTTATAATTACTTTTTCTGTTCAGTGCTGGGCTGAAAGGTGCAGCACTGGCTTCTCTCCTGCTCACAGGTGAGTAAATCGGAATTCGTTATTCGGCTGATTTTAAATGAATATTTTAAAGTTTCAAAACTCCACACTTAAAAGAATTTCCAAGTGAAACCAGTCAATGTTAACCTATGGAAGGAAAATGAGTTATCAGCTTTTAGGTGAGTACTTGACTGGTAGAGTTAAGGTTCTGGGCATAGACTCAGGTGTTTCCCAGGGTCGGAAAGGTACAGTTGTTGAACCCTCAGCGGCACAGGGGCAGCCGGGTGCAGAGAGAGTAGGCCCAATGCAATCCTATGGAGGGTAGGGGGCCTTCGGTTGGTGACTGCAAGCAAGCAGGCCACGCGGCTGTTGGAGCTGAGCTCCTGGTCACTTGCTCAGGGCAAGTGGGGAAGTAAGGTAGTGTAGTAGTTACACTTCCAGCGGCACTCGGGCGGCTGGGTGCAGGGTGCTTTTGAGTCGTCGGACTCTCAATGTTAATCAATGGGAAAGTTAAAAAGTGAACAAAGGCTGCAGACTCGGGGACGGTGATTCTTTAGGTGCGACCACCACTTAGAGAGGTATGTTGGGATATTGGAAAAGAGGTAGGTACCCCAAAGAAAGGCACAGGGGGCCGCAGGGCACCGGGTGCAGGGGTGTCTTTTGGTGTTGGAAAATCTTACCCTCAGCTGGTCGTGGTTGGAGGGGTCCCTGGTTCTGAGGCTGCAGCCGTCGTCTGGATCTTCGTGGAGGGTCTTTGGGCACTGGACTCCGAGTCACAGTCGCCGGGGTGACATCCTCGTGGTCTAGGATCACTCAGGCCCAGGCTGGGCTTAGCGGGTGCAGAGTGGGCTGGATTCACAGTTCCTGGCTGGCACCAGGGGTATTGCTGTTTGAGCAGAACCACTGCTCGTGGAAGTCCCAGTCTTTTTAGAGGTTCAAGACAGGCAGGTCCTCTGGGGTTTTCGAGGTTGCTTTCCGCAGGAGACGCCGGAGTTTCGCAGGAGCAGGTTCAAGGATCAACAGGCCTGTAGGGTACTGGGGCCAAGTCAGTCGGTGTTGTCCTCTTGTTAGCAGCTGCACGGCAGGTCTTCTTGTTTCTTGTTCTTCTTCTTGTTGTAATGGGAATCTGTGGAAGGAAGATTCAGGGTCCCCCTAAATACAAAATTTAGGGGCGTTACAGGGAGGGCAAGGGCAGGCACCGATGGATCCCTGTTCTGGGGTGAGTACACCACCTAGCCTGCTCCACCCCTGTGGGAGGGGGGTAGGAGCCTAAACTCTTATTGGGCAGGGCTCCCCATCCTCAAGATGGCCGGAGCCCGGAGTTGTGCTTCACCTCGCCTCGCCCACCTGAGGGGTGGAGGTGGCATAGGCTGGCACACCCCCTTTCCTCACTTATGGTTTCCCGTCGTTCTTCCCGCCAGAGTGCGGGTCAGAACGGTGGGGCCTGTTGCTGAGTACAGCAAGTGGCCTGGAGAAGCTCACAAAGGCGGCAGGCCTTTGAAGCTTCTCCTACCCATCTTGGGGGAGGAAGCTTGGCACCTCATCCCAGAATGTCCATTTTTTCAGGCCCCAGAGAGCGGCAGGCTCTTGACCCAGGGGTCCAGAAACGGGTCTGGTGGAGGCAGCATCTGTAGCTACGCAGTCAGGACACTGGGAGTTAGTTAGATTTCTGGGGGCATCTCTAAGATGCCCTCTGTCATGCATTTTACATTAAATCCCACACTGGCATCAGTGTGGGTTTAATGTGCTGAAAGTTTGATATCAAACTTCTCAGTCTTCAGTGAAGCCATCATGGTGCTCTGGTCACAATTCCCTGGGTACCTAGGGTCCCATTTACCAGGGGGTGACAGGTGGCCAGTGATGCCAATTGGGTTTCAGTTTCAACACAGGTTTAGGGAAGGAACACAGGCCCTGGGCACCTGATTGACAGGAGCCCAGGGCACACTCAGTAAAAGCACATCAGCAATTCAGCAAAAAGTTGGGGCAGACCATGCAAGAAAGATGGCACTTTCTCCCACCGGAGCATAAAATTATGCAATCTTCTCTATTGTCACTACTCTCAGCAGAGCCTTTTTAAGAACACCGAACACCGTTAAGATTCTAAAGCTTATAAACGGCCAGAACCCCAATCCACCTTGCTTTTTTGTTGTTGCTGCTACTCCATGCAGATAAGTACAGTTTGGGTGATGTGTGATCAAGTACCGTTTGGTTCTGTGTTAAAATGGGGGGTGTTTGAGTAACCAATGTTTGTGAAGGTTGCAGTTATTGTTAGATTTTGTTAACTGGAAGTATGTTCTGAGGCATCTGTACGGATTGGGTTGCAAGTGAACGCTTGGATATTTCAGTAAGGTTTTGTACGACCCTTGTAAATATATGTATTTTTTAGTTTAGTCATGACTACATAACCAAGTTAGGGATGGAAAAGGGGCACCATACCTTTTCGTAGCCTTCAATTGCACGAGTGATGAATGCTGAGCACGAGCAGGGCTTGTGGACGTGCGGTGGAGCAAGTTTGCTTTCGGGTGCATATGGTGGAAATCGAAGGACTGGTGTGATTGACACGTGCGCGTTTTGCGCATCATGTCGTACGTCCGCGCTCATTTTGAGACCATGGGATGTTATTGTGAAGGAGACACGGGTTCATGGATTGGGTTGATGTGAGTGCCCAATCGAGTCCATTGGTTATCTGAGGTGGTACTCAACAGTACATTATTAGCGTGTGTGTCTGACAGAAACTTTGTGATGCACTTTGAGGCATAAATAAATCTTCAGGCGATTTAAGAGCTAGTGACATGAGTGATGGAAGGGCTCAGATTGAGCAGGAGGGGTCGATGGAGGTAAAATTAAGGAAGGTAATTTAATAGATACCCACAGAGGTTGGTAGCAAGATGGAGAATAAATTGGTTAATTAGTTGCAGGCAAGAGTCTTGGGATCAGAAGATTATTTTTAGTCAGCTGGTGAGACTACTTCTCGTGAGGGTAAAAGAAGGAAAGTCTCTAGGAAGAGAAAGAATATTGAAATACGTTTTAGTATGGTTAAGAGACAAAAATCTGTGGAGGAAGATCAAGGTTTATGTGAACTCACAGGAAATGGAAGTGGTGAGGACACACCACATGGAGGGCAGTCTAAAGGCCCAGGAAAGGAGAATTACAAAGAAAGGTGGTGCTCTGTAACCAATCCTCTGGTAGTGAGGATCTTGAGTTGAACTGTTCATCAGATTTTAAATCCGATGCCCGGGGTTGTGAGGATATAACAGGGAAGGAATTCCATGGTAGTGCGAGAGATGAGGATCCTAATTTATTGACTGATCTAATGGGGGATTGTATGTTTGATCTGATGTTGATTGAGCACACACTTTTCCATGAGTGAGCTCATGTAGCAGAGTATATGGAATCCTGGTTGAGGAAACAAATTCCTAAGGATGTAAGAATAAGGTTGACGTTGAAGTGCCCAAGACCTACCTTTGCGAATAGGGTGATGGTAAGACCAGAGTTGGATGCAAATATTTTAGCTTTCATTGGGAAAAGGAGATGTGATCCTGGTAAGAAATTGGATGGGGTTTGATTTTGTGTCAAGATAGACTGCTTGATGTGGTTAGCCCTTTGTCCAAGATATTTGATATGGCTTAGGAGGCCCATGTAAATCAAACAGTTGGATGTGGAAGAATTAAGACAGTAGGCGCAGCGCGCATTCTTCCTTTTAGGGAATGCAAGTGCAGCGATTTTAGTGAAGTGCAGGAAGAGCATTCTGCTTGAAATTGATCCTAAATTGTTGAAGTTGGCAAACAATGAGACGAAACCACTGCAAATGTTCTCCATTTTGAGGATGAGTTCATTAAGTATATGTCAAAATTTGTGGGGCTTACAGCTCTATTCAGAAATTGCAGCGCAACATTTATAAAGTTTTCAATGATCGGGTTTTTGATTGGGCCAAGCGAACAAGGGGTAGGATTCCCAAACCGAGGACAGGGAATCACAAGGAATTATTTGTTCGAGGCATGTGGGCTGCTGAATTCATATCTGCATGGATCGCCACCTAGTGTTGGGTCCGGATGATTGCACTTTGTTGTCTTGGAAGAGTCTTCGAAGTATCACGAGATAGGTGACTCCTCCCCTGGACTACAGTGCGCATTGGCATCTTCTCCATCCTCAGATTGTTTTTTTACGCCATTGGGTTCGGATGTTACTCCTATACTCCAACTTTGGAATTGAAACAAAACTTTTCTAAAGGCCAGTAGGCCTTCGACTTCGACGGTATTGTTCTCGCTCTGTACCTCTTTACTCGATCAAGCTTTCCATCTCGACTCGGTCGTTGACGCTGGCCGTTGGGCCTTTTCGACGCCACGTGGGCCTGCTGTCGATGGAAAGAAGCCCGTTCAAAAGGTGCCCACAATGCCACTCCAAGTTCCCACATACTGACAAACACTCAGTATGCAACAAGTGCCTTTCACCAGACCAAAGGAAGAAACCTGCCCAGCCTGCGTCCAATTTCGGTCGAAGAAAACCCTACGGATTCGACGGGCCGCTAGGCAAGAGATGCAGCGACAGGCACCGGAACGGGACAACATCTTCGATGATGACCAAGAACTACCAGAAGCTCCAGATTCGGACCTAGAGATCGTCACCGTCGAGGATTACTCGGACTCCGATGACGAGATCCCACTGGGGCAAATCGTGAGTACACTGACCCCGACACCACTTACCCCGTTACCGAAGGCTCCGGTCGCGGCATCGCCAAGAGGCCTTAGCCAAGATCCCAAAAAAGTTTTGCCAGCCCCGCCATCCGGCTCAGCTCCGAAATCGAAACCTAAGCCTTCAGAGACCCCAGGGCCAAGTACCGTCATCCCTAAGAAGGTTCCAAAGCCCAAGAAGGTCGTCAAACCGAAAAAGGCCTTACAGCCCAAATGCGTCAACCCGAAAAAGGTCGTCGAACCGAACTAGAACACACAGCCGAAGGGCGCCAAACCAAAGAAGGTCGCCGACCCGAACAAGCCAGCTGTACCAAAAACCGTCGACCCGGCAAAGGTCGCAGACAAAAAGGGTGCCGTACCGAAGGCCGTAACCCGGCCGGAGAAGGCTATCAACCCAAAAACAAGTGCTCCGAAAACACCAGTCGATCCCAAAAACACCATCGACTTGGCAAAGGACAGTCAACCAAAAAAGCCTGTCGAGCACAAGAAACGTGTCGAACCGAAAGATCCGGTCGACCTGAAATCACTCGTCGACCCGAAAAAAGGGCCCGAGCCAAAGAAAAGCAATAAGACACAAAAAGTCGTCGAAGGTGCTATCGACCCAAAAAAGTCAAACACACAACCAAGGACTGTAGAGGAAGAACTCTTCCATCCAGATCCATCCGACGACCAAGCAAAAATATATATTAATCATGAGACTGGTAAAGTCACAATCCTGCACAGGAAGAAGAGGCCACTGGACACTGACTCTCATTCCCCTATTCCACTAAAGAAGAAAGACTTTGGGACTTCTCCCTCTAGACCCTTCATCCCTTTCTATCCTATTATGCCTACTACACCTTTTGCTCCTTACTCTCCTTCTCACCACGGGGACAATGAGGGGAACACAGGAGAAGATCCACAGCCTCAGTATGATTTTCCACAAGATCCTCACCCGCAAGATGAACCATTGGAGGAGCCAACAGACCCTTACAACACCCGTCCCATCCCTGATGTATCCTCTTATCGAACTAAGCCGTCACCTACTGATGACACCATTGTCTTCAACCAACTAATAGACCGGGCAGTGCAGTACCACAATGTAGACATGCATAATGACCCTGTAGAAGAATACTTATTATTTGACACCTTCCCTACTTCAGAAAAGAGTGTCAGAACACTTCCTATGTTAAAGGGAGTGTTGAAACACGCACCTGACATATTTAAAGATACAGCCAGGGCACGAGTAATCAATCCCAGGATTGAGAAGTATAGAGCAGCCCCTACAGACCCTACCTACATCAGAGGGCAGTTACCATTAGACTCACTGGTAGTGGCTAATGCATGTAAAAGGGCCAACTCACAGACAACGGGGGAAGCACCTCCCCCCGATAAGGAATCAAAGATACTAGAGGCCTCAGGTAAAAGGGTAGCAGTACAGGCCTTCAATTCATGGAGGATTGCGAATACACAAGCTCTACTGGCTTGTTACGACAGGGCACACTATGACCAGCTCGAAAGCTTAATGCAACACCTACCTGAGCCTTTTAAAGCACAAGCTGATGACCTCATACAGGAGGGAAATTTCATTACAAACGCCTCCATCAAATGTGCGCTTGACGCAGCAGTCACCGCAGCCAGGTCTATTAACACTAGCGTTTTACTACGCCGACATGCATGGCTGCGTTTTTCCGGCTTTAAGAACGAGGTGCAGTCCACCATTCTTTTTTTAAAAACTTTTATTGTAGCATTCAATAAAAATACAAGCACGGGCCTACAACCGCAGGGGCCGGCCGCTAAACAAAATTAAGACCCCCCATATCACATTACGACACAGCTCATCAGCCGACAACCTGAGGTCCGGCAGCGATTCAGGATAGAACTTGTATTAGAATGCACAACTGAGTCCCAGGATGAGACAGAGGTTCCATTTTATATTATTTAAGAAAGGATCAGGTGCCATACAATCAAACTGAAGAATACGGGGGACCGGGCAAGAGACAGGATATGCACGTAAGAACCGCTATAATGGAACATTGGCGCCAAAGCATATGGGTCGATGCAAACGACAACACAATATATATTCAATGTTGAGCGCCAGTTCTCAGGGCCTGCCCACCCGGGATCAGGATATCATAAAAAGCATGAGCACTAAATACAAGTACACAATAAGAATCCGAATGATTCACAAGCTATACTGATCCTTTAAGGAAGAGAAAGGGAAGGAAAGAAAAAGGCCATAGAAATAAAAAAGGGGGCAAAATAAAAAAATAAAAATAAAAACCCGTTCCAACCCCCCACCCTGCACCCCTGCAAATGGCTACAGCCTAACCCCATTAGCAGCGTGCCTGTTGCCCCTAATAACTAAAAACCCTAAAAGTAGGAAAAAGAATGGAGGAGGGCTTATCCGTTTGGGCTCCCAGCCCCTTTAGTCCCCCAGCCAGAAACAGACACCCCCTATCACTAAAAGACCAACGTATGACAACACTTATAGAAGAAATTAAGGGGCACCGTAACACACCGCCCAGCCTTTTCGATCAAACAGTTGCAGGTGGAACACCCGTAAAAGCCACTCCAACCCGTCCCGACCTAGTTGATCTTAACCTTGGCCCTTCCGAATCAGCACACGAACCCCCCCCAGCGAGACCCTAAGGCACACAAAGGAGTAATAGAGGAGAAGGGAGTCATCAAGAAGCAAGCTATGGCGACTCGTAGGCAGTGAGTCCACAAGAACTTCAGACGCAGATGGACATTCCCAATATATCTTGCCCAGGAGTCGTTAAAGTCACCAAGAAAGGAGAAGACGATCACAAACTGAATGGAAAGTCAAGAACAAAAGTCTCCGGGAGGGGAACGCCTCTCGATACCTCCAAAGTCGATAGTGTTGGAAGGTTCGGCAATACACTGACTACCTCGGGAACACCATCCTCCAGGGCACCATCCGATGGTTCCAATATTTGCTTCCTCACGGGGTTCTCACACGGAGTCAAAATGGCCGCGGTTTGAATGGCTGCCGATTGCTGTTCCAACAGTAAGGCTGGGTCCGGTTCCACCAGGAGCATCTCAGATAGGCGCGTGTCCAATTTGCACAATAAGACATCCACATGTGAATGAAACGCCCTAATTTCTGCCAATATTGACCTCAGCGATGGCTCAAGCACCGTTCGATCCCGCGGCCCCGCGGGAATTGCTGCCGATTCTGCTGCAGCAACTAGACCGCTTCGGGGAGGCTTCGGGTCTGAAGATCAACCGTGGAAAGTCCTTGATCTTCCCTCTTGCGGGTTACGGCTCGGGGCCGCTAACGGATCTGCCGAGCCTTGGGCTGCGCTGGGAACAGGAGGCATTCCGGTATCTCGGAATTCAGGTGGCCCCAACAGATGCGCAGTTGGTAACCCGTAACGTAGATAGGATTCTTACGTCCCTACAACAGTCGGTTACCTTTTGGAACACACTGCCGCTCTCCCTTATGCGACGACTAGCCGTCGCAAAGATGGTGATGCTCCCCAGGACGCTTTACGTCCTCCAGAACTCGTTGTGCCCTCTCCCCCCACGAGTATTCCGCACACTGCTGCTCACGTCTCTACTTTGGGCGGGACGACGTAGCAGGGTTGCTCTACACACCATTGTACGAAGCTGGGAGGAGGGTGGTCTGGAGGCGCCGTGTTTTGATTTGTACTACTGCGCGGCACAACTACTGCCGGCAGCACGGTGGTTCGCGAGCGCGGATAGTTGGGAGATGCAACTTCTGGCCGGCAGAGCAAATGAACGGACGTTACAGGTCGCATTAATGCGGGAACGGGGAGCAGATGTGGTCCTACCGTATGTGGTACGTCACACAGCCGGTATTTGGCAGCGGTTCGTGGAGAGGGTACTGAGAAGAGCCCCCTTCCACAGGGAGCTGCCGGTGTAGATCCTGGCCCCTATAGTCGCCATGGCGGAGCACATGTCCTTTCGGGACTGGCGGGAGGGAGGCTGTGAGACCTGACCTTTACCTCGGTGAGTCCTTCGTGTCCTTTGAAGAGGCCGAGGAGGCATTTGGGCTGGGAGGGGGGCAATATCTACACTACCGGGGCCTCCAAGAGGTGGTGAAAGCGGCCCGGCCCCAATTCACAGAAGCGCCCAGACCTCCCATACACTGAACATCATTCTTTCCTGTGGTAGAGGGCGCAGATTGATTTCCTTGCTGTATTCAGCCATGCGACAGGATTCAGCTCCGCCGGTCCAGCCCTCATGGAGTGCCTGGGGGGCAGATCTTGGAGCCGCCTTGGACCAGGGGCAGCGCAAGCGTATAGGGAGCCTCACACGTAAGGTATCATGCAATGCTCGGTTCAAGCTCACGCACTTTAACTTTATGCACCACACTTATCTGACCCCGGTTTCCTTGAAGCGTATTTCAGGGGATAGGGAGGACACCTGCCCCAAATGTGGGGTGGAGAGGGCGGGGTTCCTACACTTGGCCTGGGACTGCGCATTAGTCAGGAGCTTCTGGACGGACGTGGTGGTATGTATAACCGCCACTACCGGCCTTCGGATAAACCTGAACCCGCTCCACTGTCTGCTGGCTCTGGTCCCTAGGCCTAAGAAAAGGAACCTCTCTTACAAACTATTGCATCTTATGCTGGTCCTGGCGAGACATAGGGTAGCGGTTACCTGGATGGGGCGGAGGGCTCCTGAGATCCCTGTATGGCTTAGAGATGTTCGGGAGTGGTCCCTGGCAGAGGAGACCCATATGCAGCGTACGCGCAGGGACGACAAACTGCAGGACGACCTACTTACCTGGCGGGTCATGTGTACTACGGGGCTGTCCATGAGTGATTCGGAGGGGACCAGTGATGAACTGTTCACGCCGGAGGGCTCGGGTCTGATGGGGAGGGGGAGGGGGAGAGGGACTGTTAGATCTGGATATTGTGTAGAGCTCGGCTGCTTCCTCATGTTCCTATTCATCTCCTGTTGATAGTATGCTTATCTCATTCCTCAGGGACTCGGCCTGACCTATGATACCTGTACCCTTTAGTGCCATAATGAGGTGATCCGATCTGTATGCAAGTCTTTTAATTGATGCCAATTGCAGGGGGGAATGTTTATATACACGTTGTATAACCAAAAATAAAGTTTAAAAAAAAGAAAAAGATCAGTCAAGGTTGGCAGACAAAGATGTTCATGAACTGTGGGAGAAAGGTGCCATTGTGGAAGTGTTTCAGGAATTAGGAGGTGGTTTAAGCAATATTTTCCTAGTGGAAAAAAGGCCAAAGATATGCCGCCAGTGATACTTTTGAGGAGTCTTAATGATTTTAAGTGACATTTTGCAGACAGGCAATTGGTTGACTCGATTAGAATGCTTATTTGACTATTCCAATTTGGGAGCCTCATCGGAGGTCTTTACAGTTCAGATGAGGTGGAAAGAGGTTTGTTTCCCTTCCATTTGGTCTATCGGTTCAGTGATGTTTTTCGAAGGTTCTTTGTCCATTGGAGGTGTTTCTAAGGGAAAGATGTGTGCGATTGATAATATATCTTGATGACATTTTGATTATGGAATAGGAAAGATGAGGGTGAAGTGTTACACGGACCTGGCTATGAGTTTGCTGGAGAACATGGGGTTTGTGGTGAACAGGCAGAAGTAGAGTTTAGAGCCAAATCAGGAAACTACGTTTTTGTTCGGTACAGTGGGAAGACTGTGAAGCTTCCGAGGGACACATTGTACAGAATAAGGAAGGAATTTCAGAAAGCATTAGACTAAGAATGTTGGCATGATTTGTGGGTCTTTCGTCTTCAACAATATAGGCTATTTTTCCTTGTCTTTTGTATTATCGGGCCCTTTTGCGATTGAAGGGCATTGCATGTAAGAAGTGGTTCGAGATATTCAGAGAAAATAGCTCTTTCCATAGAAGCGCGGGAGGAGATTCAGTGGTGGTTAAGGAACATGGAAGCTTGGAATAGGAGAGCGATTTTTGGGTAGAATCCGGAATTAGTAATGGCTTGATGCGAGATTAGATGGTTGGGGTGCCCTTTGTGGTTCGGTGTCAACAGGTGGTCTTTGAAAAGAGTAAGAGGCAAGTTTACTTAAATTGTCTAGATTTGCTGGCAGGAACTTTTGCAATAAGATGTTTCACATGGAACAAGTTGAAGTGTTCGGTACTTTTGAGAATGGACAGTGTTTCAGCGGTAAGATATGTGAACAAGTTATGGGGTATGAGGTCCAAAAATCAGATGGATCTGACGCAAGTCTTTTGGGAGTTTTGTTTGATGTGTAATTTATCGGATCTGAAAGAGACATGTTAGTGATAGATTCCTTACCTTAGAATATCCCCAGGCGTCAGACTGGATCTGGAAAGTTTTTAGTCCGCAGTACCCCTGCGCATTGGTAAGTGGCGTCGTGCTGCTCCGCGTCCGTCGCTGGTGTCGTAAGCGCCGAGATAACGTCACAGAGGCTACTTAGACGCCACCCATGGGTGCTGAGGCCAGTTCTTTCTATTTTCGCGCCAGCAAGCGCAGATCCAATCTGAAAGAGACACGTTAGTGATAGATTCCTTACCTTCGAATATCCCCAGGCGTCAGACTGGATCCGGAAATTTTTGCGTAGCAATACCCCTGCGCGTCGGTAGGCGTCGTCTGCGGCTCCGCGTCAGTCGTCGGCGTAGTTAGCGCCGGAATGACGTCGTCGGAGTACTTAGACGCCGCCCATGCGCGCTGACGTCAGTTCTGATACACAGCTTTTCCGCGCCAGATACGCAGAGCCATGATAGATTCCTTACCTTAGTTCTTCTTTTTTCCGCGCCAGCTAGCGCAGATCCGGAGAAGCTCTACCCCTAGTCATTTTTTGACTAAACTTTTTGATCTTTTTGATCATTTTTCTACTTGAGTCTTCGACTCCATCGGTGCCGGTAGGGATGCCCGGGTTCAAGCCCTGTTCGAAGTGCGACCGACTGATGTCGGTCACGGACCCCCATCGCCGGTGCCTGAAGTGCTTAGGCCTCGACCACGACGACCGCACCTGCTCCGACAGCCGGGCCCTGACGTCGAAGGCTAGGCGGGAGCGGTCCCGCAAGCGGTTGAGCTCCGGCAGTCGGCCCCGCGCCATTCCAGGTCCCAGTCCCACGGAAGGTCGATGGACCGGTCGCGGGGTCGGAGTCCCCGCAGCTCCGGGAGTGGACATCGGTCGTCGGGATCCAAGTCCTCAGGTAAGAGGCATGAGAGGTCGGAGCGGCATCATCGCTCCTCCGACTCACCCCGACGCTCGCACGATGCGGTCGGGGGTTCGGGCGACACCGCCCACGCGGCTCCAAGAGAGTCGCACACGTCGCCGCCTGCCCCACACCTTCAGGTCCCTGGGCACGGCGCGACGCCGGAGGAGGTCGAGCGGTGCCTCATGGCCATGAGGTCCCTCCCTCCTCAGCCGGGTCCCGCGGCGCCTTCGGGCCCATCAGTCCCGGCTGGAGGCACTAGCGGGTCGGGCGCGGGTCGGGCGCTTCAGCCCCGACGCCGCCGGGTGCTTCGGCCCCGACGCCGCCGGGTGCTTTGGCCCCGGCGACTTCGGTCCCGGCGCCGCAGGACCTCACCGTACCCGCTTCCGGTTCCGGGTCGTCGCTGGTCGACCTCACGACCTCACCGGCGCCGGCCCCGAGGGTGTCGCCCGTTGTGGACGCCGTCCCCAATCTTCCCTTCGGTCCGACTCTGGCGCCGGAACGGCGCCGTTGGGCGCCGCTTCCGACGGCCTTTGGAGATTTTTATTTCCATGAGTAGGCCCAGTCTGTTGACCCTGAGTTACAGGAGACTGGTGACGGAGGTGATTGGGAGGGGTCTGAGGATCCTCTGGCACAGGAGTGCCAGTCTCAAGAGGACTGGACATATTAGCTTGGGGAGGCCAGTGGTATTGACACCTCGCCAGACACTGGATTTGTCTCCCCTCCCACCGTGGCTACGGAGGAGGGGGCTGCTTATAGTGTAGTGTTAACGAGGGCAGCCAAGGCCTTGGGCCTTGAGCTCCCCGTTGCGGCCGTGAGGACTAACCTCACTGAGGTTCTTAAACCGCAGGCAAGCTCCAGTGAGCCTCTGCTGCCGTTTAATGAAGCCTTATGTGACGTTCTTGTGGGCACTTGGTCCAAGCCCGCCACAGGTCCGCCTGTGGATAGGAATGTGGCCAGACGCTACTGCCCGGCTCCGGGCGACCCTTGCTTTTTGTCCACCCATCCCACCCAGAGAGTCTGGTCATCCAGTCCTCTACTTCCCAGACCGCATTCCCGTCGGCCCCGCCCGATCGGGAATCCAAGAGGTACGAACAGTTCGGGAAGAAGGTGTTCTCGTCCCTGAGTTTGGGACTGCAGTCTGTCAATACCGCATGCCTCTTGGGCCGCTACACCTACACCCTGTGGGACACGGTCGCGGACGTGCTGCCACAATGTCCGGAGGAGGTCCGGGCTAAACTCGCCCAAGCCCTTGCGGAGTGTCGAGATGCAGCGCGATATTCCATCCGGTGTGGGCTGGATACCATGGACTCATTGGGGAGGGCGATGGCAACGACGGTGGCGGTTCGCCGCCACACCTGGTTGAGGACCGCCAACTTTTCGGCCGATGTCCAGTCCACTCTTCTGGACATGCCGTTCGATGGCCGTCGCCTCTTTGGCGACAAGGCAGACCATGCGCTTGAGCGTTTTAAGGACTCCAGGGCTACGGCCAAGTCCTTGGGCCTCTCGGCCACACGCCAGCAATCTGGTGCCTTTCGCTCCTTTCGTGGCCACGGAAGGGGCGCCCCCACACGAGCTGCCAGCCATGCACAGCAGAATGTTTAACAGCGCGGTGGCGGCCTTGGAAACCGCCGTAGCGGTGGTCGGGGACAACGGCAAGGCCAGTCCACACTTCCCTCCGCAGCACCTGCCTCAAAACCTTCCCAGTCCGTGTTTTCAGGCCCATGTGACGCCAGTGGGTGGCAGGGTTCTCCATTACATTCTCCACTGGCGCAATGTCACGTCAGACAGGTGGGTGCTGCAAATTGTCCGAAGGGGCTACTCCCTCCCCTTCGAGGCGTCCCCTCCAGCCATGCCACCGCAATTCCACCGCGTGTCGGGGGATCACTTGCAACTTCTGCAAGAGGAAGTCACGGCCCTCTTAGCCAAGGGGGCCATTGAGCGCGTTCCTGGGCCAGAAATAGGGTGTGGTTGTTATTCCCACTACTTTCTGGTACCCAAGAAGGGCAAAAGGGGCCTACGCCCTATCTTGGACCTACGGAAAGTCAACGGCTTACTCCGGAAGGAGAAGTTCAAGATGCTGACTTTGGCTCAGGTCTTAGCTGCCCTGGACCCCGGAGACTGGATGGTAGCGTTGGACTTGCAGGACGCTTTCTTTCACATCCCCGCCCTGCCGCCCACCGGCGTTACCTGCGGTTCACGGTAGGCCACGAGCACGATCAGTTTACCGTGCTCCCCTTTGGCCTTACAAGCGCCCCAAGGGTGTTCACGAAGGTGATGGCGGTGGTTGCAGCTCATCTGCGAAGGTTAGGGGTGCCAGTCTTCCCCTACCTCGACGACTGGTTGTTGAAGGCGGGCTCGCCCCAGACAGTAGTCAGCCACCTCTAGACTACGGCCGACCTCCTGCACTTGCTGGGGTTCTCATCAATGTGCTGAAGTCGCACCTGTGTCCCTCCCAGAAGCTCCTCTTCATCGGAGCGGTTCTAGACTCTGCGCAGTTTCGGGTTTATCCTCCCGAACAGCGGGTTCGGGATATTCAGGCTCTGATTCCGATCTTTCAGCCTTTATCCCGGGTCTCGGTCAGGTTGACGCTGCGGCTTCTGGGGCTGATGGCCTCCGGCATCCTTCTGGTGCATCACGCCCGGTTGCGGATGCGGGCTCTGCAGTGGGACCTGAAGTTTCAGTGGGCCCAGCATCAGGGCAACCTGTCCGATCATGTCTTGATCTCGGAGGGCACTGCGAGACAGTTGCAGTGGTGGCTCACGGACCACGATTGGGTCAGTAGCAGATCCCTCTCCCTACCCCACCCGGAGCACGTGGTTGTGACGGACGCGTCCCTCCAGGGCTGGGGAGGCCACATGGGAGAGGCGGAGATCAGAGGCCTCTGGTCTCCGGCGGAGTCCAAGCTCCATATCAACTTTTTGGAGCTGCTGGCGATCCGTCTAGCACTGAAAGCATTCCTCCCCTCTGTCCGGGGGAGTGTAGTGCAGGTGTTCACGGACAACACCACTGCCATGTGGTACTGCAACAAACAGGGCGGGGTGGGCCCTATGCCAGGAGGCTCTGCGCCTCTGGCAGTGGCTGGAACATCAGGGCGTGACCCTGGTGGTTAAACACCTGGCAGGTTCTCTGAACGCCAGGTCGGACGAACTCAGCCGTCGGTGCATGATGGATCACGAATGGCGTCTGAACTTGGACGTGGCGCAAGGCCTCTTTCAGCAATGGGGAGAGCCTTGGTTAGATCTATTCGCCACAGAAGAGAACGCGCAATGTCATCAGTTCTGCGCGTTGGAATTTCCAAGGCGGCACTCGCTCGGAGACGCTTTTCGTCGCGAGTGGAGATGCGGTCTATTGTAAGCCTTTCCGCCTATGCCACTTCTGCCCAGAGTGCTGAAGAATATCAGGCGCGACCGGGCCCAGGTTATCCTTGTGGCTCCGGACTGGGCACGAAGATACTGGTATCCCGAGCTACTCAGCATGTCAGTCGATCCCCCGATTCGTCTGCCTCTTCGGGAGGACCTTCTGTCACAGCAGCAGGGGACAGTTCTCCACCCGAACCTGTCCAGTCTCCACCTACAAGCTTGGAGATTGAGCGGCGGCAGTTGAGGCCCTTTGACTTGCCTCCCGAAGTCTGTAATGTCATTCTGGCAGCCAGGCGTCCCTCCACAAAGTCGGTATACGCCTGCAGGTGGAACAGATTTGTGGCATGGTGCACAGCAAAGGCTGTGGATCCACTCTGCCCCTCTTTCTGAGGTTCTCTTTTCCTTCTTTCTCTTGCCCAGCAGGGCTCTACTCTGGGCACTATCAAGGGCTACCTTTCTGCCCTTTCCGCCTTCTTAAGGCTACCTGATCAGCCATCTTTGTTCAAGTCCCCAATTGTAAATAGGTTTTTGAAGGGCATCACACACATGTTCCCTCCTGTTCCTTTCGTGATGCCCCAGTGGGACTTGAACCTTGTTCTTACTTACCTGATGTGTGCTCCCTTTGAGCCACTCCATAACTGTCCTCTCTGTAGGAAGGTGGATATCTGACTATGGTTACCCCCAACTTTTTGCCTGGTGTTTTGCTGGTTTTTGATTTAGTTGGCCTGGGATCCTGCTATTCAGGACCCCAGGCTTCCTGCTCTCTCTGTTAAAATGGACTCCATGTACCCTAGGTACATATCTAATTGGATACTGAGTCACCTTATCAGTCCCTGTACAGTATACCTTAGGTATCCAGGGCATAGGTGTACCCAGGGCCTACCAGGGGCTGAAGCATGTAGTATGCCACCCCTGGCTGGCCATCTAAAACTGACACAACTGGCTGCACGACAGCTGGGGCAAGGTGGTGTAAACACCCTTTGCTGTAGATATAGTATACCTATATCTAACCCTAAAATGGACACATATCCTCCTATCAGTCACTTCTATGGCAGGCCTTAACAATCCTGAAGGCAGAGTGCTTGGAGTTATGTTATGTGAGATGGTGCTCTGGCATGAGCTGAGCCCGTCTGCAGCTTGCGGAACCAAGTCCTAATAGCTGTTCCATGATAACGCTATACCATATACTCTTAAGTGCATTATCAACCTCGCAGTTAAATGCTAACTCTGGTATAACATTATCAAAACATGTCGAGTAAGGTGTCATACGAATTGGAATACTACCCCCTCGCCAATTCTGGCGACGGGGGTAGCATTCCACCCTTCTAGAGGGACACAACATGTATGTAACTGTGAACCCCAGTTAAAGTTAACTCGAGCCTTGGCATCACGAAATGGATGCTGCCACCACAGACACAAGTCTGACCTCCTGCTGCTGGGAGTCCTTCCAGCGAGGGCGGCTTGGACAAAGGGTTTCCTGCCTTGGGAGGTGCTAGCACCACCCCAGACGGGATTTTGTGTATTGGGTAGGATAGGCCTGAAAGGAATGAGACATGCCTGGGGCACACAAGGTGCCCTGTGCATACACCGGTTCAAACCAGTTGCTGGGGCACTCCAGCCCCAGCTCTGGCGGGAAACCGGACAAAGGATAGGGGGTGTAACCACCCCCCTTCCTGGCCCCACCCAGGGGAGGGACCTAGTCAGTAGTGCAGCCCCCTTTAGCAGGATAACGGTAGGAGCTGGTCCCATTCCAAATTAGATTAATCCTGAACTACTCTACAAGAAGAAACTCTGGACTTCGACGTTCTGCTCCACAGAAGACTGAAGAAATCTCCATTGTGGGCAAGGAGTGTCCACCCTGCAACTGCAGGCACCATCACGCGACCAGCGGCTTCACTTTGTCGTCTTCCCTCGAGGATCCAGACTTCAGAGCCCGACGAGACTCTGATTCCCAGACCTCTCCGACCTCAACCTACATCTGCAGCACAGCTGAGATCCGTGGGTGCGACGAGACACATGGGACCGGCCATCTTGAACGAACCTGCACTCCGCTTCCAGCACGACTCCCGAGGTAAACTCAACCAAGTGCTTTGGGGACTGAGAAGTCCCAGCCCCGAGCAGCCCCTGCACCGAAGATCAGCCCTCCAGCATCCACGAGATCTGCGTGGGGCCCTTCTGGTTGTCTGCTGCTCGACGCGTTGTCTGGTCACTTGCCGGCTAGCTTGTGGCCTCCTAGACGACGAACCTTTGAATCTTTGCTGCTGGTCTGGTTGCTCCAGACTGGCCCTTGTTCCCTTCCAAAAGAGGGGCACCCCGGACTCCCCTAGTCCGCACCAGATGTCTTTTCCACTCACCGCGTGGGTTGCCTTTGCCAAGGCCTGTTGACTCCAATTCCGGATCCGACACGCCGACAGCGAGAGCCTGCGTGGGACAGATCGTGCCTCCATCCTGGTCGTCGAAGACACCTCCTGGTCCACGTGGCTGCAGAGTCAAGCGTCCACTCTTCACCTGATCGCGACGACAGCATCTGGTTCCTTCCTGGTTCCACACCGGTCACTGGCTAGGGACTTTGAACACTGTCCCCTCTGCTTTCGGGTCCTCTTCTTCACAGATCCACCCTTGGATCGCACCGGACATCTTCCTCCTGGTCGCCTGCAGCATCTTTTCTTTCAGGCTCCATTGACTTCAACGCGAGGACCCGACACACTTTGGCACCTATGCACCCGCAGCCCGTGGGTGAGGTAACGAGAGCATTTCGGTGCTCAAGGGTAGTTTAACTGTCCTAGTGTCCAGTTCCACAGTCGTTTTAGTCCTACCTAGTCAAGATTGTCCATACTCACCTTTAACTTGAACTGTACTGTCCATAGACGTTGTTACGCATCTCGCATGTGAGTTCACACTCTGCACACGCGTTCCGTGGGCCTCCTATTACTTACCTAGAGTTAGTGTAGCGTGGTCCCATCGATCCTACAGCCTCTGGACAGCTCCATTCCTTTTATCGACTTTCACATTCCACTTACTTAGTATATGGTTTGTCGTGCCCCTAGGGCACCATTGTAATTTTGTGCAACTTGTCGTATTTTTCTTAAGAGATTGTCATGTGCTTAGCCCTCTGACCTCATAAAGAGTTCAGAGGTGTTGTTATTAATAAATATACTGTTTATTTTCATAACAACCTGTGTGGTGTCCTTTCATCTGGTATTCAAGGGGTTATATTGTGGTAAAACAGCTGGCTTCACATGCCAAAAGAGTTTAGCCTAAGACTGCTTTGTCCATGCTACTATTAGGATAGCTGGTCTATAAGGTTGACTTACAACCAATCACCATAAGGGTTGTTTGGACTGATACAAGGTGATCACTAGAATTAGTGAGCATCATATATCAGGCCAACTTCTCACACTCTCCGTCTTCTTATTTTGAAGACTGCTTTCCTAGTTGCCATCACCTCTGCCAGGAGAGTGAGTGAGCTCCAGGCTCTTTCTTCCACACCTCCTTTCCTCTCTGTTCATCCGGACAAGGTTGTGTTGCGGACAAGACCTTCTTTCCTACCCAAGGTTGTCACGGCCTTCCACATCGGGCAGTCCATTACTTTGCCCACCTTCTTTCCGCCTCCGCATCCCTCGAAAGAGGAAGAGAGGCTCCACCGTCTGGACCCAAAACGTGCGCTCTCTTACTATCTGGATCGCACACGCTAGTTCCGGGTGGATGACCAACTCTTTGTTGGTTACGTGGGCGCTAAGAAGGGAAAGGCGGTGCACAAGCGGACCATCTCTCGGTGGATCATCTTGTGTATCCAGGCATGTTACTCCTTGGCTAAGAAGGAGCCCCCTGTTGCATTAATGGCTCATTCCACTCAGGCCACGGCGACTACCACTGCCCTGGGCCGAGGAGTGCTTTTGCAGGACATTTGCCAGGCAGCTACGTGGGCCTCGCTGCACACGTTTGCAAGACACTATTGCCTGGACAGTCAAGTTCGGAGGGATGGCTTCTTTGGCCGTTCCGTCCTCCAGGACTTTCTGGTGTGATTATTGGTTCGCAGACCCACCACCGGGGTTGGTATTGCTGGGGTATCTATTCTAAGGTAAGGAATCTATCACTAACGTGTCTCTTTCAGATGCACACGTTAAACCTTGTGTAACGATATATCTGTAAGAGACATTAGTTAGTGATAGATTCCTTACCGACCCACCTATCCTCCCTGTTCTGCCACCCAATATCTAGGGTTAAGGTCATCCCCTTTAAGGGCCCTAGTTTCATGGCACCAGTGTTGGTTCTATCATGGCTCTGCGTATCTGTGTATCAGAACTGACGTCAGCGCGCATGGGCGGCGTTAAAGTACTCCGACGTCATTCCGGCTCTAACGACGCCGGCCACGGACGCAGAGCCGCGGACGACGCCTGCCGGCGTGGAGGGGTATTGCTATGCAAAAAATTTCCGGATACAGTCTGACGCCTGGGGATATTCTAAGGTAAGGAATCTATCACTAACTAATGTCTCTTACAGATATATCGTTACACAAGTAGTAACTTGTGCTTTCGTTCCTTTCATGGCCACAGAAGGGGCGCCCCTACATGTTCGTTTAGCCAGAAGCCTGCGCAGAACCAACCTCAGGACGGGAGTGGAGGCCGCCGTGGCAGCACGGGGGGCCAGCGTGCTGGTCAATCCACTTCTGCTCCCGCAGCATCAGCCTCAAAGCTTTCCTAGTCCGAGCTTTGGGGTGCACCCCACGCCGGTGGGCGGCAGGATTCAACATCACCTCCCCCACTGGCATTCTGTCACTTCGGACAGGTGGGTGCTGTAAATCGTCCGAAGGGGTTACTCCTTCTTCGAGTCTGCCCCCCCAGCCATGCCACCTCAGTTCTACCGCATGTCGGGGATCGCTTTGCTCTTCTCCAACAAGAAGTCACGGCCCTCTTGGCCAAGGGGGCAATAGACTGTGTTCCTGGGCCAGAAGTAGGACGTGGTTGTTATTCCCACTGCTTTCTGGTCCCCAAGAAGGACAATGGGAGCCTACACCCCATCTTGGACCTCAGGGACGTCAATCGCTTCCTCCGGGAGATGTTCAAGATGTTGACTCTGGCTGAGGTCTTGGCTGCCCTCGACCCTGGAGACTGGATGGTAGTGTTGGACTTGCAGGACACATATTTTCACATCCCTATCCTGCCGGCCCACTGGCGTTACCTGCGGTTGACGGTAGGCCAGGATAATTTTCATTTTGCCGTGCTTCCCTTCGGCCTTAACAGCGCCCCTCGGGTGTTCACGAAAGTGATGGCGGTAGTCGCAGCTCATCTGCGCAGCTCAGGTGTGTCAGTCTTCCCCTACCTCAACGACTGGTTGTTGAAGGCGGGCTCGCCCCAGGCAGTCGTCTCCCACCTTCAGACTACGGCCGACCTCCTGCATTTACTGGGGTTCTCCATCAATGTGCCGAAGTCGCACCTGAGTCCCTCTCAGAAGCTCCCCTTCATCGGAGCGGTTCTGGATTCAACGTGGTTTCGGGTTTATCCTCCTGAGCAGCAAGTCTGGGATATTCAGGCTATGATTCCGATCTTTCAGCCTCTACCCCGGTCTTCAGTCAGGATGACCCTCCGGCTCCTGGGCCTGATGCCCTCCTGCATCCTGCTAGTGCAACATGCCAGATGGAATATGCGGGCTCTGCAGTGGGACCTGAAGTTCCAGTGGGCACAGCATCAGGGCAACCTGTCCGATCATGTCCAGATCTCGAAGGGCACTGAACGACAATTGCAGTGGTGGCTCACGAATCGCGATTGGGTCAGTGGCAGATCCCTCCCCCTTCCCCAACCGGAGCACACAGTGGTGACGGATGCGTCTCTTCTAGGATTGGGTGGCCACTTGGGAGAGGGGGAGATCAGAGGCCTCTGGTCTCCGGCGGAGTCCCTGCTCCATATTAACCTTTTGGATCTTTGGGCGATCCATCTTACACTGAAGGCATTCCTTCCCTCTGTCCGGGGAAGTGTAGTGCAGGTGTTCGCGGACAACACCACTGCCATGTGGTATTGCAACAAACAGGGCGGGTGGGGTCGTGGACCCTATGTCCAGAGGCTCTGCGCCTCTGGACATGGCTGGAACATCAAGGCATTACCTTGGCGGTATAACACCTAGCAGGTTCTCTGAACACCAGAGCTGACGACCCAAGCCGCCGGTGCTTGATGGATCACGAATGGCGTCTGAACTCAGACGTGGCGCAAGGTCTATTTCTGCACGGTGAAGAGCCTTCCTTAGATCGATTAGCCACCGAAGAGAACGCGCAATGTCATCAGTGCTGCATGTTGGAATTTCCAAGGCAGCACTCGCTCGGCGACGCTTTTCATCGCGAGTGGAGTTGCGGTCTGTTGTACGCCTTTCCGCCTATATCACTTATGCCCAGAGTGCTGAAGAAGATTCTGCGCGACCGGGCCCAAGTCATCCTTGTGCTTCCGGATTGGGCACGAAGATACTGGAATCCCGAGCTACTCAGCTTGGCTATTGATCCCCCGGGCCCACTGCCTCTTCGGGAGGATCTTCTATTGCAGCAGCAGGGGACGGCCCTCCAATCGAACATGTCCAGCCTCCACCTCCATGCGAGATTGGGAGGCGACAGTTCACAGCTTTCGATCTTCCTCCTGAAGTCTGTGATGTCATTCTGGCAGCCAGGCGTCCCTCTACTAAGACTCTATATGCCTGCAGGTGGAACAAATTTGTGGCATGGTTCACAGCGAAGACTGTGGATCCCCTTTCTTCCCCTCTTTCTAAGGTCCTTCTGTTCCTTCTATCTTTGGCCCAGCAGGGCTCTGCTCTAGGCACTATCAAAGTTTATCTTTCGGCCATCTCCGCTTTTCTAAGGCTTCCAGATCAGCCTTCTCTTTTTAGTCCCCGGTTGTTAACCGTATCCTCAAAGGCATTACACACTTTTCCTCCTGTGCCTTTCATAATGCCTCAATGGGACTTAAATCTTGTCTGGGCCTATCTGATGTGCACTCCCGTTGAGCCCCTTCATCTGTCTTGTACGTCTTGTCACTCTAAAGACGTCTTTCCTGGTAGCAATCACCTCTGTCAGAAGAGTGTGAGATCCAGGCTCTTTCTTCTAAACCTCCTTTCCTTTCTGTTCACCCGGACAAGGTGGTTTTAAGGACCCGTCCTTCTTTCTTGCCAAAGGTTGTCACGCCCTTCCACATCGGGTAGGCCGTCACTTTGCCCACCTTCTTTCCGCCTCCGCATCATTCAAAAGAGGAAAAGAGGCTCCACCGTCTGGACCCAAAACGTGTGCTCTCGTTCTATCTGAAGCGCACACACCTTTTCCGGGTGGATGACCATCTCTTTGTTGGCTACGTGGGTGCCAAAAAAGGTCAGCCCGTGCACAAACGCACCATCTCTCGGTGGGCCGTTCTGTGCATCAAAGGATGTTACTCGTTGGCCAAGAAGGAGCCTCCTGTGGGGCTGCGTGCCCATTCTACCAGGGCAACAGCAGCCACTGCTGCCTTGGGACGTGGCGTTCCCTTGCCGGACATTTGTCAGGCAGCTACATGGGCCTCGCTGCACAGGTTTACCAAGCATTACTGCCTTGACAGACCAGTCAGGAGAGACCGCTTCTTTGGCCGTTCTGTTCTGTAACTTTCTGGTGTAATCTTGTTTGCAGACCCACCACTGGGGTTGGTAGTGCTGGTGTATCTATTCCAAGGTAAGGAATCTATCACTAACATGTCTCTTTTAGATGCACAAGTTACTACTTATATTTATCTGTAAGAGACATTAGTTAGTGATAGATTCCTTACCGCCCCACCCATCCTCCCCGTTCTGCGAACTGATTTCTAGGATTAAGGTCATCCCTTTCAGAGCCCTAGTTTCATGGCACCAGTGGTCCGTTTCTTGCATGGCTCTGCGTTCCTGGTGCGGAAAGTCGTGTACAGAACGGATGTCAGCACGCATGGGTGGCGCCTAAGTAGTCTCCGTGACGTCATCTCGGCGCTTACGATGCCAGCGACGGACGCCGAGCCGCACGACGCCACCTACCGACGCGCAATGGTACTGCTGACGTAAAACTTTCCGGATCCAGTCTGACGCCTGGGGATATTCTAAGGTAAATAATCTATCACTAACTAATGTCTCTTACAGATATATCGTTAAACAAGTAGTAACTTGTGCTTCAAGCAGAACATATACGGTAAATGAACAATGTGGTGGTAGATTAGTTTTCAAGGAACATCAGAGATTCCAGCGATTGCAGGTTGGACAGGACAATCTTCTTACAGATAGAAAGTGATTAGGGTCCTTTTGGGGTCGATCTGTTTATGAGCAGGCTGAATGCACAGTTAAGGTTTTTCAGTTGGTGTCAGGATCCGGAGTCAGAGGGGATGGATGCATTCCGTCAGGACTGGAGAAGCCTTCACCCTTATGCGTTTCTACCTTTTTCAATGATTGTTCAGATGGTTTGCAAACGGAAGAAGCCAGTTGTGGTCCCTCCTCTCTGGAGGGCCCAAGTTTCGTTTCCAATTCTTTTGGAGTTCTCTTTCTGATTCAGTTACCACATTTTTAAGGAATTCTGGTTGGTCCAGCAGGAGAAATGCACAATATGGTGAGTATGAGTCAGTTGAGGCTTATGGCGTGGAACATTTCAGGAGCACATTGGGAGGTGCCAGGCCTTTCACAACAGACTTTGATGCTTATCAAGGAATCTTGTACACCAGGTACAAGGAGGTTGTATAGGCTGGCGTGGCAGAAATGGTTTTGCTGGTGTGTGGAGATGGATTTTGATAATTTTTAGTGGATGTAGTAGATGTGGTTGATTATTTATCAGAGGTTTGTCTTATAGAACTATTAATGTACATAGATCTGCAATTGCTACTGGGCATTGTCTGGTAAAGGATTGTCTGTGAGGCAGGATGTTTTGGTAAGGAGGTGTAGTGAGCTGGGTTCTTGTTGCAGTACCGCCCACTTTTTGCATGGTATTGATGCAACTTTGACTGAAGTGTACTGGGCTTCTACTAACCAGTTCCCCTGTAATAGTGTTCTTTCCCGAAGAATGTTCAGTTTGCCCCAATTGGCAATACCTTTAGCACACTCAAAGTCCCTAGTAAATATTACCACTGGTACCTCAGGCCTGAGACACTGAGGGTCCATAAGGGCAGCAGCACAAATTGTGCCACCCTAAGGGACGCCTCACCAAACACATGGAAGGCTGCTATTGCAGGCTGCGCGTCCTGGTGCAGACAAAAGTGGAAACTCGACATGACACACATCCCTGTGTGCCATGTCACCTAACAGTGCATGTGATATTTGTAAGTCTCCCCTACAGCAAGCCTGGCAGCCCTAAGGCAGTGTGCTGAATATTACATGTGAGGCATACCTGCATAAGCAGATATGCCCCAGTGCTGGCCAGTCCCATTACTGCCAGCACAAGTGACCAGGGAAGCCATTTTAAAACGCGTTCCCTTGGTACATGACGGCTTCACTGAAGTTAAGGATGTTTGGTATCAAACATCTCGTATTGATGAATCCACACTGATTCCAGTGATGGATTTGCCAATAAATGCACCCAGGGAGGGCATCTTAGCAGTGCCCCCTAGAAACCTACCAGACTCTGGTGTTCTCCCTGACTGATTTCTGCCAGCCTGCCACCCGAGACACTGTTCAGACCTCCAGGAGGCCCAGAACAAAAGCCTGTCCAGGAAGGAGGTGTAAAACCCCCTACCGCTGGATGACCTGCTAATTAGCCTCCCCAGGTGGGCAATCTTCAAAGAGCTGACGCCATTGGAATGCAAGTCTGGCTCCCCTCACTGGAGAGGAAGCTGCTCCCCTTTGCCCAAGACTCTTGCAGCAGCTCAGATTCAGCCAAAGGAGTTTCCTAAAGGTGTGTAGAGTGGGGGAACGTCTGAGGTTGAGCGGGAGCTCGTTCCAGGCCTTTGCCGCTATATAGGAGTAGGCTCTTCCGCCTGCTCTGGCTCTGCAGATGGGCGGGGTTTGGGCGAGGTCGGTGGAGGTTTCTCTTAAGTATTGGTGTCCGGTGTTGTGGAGGGATCTGTAGATGTGAGTGAGTAGCTTGAAGGTTATTCTCTTCTCGATGGGGAGCCAGTGGAGGTCCCTTGGTGTTGGGTGATGTGTTCATGTCGTGAGATGCAGTTGACGAGTCTGGCAGCGGTGTTCTGTATGGTCTGGAGTTTTGGGAGCAGAGATCTGTGGAATCCGGCGTAAAGGGTGTTTCCCTAGTACAGTCTGCTTGTTGTGAGTGAGTGGGTGATGGTCTTTCTGAATTCTGAGGGGATCCACTTGAAGGTCTTGTGAGGGATGGGGAGGGTGTTACAGCACTTGGAGGAGACAGCGTTGACCTGTCGGATCATGGTGATGGAGGAGTCGAGTAGGATGCCGAGGTACTGGGCCTAGTCCGTGGGAGGGGGTGGGGTTTCCGAGGGAGGTAGGCCACTAGGTGTTGTCCCATTCTGAGGGGGGTGAGTACGAGGACGTCTGTCTTCTCCGAGTTGAGCTTCTGACACCTGCTGCTCATCCAGGATACAACGTTTTTCATTCCTTCCTGGAAGCTGAGTCTGGTGGCGTCTGGTTGCTTCATGAGGGAGAGGATGAGCTGGGTGTCGGCGTAGGATACTATGCTGAGTCCATGCTGTCGGACGATGGTGGTGAGGAAGGCCATGTAGATGTTGAAGAGTGTGGGGCTGAGCGATGATCCTTGGGGTACTCCGCAGTTGATCTCTGTGGGTTCGGAGAGGAAAGGCAGGAGTCTTGCCCTTTGGGTTCAGCCGGTGACGAAAGAGCAGATCCAGTCGAGGAGAGTTCCCTTTATGCCGGTGTGGTTGAGTCTGGCAGTATCCTGGGTGCTGAGCATGCAGCATTGAGGAGTAGGGGCCAGTAGGGTGTCCAGGGTACTGGTTCATATAGAATGTGTGTAGGGAGCAGTAGAGGGGGGTATTGCGGTGCAGTGTAGTGTTTTCTCAAGGACCCTGGAGTACGGTCATCTCGGGGCTGTAGGCAGCATCCTGACTTGTGGAGTGGGGCTGTGCATGACTTATTTTGAGGTAGGGGACAGCGTGCTGCTTCCAATAGACAGTGGCAGTTCTTGTGAGGTGGAATTGAGCTGGGTACAGGGAAAACAAACTCTAATGCTGGGGGAGTGAGGGAGGGTAGTTAGTGTCTTGGAGGTGCAGTGTACTGTGCCCTGAAGACCCCCTACACCAGCTGTGGGTTTCATGCCCCCAGAGGGTGCCCCAGGCATGCCTTGCCCCCGCTCCTTCCCTCCCACCAAAGAGGGACTAGATGGCCATGGGGTACGTCAGGGGCTTTGCGCTCGCTGCCGGTAGCCCATGGTGATGTGGGGACAGTGGCAAGGTGACGCTGGGGGCCTTGGAAAGGAGAGAGTGACGTTTGACTGGGGCCAGGCCTTCTTTGAGCCCCGTCCCCTCTGCAGCCAATGCCCACCAGCCATCTTAGATTGGAGGCTCTGTCCCCCTACAGAACCAAAGCGCAAAGAAAACAAGGAGTATTTCAATTTCTTACTGAATGCACCATATATGGCTTTACAATTTGGAAAATGTTTTTACGTACTTAATGTTGAAAATAAAAAGTAAGTGTAAGGCTACAAGTAATGGGGCACTGCTCCGTAGTAGTGACCAACCAACGAAAGGGAGGGACAAATATGAAAGAGTAACTACTTGGAAACCAGGATTTTAAAGGGCACTGAAATAAACAAATGAAAAGCAATGGGCAGGCTTTAAACTCACAAAGTATATACAACCGGTCTCGAAGGCTTGCCGAAACTTAAAAAAGGGGGGTTTGGCTTTAACAAAAACAAGTTTCCGATTCGGCCACTAAATGGGGAAATATACATAGCGTGTGAATCTAGACGCGCTTCATGCTGTAAAACTATTGTTACAGGTAAGTAACTGGTTTCTTTCTGTAAAATCCTTGATTGGTCTCTTAAAATGATGCTTTGCCTTAACTCATGTGTACCTCCAAGCCATCAAATTTTACTGTTATGGTTGAGCTCCTTCTTGGCATCTGGAAAGCAGATCTTTCAAAAAATCGAATATAGGTTGCAGTTTCTGCTTCCATTGCCACCATCATTTCTTCCCATGTTATGTGATGACCGATGACGGTGGTTGTCCTAGTCTAGACCGGGGCACACGCTGTTTTACCTGTTTTCCATGCGGAAAGGAGGGGTATGGATTTCTTGTATCACGATTATTGATCAAAGTGCAGATAATTTAATTGTAGTGCTTGTATAGTACCAGCAGTGTGATTAAAATTGTTAGGTTTATTAAAATACCTATTTTTAACGTACTATTCATAATTTTGTCATTTCAGTCTGTAGAAGAGGCATTTGTGCCAGTTATCAAATTATGTTTTGATGGAATAGAGGTAGGTAACATTTGGCTGTAGCCATTTTTTTCTAACCTTGTGGACAGTAGTGGAATGTAAATACTTCCTGTTGTAAGAATGAACTTAGAACTTCCCTTTCTGCCCATTTCATAATACAACCCAGTATTTTTTTAATCCTGACATTATTAAAATGAAAATGTTACTAGATTGTAATACTTAAAATAGTGTAACCATTCTCTATCTTTGTCAGTAAAGCACTTGTGTTATTCCAACTTCAAATGGATCTTTTAGTTAAGAAAATGATTTTGCTTCTTCACTTTTTTAATGTTCTTAATAATGATGTGTACCGTCATAAAATTATGCAAAGTTGTCCACTAGGAAATGGCTCTCTTGCTCCTAGTTGAAGTCTGATAATGAGATACTGCTGGTGATGACTGGGATTGCTGTATACAACATGCTTATGATTGTATTTGAGGCACTTGAAACAGTTTGTAAAATTAGTAAGTTAGAATCCTAAGAGTAGGTGCTTAATTATTGTTAGAGCATACTCCGTTTTGAAATCCTTTTATCTTAGTAATACTCTACAGATGGTATTTTATTTAACAGAGCTTCCATTTTAATAGACTAGGATTGTGGTCTGTCAAGCTTCCTAAAAACTCTTCTATATACTCCAAAACTGTGGATGCATTAGCTGCATGCAATGCTGAGAAGTTCTGAGTAGTGGCCTCTTGTTAGACCTGTATGAAATGTCCCTGTCTAAGATTGAAGTAAGAAATTGTGCAACAGTAGATCCTTAGTAGAATGATTTTTTGAAGAAGCTAAATGAACTACCCAAATCGACCCCACATTTAACATAGATCTGTGAGTTAGGGGTGAAATTACTGGGCCATGTGGCTACAGTTAAACTAGTCTTATTTTGAGCTATGCTTTGGGCAGTCCCTGCGCCTCTGGTTTCCAGGTGGAAAAACATTAATTGCTACTTTGTAATGTGAATATTGTGCTATAGTTATAGATGAGCAAACTTTACTAAGAGATTAAGCCAAACTGTTCCTGGAATTACCACTTAGGTCACTATGTCGTTAATTAGAGTTACAATGTAAGAAAGTAAACTAATGAATAAAATGCCATCTAGCATTCTACGTTATGCCCAGGGTGTTAATTTGAACTCAATAATTGTACATGAGTTACCTGGATCAGATGTCTTTGGCGTATGAGATCAGGATGAGATCTTTATTTAAGGGGTCACTTAGGAATTCATCCGTCTGCTGCTTTACTATAATTTTGTTTCCTGGAAACTCTAGACGTTGAGGATGAGATGTACTTTTTCCTTGATGTCATGTTCCTGAAAACCTTTGAAGGGATGGAACACTCATTCTGTTTAGCTCTGGAATCAAAAATGGGAAGGGTGTCTTTCTTCTGTGTAAAAATACATATTTCTTATAATAGTTATGCACCTCTCACTATATTTTGTCCTTTGAGGTGGATTTTCATGTCCTAATTTTAAATATTTGACACAACTACAGCTCTTTGATGTTACAGTATTTTACAGTGAGGCACGCTGCTGGTGTTCTGTTTATGTAGCAGCGACTTCCCTAATGACATTTTACTCACCATGTAAAATGCCCATTTTATACGATAAAAAATAATGCTAGTGATTTGGTAGTCTTCTATATGGTCAGGAAGCCCCAAGTTTAGGAATTCGTGCTCTATCAGAGTACCTGGAATAGGCAGAAAGGAGGGGGGGATGGGGGGGGTTCCAAAAGGTGTTTTCTCCATGTTAATTTCCATAGAAAACCTTTGTCGCGGCTAGAGCCGTACTGCTGACGGAATTACACCAAAGTTTGCAGAAAGGTAGCTCTTGCTCCAGAGTGCACACTTTGCTTTAAATGGTGTAAATCAGTTTGGTAGTTTTTTAAATATTAAAGGAAAACGAAATGTATATATCTGGGCGTAACCTAACCACTTCTCATCGTGAGATCTGATTGGCTGTCAGCACTTAATCCAAGAAGGGCTGACCGCCATCTTGGGACCAATATACATGATAGCACCCCATTAAAATGCATTCTTGTTCATGGAAGATTTTGAGGGTCACCAAAAGGAGTACGTATAAAGAGTGATAACATACTTTAGTTACATTATAAATCATTGGTTGATGGTACCATACTAATTTTAGCAATTGTGGTGTGTTCTAAGGTGATTTTAGCCTGTGAAAAAGCCTTCTGCTGGGATATCATGAATCATGTTTGAGACAAAACTGACATTCTCAGTAAAACATGTACATCCAAAAGGGCAGAGACTGTCAGTTGATTCCTTTGTGTTCTACTGCAGCTTCCCAGAGTGTTCTAAAGAACAACTAGAGTGCTAACAGTCTTACTTATGACAAAAGTATGGCACACCTGAAGCCATCTTGATTGGAATAAACTGGTAACACGTAAAACATTTAATTTAAAAAGGAACAAAATGAGAGGGTTAATTTTGCCATAGAAGTTATGATTAGTGCTGCAGAAAGCAACATTAGGGTACATTTTGAGTGACTTCTCAAATCCTCTCCTATTTCATTAAAACATTCTGACATGCAGACTGAAACATGCACATTTAATACCGGCAGCAGACTTCCAGTTAACTCCCTGGTGAGTAGTAGCTTTACTACAGTGATTTAATGAGCAACTAGAGTGCTAACATTCTGAATCGATGGGGAATGTGTGACACATCTGACTGCCTTCTTGATGGACTCAAAGTAAAAAACTGAAAGCATTTCCTACTGAGGAGACGGCAGTAAATGAGGAAATTAGGAAACTTCATAACAAATAAGTCTCCCAAGCTGACCGCCAGAGAAAAAAGAGCCTAAATGTAGCACAAATATCACCCAGATGTAGCCCACGTATAGACCAAATGACAGAAGTGTGCAAAACACTTTATTTTTAGTTTTTTTGCAGTTTTTTATAGTGCAGACTAGTCCGGTATCGGAGCGTTGCATCTTACTTGGACCCCTTATTGCGTATTTTGCACGAAGCACTTGAGATTGATCTTGCAAAACATTTAACTTTACTGTTCTGTTAAACTGAAGTTGCAACACCTGTTTTAACCTACTGATTTTAATTAATTCTCATTGTTTTGTATTAAGAAAGAGGATTTACTTTTTCTGTGTACAATTTTATGATCTATGTTTCTAAATCAGATTGAGTAAAGTTTATTGAATTGATTTGAAGTCTCCCAAGATGGCCACCAAAGAAAAAGGAGCCCAAATGTAGCACAAATATCACCCAGATGTAGCCCACATGTACTGGTCAGGTATTGGAGTGCTTTACATGAGCGTTGGTTACATCACACAAGGACAAATTCATTTTGGTTATAGGCATGGGGAGATTAAGTGATTTGACCAGAATCGCAGAATGTCGAGCTGAAGCCGAAACTCAAACTTGGTTCCTCAGTTGCGAAGTCTGCAGCTCTGGAAGTAACAGCACATCCTCTCCCCTACATACAACATTTAATCAAGTGGTCAACTGGATTAAAATTTAAAAGAAAAGAAGTCCCTCAGCATAAGGATATCCCTTACGTCGTAATACAACCAACCAAAGAAATGTTATGGAAGGTCGTACTCGACCCAAAGAATAACCGGACAATCCAGTTAAGGCTGTCTTTGCTCACTAAATTTGAAGATAGTGACTAACGTCAGTTTAGAAACTCCGTAAATACATGCAACAAAGAAAGTTATACTATAAAAACTGTTAAAACCATCAGTTTATTTCTTTCAAAGTTAAAAACATATCAAGACTTCAAAATACATGATACAAACATTTCATCAAATAATTATGCACAATACACAGTAAAAAAAACAAGGGTCGACGCGGCGTCTCGGTGTCTTATGTGGATGAGTACACCTACTTCAGGACGTTTTTTTTTTTAAATCACTAAAAAGAAATACAACAATTAAAATTCACTTACTTACAACAGAGTCCTAATATATCATGACGTGTAGCTTCTAGCTTGTCCTCATATATAATCACATATTACAGCGCCCATAGTGTACAAATATTAAATTAAAAAAGGACCAGAAGTTATACATAGCCACTTGATCATTCTTTTCTATAAATGGCTCATGCACATACATAAAGACCAAAAATTATACACAGCCAATTAATCACTGTCTATTATGAATGGCTCCTACACAGCTAGTTGATCACCGTTTTTTTTATATATGAATGGCCCATGTTACATTTATTTCTGTTAGCACGTATCTAATTCCTTACGTATGTACTGATTTACTAGTTCACTTTCTAGTCTGGATATCCTTCTTTACAACCAGCTATGCCATCACATACCTCGAAATTTGAGGGATTTAAGGTAACAGATTATACATAGAAGATACCGCTTCTTGTCCTTCTAGCGGCGTATCTTGTAGTTTTAGAGATGTTTTTTTTTTGAAATTTTCCACCTAAATGATAAATTGTATCAAAACGTTTATTTAAACCTCTATATACAAATGCTTCCTATGTTAGTCTAAACTTCTATATCTAGAAGTCCAGTAATCAAAAAGGCATCCTACCTCGGTTAAATTGCCGCATTGACGAGTTAATTGCTGTACCAAGGGTGACCACCGTTTGAGTAATAGGATCAGACACAATTGTGCTAAAAAAGACAGAAATACACTATGTTTTGTTTATCCTGTCAAACGCTCATTTAATAATAATAATCAGGAGTCTTTCGATATGGTCAAACTTTTGTACCTCTTTTTTATAATCCTGAATATAATCCCATCTTTTTAAGGGAAGTCTTGGGACTGCTGAACAAATAAACGAGGAAAAACGTCTCGATTCTTGCTTACTTCTGCCGTTTTGTTTCTCTCCGTATTACGGCTTTGCTCTGAGGGAAAAGTTGCCCCATGTTAGTATCGGTGTTAACCGGCCCTTAGATAAGCGGCCTCTAAAGTTGGTTTGTCTCTAGTTATATTAATTAAATACCAACGATTAATATTGCTATCACCCCATAGTTTGAATGAAGAATTTTAATATAAAAAAAGGGGGGGGGGGAACCTAGCGCACTGCTACGCTTGTCTCTAATTTACTTGTTCAGATGGGACCTGTTTATATCCATAGGGTACCCCTCATTAACTTTAGGCTTTAGCCGAGTCGACAAAAGCGTCGCTCTGGAGTGCTGGTAGCGCTTAACTTAAAGTTAACCTACATGCGAGTTAATCTATCAAAAAACGTTCAGCTCGTTCGGCGTCTGAACGGCTCTCACGGTTCTATTTCACGTACCTTCGTATACCGCAGCGGCCTCCCTGGCACCGGACCTTGGTACAGCTTTCTGGGAGGTTTGGTGATTCTGCTGCTTTTATGTCGCCCTCAGGGTCAAGGGTCACTAAAGGCTCCCCGATCACGTTACCTGTCGGCCATCTTGGGACGGGTATTATTATCTATAGACAACCTTGTTTTCCAACTTGTAAAAATGTTCTTTTGGGTTTATAATTTTTATCCCCGTTTTTCCTTTTCGTTATTTCACCACGTATTATATCTGAGATTAATGATCATTTAAAATTAAATCTCATCGGAAACGCACTGTATTCTATGCTAGACTACCCAATTCCGGATAATCTTAATGTGTCATGAAGTGGATTTGTTATGGGTTTAACCAAAATTTTCACTAGGTAAAACTCGTAAGTTCTAAGGATCGAAGGAGTCTACAGTATCACCCGTCGCATGTTGCTTGTCCGCCATCTTAAGACGGGTCTTATTATCAGGACAACCTATATCCTTTATTTACAATGTTTTAAGAATGTTATTTAGACATTTTAATTTTTGCATCCTTTCTTCTCATTTGCTTTTTTGCCTTGTGTTATGCCTGCATTAATTGTTTGTACCAAATATACCCTAGATCTCCTAGGAGATACAATTGTTCCATACTGCACTCAAAACTAAGGACAATATTTCCGTGTCAGCCATCTTGAAGTGCGTATGGTGCGTGTTTGAAGCCGATTGATTTAAAAAAAAAGGAGTTACTCATCTAATCTGTAATTCCTACAAGAATTCTCTATACACTTTGTTAATTCTGTATGTTGTGGTGTCTACTAGACTACGCTTTCTTCATATCCGATAGACTTTCATTCAAAAATTAAACACTAAAAACTAAAAAAACTAACAGACCGATTCAGCAACTATTATGAAGATAAAGTTTACACGGAAGGAGTTACCAGGAGAATTGGATGCACTTATAATATCTTTTCCCAATCCTCTTTGTTGTTTAGAACTTTACGGACAGAGTTAAATTTAGTCATATAAAATTGTTCTCTCTTTTTCCTTTTCTTAGTTATATCTCCTCCTCGCATATTCATTTTTATGGATTCCAAGACACACCATTTGATTTCTTGTTTGGTGTGCTTAGCTGTTATCCAATGCTCTACTAATGGTGCACTGTTTTTCTGCGTTTTAATTGCGGACCTATGCTCTTTGAGTCTTATTCTTACTTCTCTCGCTGTTTCCCCTATGTATATTAAATCACAGGGGCACTTAATCAAATATATTAAGTTTTTGACCTACAGTTGTGGAACTCTGAGAATCTATGTACCTTATTGTTTATAATGACTTCTGGGCCTTTGATAATGTCTTTACAGTTACCACATCCACTACATGGAAATGTAGCTGTAGGGAGTGGGGCCTTATCCAAAGTTAGTTGATTAGGGGGATTAATTTCCCTATATGTTTTAACCAGACTGTTTTTGATTGTTTTATTGCGTCTGTATGAGAACATGGGCTTTGGGAGGATGCTGCCATTTTGGTTCGCCACTAGATGTCAGTTACGATTTACTATGTTTTTAATTTTATTATTGATACTGCTGTGATTAGTGACAAAAATCAATGGTGTAGTTTTCTCTTTGATTGTGGTCTTAGTTTTAAAGAAATCCTCTATTAAAATATTTGGCCCTTTTGTAGGAGTGTCTTATCAATTTTTTGGGGTATCCTCTTTCTAAGAATTTCTCTGTGAGGATTTGGGCGTGTTTATCATAGTCTATATTCTTGGTACAGTTTCTCCTCAGACTAAGGAATTGTCCATAGGGTATATTGTTTCTCTGACAGGCTGGATGGTAGCTATCAAAATGTAGCATGGTGTTCCTGTCAGTTGGTTTTGTGAATAATTCCACCATAAGTGTCCCTTCACTATGTTGTATTACTATGTCTAAAAATTCACATCTGTAGTTGCTTATACAATGAGTAAATTTTAAATTAGGGTCTCCCAAGTTGAGCCAATTGATGAAATCAATCAGATCTTCCTCCAGGCCCGTCCAGATAAAAAAGACATCGTCTATATAGCATGTCCATTGGGAAATATTTTCAAAGAATGGTGCTATAGAGTTGAAAATATGTTGTTCCTCAATTCTCGACACATACAGACATGCTAAGCTTGGGGCACAGGTGGCCCCCATGCTGGTACCCTTGGTTTGTTTGAATACGTTTTTTTCAAATAAAAAATATTGTTTTTTAAAATCAAGGTTACACATTCTACAATAAAAGTTGCATGTGGAGTTAAGTCTAAATCATCAATTTGTAATAAATCTGCAATCATGTTGATAGTGTCATCTTGGGGAATATTAGAATATAAAGCTTCTATATCTAAGGATACTAGAAATTGATTTTCAGGATTAAAATTCAGGTTTTCCACCTTTTCAATCATAGACGTTGTGTCTTTTACATACGCTTTCTGTTTTTGAACTAGCGGCTGAAGAAAAATATCCGTATATTTGCTCAAAGGTTCCGTTAGCGAGTTGATACTGGACACAATAGGTCTCATTGGTGGGTCCAAAATGTTCTTGTGCACCTTGGGAAGTCCATAAAGTGCTGGTATGGTAGGACTTTCATTATGGAGAAAGAAGTATTCATCTTGACAGATAACACCATCTTCCTTTGCTAATCCCAGTAGTCTTATGATTTTCTCAGATAGGGAGCTCAGCTCATCTCTGTTGGAAAGACAATAATGCTCAGCATTGTTTAATAGGGAGTACATCCGAGCATTGTAATCCACAGTATCCATGAGAACGATACTGCCTCCCTTATCTGCTGGCTTTATTGTGACAGTGAAATCGTCTTCTAGGGATTTCAACGCTTATTTTTCCATGGTTCTGGATGACAGATTGATTATAGGGGCTTTCTTATTCAATCCCAGTTCTTTTGGCTCCTCGTATTGTAATGACATGGTTGGTATTGTTTCTGTGGGATGTATCCGCCCCTCCCTCTTCCTCTCGGGGGGCCAAATGACTTCTGGCGCTGCTCTAAAAAAGGGAGACTTTCTCTTGTGCTATTGGTAGCTGCTTCCTTTTCTTTATTATTAGATTATTGGTGTGATTCATTATCTGAGTCTGAGCTGGTGTATGGGGTGTCAAAAAAACGCACCTTTTTCTTAGGGAAATTGCGACTAGGCGGTATCCATTGTCGTTTATTTTGGTATTCCTCCTGTGCCTTTTCTTAATAATCTTTTTGGAGGTTTGGATAGACTTTTTCCGTATCATATCGGGCCACATCTTTTCTAAATTTGTTCGATTTTTTGTTGACCATATATTCTCGATATCCCGCTATATCGGTCTGTATTTCCTCCAATTTTCGTTTAGCGTCATCTAAAGCGTCACAATCTCTCAGTTTTGCTTCTAGTTCCTCTATCTCGGCTCTTTCTATAATTAAGACATCTTGGGCTGTCTCTATTATGAGAAGCATCCAGTCTCTGCTGCATCTATTTGCTATCAGAGTCCAATTATCTATGAATTTTTTGACTTTAACAAAGACTCCAGGTTCATTTGTTATCTGCAATCCCTTAGGGATTATACCTTTTTTGCAGTAGTCAATTAGAAAATCTGCGTGCAGTTCTGTCCTTACAATTTTCTTTTTGAGATTCCATAGTTCTCTCCATTGATCCTCTTTGCTGTTGTCAATAATTACAGCTGATGTGTTTCTAGAGGAACCATTAATCAGTTTATTAAACTGATCATCAGTGAAACCATAAGTCTTAATACCTTCCATAAATAAACAATTACGACCCAGCTAACAAGCTGTATTAATACCAAAACCAAAAAGGGAGGTAGCCTCTGAACCAATGCGGGACAGGGTGAACAAATTTAAAAGAAAAGAAGTCCCTCAGCATAAGAATATCCCTTACGTCGTAATACAACCTTATTATGACGTAAGGGATATCCTTATGCTGAGGGACTTCTTTTCTTTTAAATTTGTTCACCCTGTCCCACATTGGTTCAGAGGGTACCTCCCTTTTTGGTTTTGGTATTAATACAACTGGATTAAAAAACATAAAGATAACAAATCATTTAAAAGTTATTTGTTACTATTTGAGAACTCAGAAAATGTGTCCTTATTTTAGTTTTTTAGAGCACTAACCATTATTTCTATACAAATAACACCCTCTCATTTCTATCATTTCTAAAGGAAATGCTTTAGGTATTACAGTTTTGATTACATCAAGATGACATCAGTGCGACCACACTTTTGTTATAAATATAGAATGTTAGCAAGCTAGTTGTTCATTAGGATACTGTTGAGAGGCAGAGGTCAGGGGCACGGACACGGAAAATGGAAGGCAGGTAGGAGGGTGCAGAGGCAGCACAACAGACTATGGAGGGCAGTGGAAACGGGGGCAACAAACCAACAATGTAGGACAGGCAAGAGAGGCTGGGGCAATATAATAGGACATTGTGGTTAGAAGAGGCAGTGGTAGTACAGCCACACATGCCAACAAACCCGAATCAGCCAGGAAACGTCCAATGTTTTTAAGCCCAAATGGGCTTTATTTTATCAGTCTTCTGTCTACAATCTCTTCCGTTTCAATATAAGTCAATGGGGAAAAATCAATTACCCAGTTTTTTTATCAAAATTTCCCTCTTACCATGTTCAAAATGTTAGCAAGTATGGTACATTGTATCATGGAAGGCAGGAGCAATTGGGGTAGGGACATGGACTCGGATAACAGAGGACAGGAGGGACATGGGCATGTGCACCAAACTGACCGTATTACAGGGCAGGCATCAGGGTTTGCAGCAGCACCATACACCACACAGGTCTTGCAGGACGGACGTGCAGCACAACAATCCTTGGAAAGCAATAGGGAGGGGACAAGACCATGGAGAACAGAGTGGAAAGCGGCAATGGTAGCAAGTTGACCATAATGAACAGACAGGAGAGAAAGCTGCAGCATAACAGACCATAAAGGGCAGAAGGAGGGAGGGATCAGGGGCATTACAATAGAACAGGCAAGCCAGGAGGGATGGAAAAGGGGTCTGCATATGGAAAACAGAGGGAAGGGGGCAGGGCAGAAGCAACAAGCTTACCATGAAGGTCATGCATGATGGGCACTAGAAGCACAACACACCATGGAGGGCAACAGTGAGACTATGATGGCATACACACAGAACATAGAGGGAAGGTGAAGGGGGTTAGGGGCAGCTAGCTGACCGCACGGGGAAGGTGGGAGGGGCCGTCGCAGCGCAGGAGACCGTGCATGGCAAGCGGGAGGGTTAGTGGCAGCACAATGGCCATGATGGGCAAGAAGGAGGGGGCAGGGGCATGAACAAAGGACCATGGAGGATAGAAGGGAGGGGTAGGAGCTCGGCACAGGCAAAAGAGTTCAGGGGAAGGGGCCTCACAACTGACCACGCGGGGCAAGCAGGAGGAGCAGTTGCAGCACAACAGACCAAGGAAGGCAGAAGGGTGTGCCAGTAAAATGGACTTTGGAGGACAGGAGGAAAGGGACAGGGGCATGGAACGTGGACAGGCAGAGTGGAGGTGACAGGGACAGGTTACAGTCATCTGACAATGCTAGGCAGGTGGGAGGGGAGTGGCAGCTCAACAGAACACTCAGAGTAGATAGGTTGGGCAGGTCCATAGAACATGGTGGACAAAAAGGGCAGGGGGAAGAAGAGTGGGGGCAGCAAGCTAAGCACAGATGCTAAGCAGGAGGTCAATGATGGGGCATAGAATTGGGCAATGGAGAGCAGGAGGAGTAGACTGGCACATCGTGCTAAATGAAGGGAAGTGGCAGCACATCAGACCATGCATGGCAGGAGGGAGGAGGCTAGTGCATGGATTTAGATAACAGAGGATAGAGAGGAAGTGGATGGAACAGCAAGCGAAGTGTTCAGAGAAGGCAGGTGGCAGAACAACGGCCACACAGGGCTGTAATGAGGGAGCAGGGGCATGGACTTGGACAATGGATGGCACGCTTGGGTGGGGGCAGCACAATGGCAGGCCAGGCCCTGTTTTCACCCCCCCCCCCCACCATCCATTGTGATAGCATCTTACTTAACATTAAAAAAACTTAACATGAAAAAAACTAGAAATTCACCACAAAAGCAAAGATTACAGGGACATTATAGTTAGACTCAGATTTCACTCATACAAAACCAGTGAAATTCAGCAGTTCTAGTTACCTGAGCTAACTATAACTATAACGCCGTCGACACTTTGAAACACCTTCTACACTAAAAACCTTGTGTGTATTGAAATTGTAAAGGTGTTGAATGAGATTTGTTTCCCTTTGACACCATTATTCATCAAGTACAACAAACCGTAAAGCTGTTGCCTAAAAGCCCTTTGTTTGTCCTTTTCCCCTGCTTGTAATGTTTCTCGCGTGTTAAGTAGGGCACAGGCTTGTGTCCCGCTTTCTGTATTATTGAAAAACCTTGTCTACATTGTTAAAAAGTAAATATTAGACCTCTGTCCGTCTGGACATTTCGATTAAATATAGCAACGACGGAGTGTATATTCATTGTCCTCATATTCTCCCTTCTCCAGGGGCCACTGTTGTTTAAAATAATTAACTCCCAAGGTCCCTGGCCGACTTGTTTGGATTCTCTTGTTTCCTTAAATATATTATGTGCATAGCAACACTTGTTTTTTTCTCTTTATTGCATGAATTCCTGAATTTTCGCATCGTGACCAGGCCAATATGGCTGCCAGCTTTTTGGATTAATGTAATATGTAGTCCTTTCTTACTTTAGGCAACAGGAGGCATTTCTACATTTAAGTAAGGGAAGTACAATTACATCTTGTATCGTTATCAAGGTTCGGACAAGCCGAAATGCGTGGATTGTGTCCTCTGCAGATTAAATACTTCCCAACTACAACAGGAGTGCTGATTCCTTCCTTGTTAGAGTGCGAGGAGATTGAATACATATATACATATATATATATAAATATAAAATTCACTGAAAAAACCACAGGTTTCCAGGACGTTATAGTTAGAAATTTACATTTAAAAAACCTTAGATATTCACTGAAAAAACACCGGTTCCAGGGACATTCTAGTTAGTCTGACATTTCACTCATACAAAACCAGAAAAATTCAGCCGTTCTACTTAGCTTAGCTAACTAATAAATCACGCCCCCACAATGCACTGCTGATGACTTCACATATTACATCACTCATAACCTGGTCAGAGACGTCACTGATGACGTCACTGATGACGTCACTGATGGCATCACTGATGACATCATCCACTGACTGTGAGTGTTTCTAAAAAGTTTAAGAATATGATATATATGTGATGATTGAGTCAGTGTGTGACTGAATGCATAAGTGAGTGATTATACGTGTCTGAGTGAATGTATGGGTGAGTCACTACTCTGTGAATGTCTGTATCATTTCTGTTAGTTGGTGTGTAATTGGCTGCATGGGTTGGTAAATAGGTACATGAGTGTCTATGTGGTTTATTGATCGGTTGTCTGAGTACCTTTATAGGTGCCTGGGTACCTTTATAGGTGCCTGAGTGTCTGTGTGTTTTGTGACTACCTGCATGGATGTGTCAGTGGGTGATTCACTGGGTGTATGGGTTCATGAGTGCATCTGCCCGGGGGTGTTTGGGGGTGAGTGAGTGTGCATATGTCTGTGTTGGTGAGTGAATGGATGTCTCAGTGGTGTATGTGTGAGTAACTGCATATGTGAATGGAGAGTATAAGTGACTGTATGTGACCGTGAGTGATTGTGAGAGTGGATGTATGGATGTGTGTGCTTGTGTCAGTGATTGTATAAGAGAGTAAGTATGTGTTAGTATCTGTATGAATAAGTGAGGCGGTGTGTGTAAACTGTGTAGGTGAGTAAATGGCATTGTGAGTGACTCTGGGTGACTGACTACGTGTGTGGGTAACTATGGGTGAGTGGCGGTGTGCGAGTGTCTATGGGTGTATGAGTGCATATAATAGTGCCTGTATTGATGAGTGACTGCATGTATGAGTGACTGTATGGGTGAGTGAGTGAAATTGTGTGTAGACCTAGGAATCAGCGAGTGGGTAGGTACTAACTGCTATTGTTGTGTCTATGGTTTAGAGAATGGTAGTCTATTTTAGAGTGCGTGTATGAAAGGTTATATTAGGGTGTGAGTAAGTGCATCAGAGATTAAGTGGATGATGACATCAGTGATGTCATTTGAGATGTCATTAGTGATGTCACTGACCATGTTATGAGTGATGTAATATTTGACATCATCAGCAGTGCATTGCGTGGGTGTGAGTTTTAGTTAGCTCAGCCAACTATAATGGCTGAATTTCTCTGGTTATGTATGAGTGAAATGTCGGACTAACTGTAACGTCCCTGGAACATGTGGTTTTTTCAGTGAAAATATCTCTCTATCTCTATCTCTCCTCTACGGCATGATATCTATCCCACGACAGGGCCACCCATTATTGCTTACAGGATCCTGGGTATATTGTACAACAGTATCCCCATTTCCTAGTTTATTTCTTTTCTATGACCGGGTCACGCATGCAGCCTCAATCCGATTGACTAAATGCAACTTGATCAGCAAAACTCAGAAATAGCCCAACTTTATACGTGCCACTGGCGTTGCTACTATATTTCAATATTTTCTAGTACGTTTGACTGCAGTGGCATTTTTAAAATGTTTTATGCCTGCCAAAGAAATGAATTTAAGTAAAAGAAAAAAGTCATTCTGAAGTGTTCCCCTTGGAAATATTGCATTGTTTATAAAGCTCTATGGCTTTATTAAAGCCTACATTTCGAATTACTGTTTAGCTTTAGGAACATGGTGTTTGAGGTACATATGTTATGTTGTGTGTTTTGGGGCACAGTTGCACTGGTCCGGCATTTGTCGCTTTTCTCTTGCGACAGTTGTTGTGGTGATTGTAGTCCTTGCTCCAGGTATGAACAAAATAGTAGGGGCTTCAGGATGAGGAGTTCCTCCAACACAGTAGTACCCACAGCACCATTCCCACAGCCATCAACTGCAGTTTTAATTCTTCAGCAAGCACATAAAAGGTGAAATCTTCTATTCTGAATTTTCAAGTTCAGGTGAGGACTATATACCACATATTCTACTAGTTTTCCTTTTTATTTGACACAATTGTGAACTTTATAAATGCTGCTTTGGAAACCAAACCGATATTTTCCAAGACTACACATATTTTGTCACTAAACTGCAATTTCTCCAATTTTAAATAATTTGGTTGTGTTCTACAATATTCTCTGTTTTCTGTTTCCAGATTGATATTTTGTTTGCAAGGCTAGCTCTGCAAACTATACCAGAGGATTTGGACCTGAGAGATGATAGTCTACTTAAAAATTTAGACATTAGATGTATACGAAGTCTTAACGGTATGTATGGCTTTTTATAGTTAAACATTCATGAGAACATACTTATAAGATAATGATTTTATTTATTTATTTTGAAAGTTTATATAGCACGAACAAGATCTTTGCAGATAACAGAGCGCTTTACAAAGGCAGGTGGAGGGTAGGGAAACAAGGGAGCATAGTAGGTAGGTAGGTTATGAGGTAGCATGGCATAATTGGAACGTAGGTCATCAAAACAATGTAGATAATACAAAAATAGAAAATAATACAGATATGAGGGAGCAAGAACCTAAACACTTTAGCCTAATACAAATAAAAACACATGTGCACAATAATCATCAGTTGTATTTATTTAGCATGTAAGCCTCTCTGTAAAACCTTTATCAAAATGCCACATTGTTTTCCTTTACCAAGGTACACTCCTGCAAATTACAATCTCCTCATTTAGGCGACTGCTTCAAAAATTTTGAATGTTACAGTGCTCCATACTGTAATGTTTAGATTAGTTTGTTCATAGTGAATATTTTTTTTTTACCAAATCCCTATATTTATTTTATCACCTTTTTTTTTATTTATTTTAAATTATACGACCATGTACAGTGAGCATATTGCAAGGCACATTCCATATTCATACATTACGTATCAGCATCATGGGTAGGAGTATAATACAAAAATCAACCTTTAAACAGATTCCTGCCAAGCAGATACTTTTTTGTTTAAAATTTGTTTACTGGGATTTTACATTACATGTTACATATTGACATCTTACTTCGTTATAATGCATTGACACAACTTCAATTGGGAGCGGAGTGATTGTAAGTAATAGCATACTCATTTTTACTACATCACAGCCATTATAAAACCCAGACGCTGTAGTAAATTCCTGGGAGGAACCCTCCTGTTGGTTTGTGTCTTTCATCTGTAGTGTCTTACATTCTGGCCGGGCGTGCATCCGATGGGCATTTATGAGTATTCCACGCTTAAGTTTTCTTTCCCAGTGTTATCTTGTCTGAATGTATTCTCATCTGTCATCGGAGCCGTAGCTGCCGATGTGAAACAGCGAACTGTCAACTATGGGGTTGAAACTGGAGGGGTCATTAGGGAGCTATCGGACTGTGTCGAGAGAATCGATAGTGCAAGCGGTGTTGTTGCCATTTTGCGGTCTAGTGACGTGGAGGTCTAATGGTACGTATGTGAGGAGGGGGGTGTTTGAAGCCCTCATATCGGGCTATCCTAGTGTTGAAGAGGAAGGTTCCCGGTATAACTTTTGCATAGCGTTGGTGTGGGGCCCTGTCGCGGGACTTATGCTACTGACCCTGCGGGGGATAGAGGTGGGGTCTGGGATTGGGAGTCTGCTGGTGCTTCCGCCGGGGATGTTTCGTGTGTGAATGTGTATAATAACTGTGCCCATTCTAAGGCAAGGGGATGCTTACGGATTCTCTTTACTTCCTCGTCTGTTAACACTTTTTCCTCTGCTTTACTCCATTTTTTCACGGCGCCTACCCAGGCTGCTTGCGGGGGTCCCGTTGTTGCCCGCCAGTGCATGGCTAGTCCCCTTTTTGCTAATAGAATAGCTAGAGACATTAAGCGGTTCTGTACTTTTTCGGTCTTCCGCCTGTGGAAGATTCCGGGGCACACGCCTCCCAAGTGGACATGCCCAAGGGGGCATACAAAGTGTGTGTCTGGATAAAAACGGTGGAGACGTTGTGGCGGGAGGTAAGCTCTGTGGAGAACATTGAATTGAATGTTTCTGAAACACACGTTCCGGGAGACCTTCTTGGAGTATTCTGATGCTGTATCCCATTCTCTATCGTTAAACACCCTCCCCATTTCTGTTTCCCATATCTGACACAAAGACTGCAAAGAGGGAAGAATCAGTTCCCTAACGGCCTTGTATAACCATGTGACCAGGTGCCGCCCACCCCCATGTGCATAATGGTGTGTATAACTGGGTGTGTCAGAGTTTCCCCTTCGTTTGGGTCCCAGTAGCGGCGACTAGGGTCTATGAGTTGCCTGTGTGTTAAAAACTGACCTGGTGGGAGGCCATATTGTTCGGTCACCTGGGCGTACGTCCTGAGTTGGCCCTCCTCAAACAGGAACCAGGCTCAAGATCAACTAACCAATCTGGTGTTGGTAGACGACCGCACCCATTGCTCTCTGCAATGGTGGAACACACAACCTTTCCAAAGGGCGGCCGTTCTTCGACCCGGTTCCACAGATCGTGCTAACAGCAGACACATCGCTCAGCGGTTGGGGAGCTCATCTTCAAACCCATACTATTCAGGGCATATGGACCCCTCAACAAAAACAATTCCAAATAAATTACCTGGAATTGTTGGCAATCTTCCTAGCGTTAAAATGTTCTCAACTCCACCTCATAAGCAAAGTTGTCCTAGTCCGTACAGACAACATGACAGCAATGTATTGTATACAAAAACAGGGGGGGACACTCTGTCCAGCTTTCACACCTAGCTCAAAGCATATGGAGCTGGGCCATTCCTCAAAACATATATCTCCTTGCAGACCACCTCACAGGAGTACACAATCAAATTGTGACTCTACTCAGTCACCAGAAACAGCAGATCCACGAATGGTAACTTCACCCTCAAGTTCTGCTTCCATTGTTCCATATGTGGGGCCACCCAGAAATAGACATGTTCGCCACACACCAAACCGCAAAATTCCCAAACTTCGCATCCAGGTATCCATACCCATTGTCCAAGGGCATTGCACTATGGATGAACTGGTCAGGCAAATTTGTTTGCGCTTTTCCACCTCTCCCACTCATTCCGCTAGTGGTTGGGAAACTCAAACAGCATTCCCTCACAATGATCCTAATTGCTCCAACATGGGCCCGCCAACCATGGTTCACAACCCTCTTGGAACTATAAGTAGTTCCTCATCAAAAGCTACGCCTCTCACCCAAGCTTCTCACTCAGAACCATGGAGAGATAAGGTATCCAGATCACAATCAACTCAACCTTGCGATCTGGCACCTGAAAATTTTAGAGTTTGGCTACCTTAATCTCCCGCCAGACTGCATGAACATCATTAAAGAGGCTAGACATCCTACCACTAGAGCTAGCTATGCCGCAAAGTGGAAACGATTTGTAATTTCTCTTCCAGGGGTATCCTCATCAAAGTCATAAGCATTAGAATATTCCCGCCCATGCGCGGGATCCCGGAAACACTATATTATATGTGCCATATATATATATATATATATATATCTATATATATATATATATATATCATAAGCAATTGCAGCCTAATAAACACTAGAGCTGAAGCATGCTGTAAAGAATTTCCACCATACATGAAAAATATGCATTAGAAACAGGAGAAACAACAACAAAATTTGTTTAGAAACTGTTTTAATGCTCAGAAAACAGTAGAAATTCTCCGAAATCACTGAAACCATGGGAAGCTCCCAGGCTGCATTGCAAACACAGTCTAAAAAGTCTGAAAAGCTTACCTGTAGCTGCATAGCAATAAACTGACACCGTGCCTTTAAGGCACTCCTGACCCCAGCTACCCATCATGCCTCAGGGGAGACAGTTAGGTCAATTGTTCTTTTCGGCTCCTTCTGAAAGGATCCTGGCAACACAGCTCCACTCTTTTCTGATTTCTGTCCGAAAATCTCTTCACTTTTCACAACTTTTATTCCTTACTTCGACGTTTTTCATCTGTAGAAGTAAGAAGCTGTCTTTTTTTTTCCACAGGTTTAGGCATTTTTTACACCTAAAATGCCATCTCTTTTTGACTCTTGCCCTTCTTGTGGTAAAAAGAAGGCCAAAACAGACTCACATGAGGTCTGTATTCTTTGTTTACCTGAGGATCATGATCCCAAGACCTGCTCTCTCTGCCAGACCCTGTCGAGTAGAACTTTAAAGGACAGGGCGAGAATTCGCTTGTATGGCCTGGCAGGTAAACCATCTAGAGGAAGGTCTCCGGTAAAGAAGGGCTCCAAGAGGCCTAGAACGCCTTCTAGAGATAAGACCTCGCGTCCTTCTACCTCAGCGTCGGGCTCTGCGCTGAAAAAAGATCTTCAGGTGGGACATTTATCGAAGAAAAGACCCTCGACAGCGGGCTCGCCGTCGAGAAAAGGTATGTCTTCGACGCCGAAGATTCAAGATCCTACGCCGTCGTCAACTTGGCGTCGACGGACCAGAGACCCTCCGCCGTTGTCAACCCGGCGTCGAGGACCAGGGACCCTCCGCCGACTCCAACCCGGTGACGATCGGCGTCGAGGAGTGTCACCCCTCCGACGACGTCAACCTGGCGACGATCGGCGTCGAGGACCAGAGACCCTCCTGGTGACGGAGTCAGTCTCGCACCATTCGTCCTCTCATTCTTCCAGGAGGGCTTCTTCAAAGTCTGCCTCTCCGGAAGCTGCTGCCCATGTCCGAGTCTCCTTCAAGGCTAAAGGAAGCCCGACTGCTGTTCAGTTGTCCCCAAGATGGCGGCTGCCCTTAAGTCACTGGAAGGACACTGGAGCAACGAGGCGCATGCAGGAGTATGCCAGTTCGGTTCATAGATCACCTCTCCAGAGACTGGTGGACGAAGCGGACAGAGGGAGTTCTCCCAGACGCAGGCACAAGAGATCTCCTTAGAGAAGGCACGTTATATCGCTTTCTCCAAGACGTGAAGACCGCGCAGTCAGATCGCGGGAAAGGAGACTCAGTGCACATCGGCAGAGTAGGAGAACACCCTCCACTTCCTCTACCCGATCCTCTAGGAGAGATTACTCTCCCACTCTATCGGACAGCCCGATTTCCAGGGCTCGCCCATTGATGACATTAACACATACCATGAGGTTCTGCAGAGAGGAGCGCAAAAGCTCAATATAGAGATGTCTGTCCCACAAGTCACGACAACAGTGATTTTCGAGACTCTCCATCAGAAGACTGCATCTCGACCATTGCTTCCTTTGGTTCCGGGAATCCTTGACCCGGTCATGGACACTTTCTTAACTCCAGCATCCATCAAAGCAGTGCCGGCTCGCCTCTTAAAGAAGTATAAGCCGCTACCTTGGATCCGGTCTTTGTCAGGACGGATCCTCCTGCAGACTCCGTCATAGTGGTAGCAGCAAAAAAGACACATGCTGTGTCAGCTACTTCGTCTGTTCCACCGGACAAATAGAGCAGATCTCAGGACTTGTGGGGTCGCAGGGCCTGCACTTCTGCTGCTGCATCACTTAAGGTCTCCAGCGTGGCTGCGTTGCTTGGCCGTTATGACAGAGCTCTCTGGGACTCTTTGGAGCGTTTTAAAACCAAGCTCCCAAAGGAAGACCAAAAGGATTTTGACGAAATAGTCACGGAGGGTTCTTTGGCGCTAACCAAATGATAAGCACAGCGGCGGATGGTGTGGTGCTATCAGCGCACTCTTACGTGCATGGAGTATGCGCCAGGAGGTCGTCCTGGTTAAGATTGACAGGTCTAAAACCAGATGCTCAGCAGAGGATCTTGAACCTTCCGTTCTCTGGGTCTTCTCTCTTCGGCACACACGCAGATGAAGAGATGACGAGGATGAAAACCGAGTTGGACACTGTCAAGGCGGTCGGGTTGGAGAAAAAGAAGGAATTTAGGCGCCGCTACAAATCTAACCAATGCAAGGGGCCTCAACAGAGGGTTCAAACCCCTCAGTGGGCCCAGAACAAGAACCAGGGGAAAACCCAGTTTCGAGGAGGAAAGTCCAACAGAGGTAGAGGTGGTCACCAACAACAAGCCTCTACCACGGCGAGAGGAGGAAAGTCATGAACAGTGTCTTCCTCTGCCACCGTTGCCCACTCCAGTGGGAGGAAGTGCTTCACAACATCTGGCAGAGTGGGTCAGCATCAAGAGATCGCTGGGTGCTGAATATACTACGCAATGGATACGCGCTACGTTTCCGTGCGCGTCCAAAGGACATTCCGCCGAAGAAGTCTCGACCTCATCAGTTACAGCTGCTTCAAAAAGAGGTGAAAACTCTTCTTCAAAAGCAAGCGATAGAAGAGGTTCTGCCCTCTCAAAGAGGAAGAGGAGTTTACTCCGGATATTTTCTTGTCCCCAAAAAAGGTTAGGAGGACAAGTTTCGACCAATCCTGGACCTTTGACTTCTGAACAAGTGCATAGTCAAGGAGAAGTTTCGCATGTTGGCCCTTAACCAAATATGTCCACATCTACAAGTAGGAGATTGGATGTGTTCGGTGGACCTCCAAGATGCGTACTTCCACATTTCCATTGCAAGACGTCATCGCAAGTACCTACGGTTTGTTGTCGGCCACAAGCATTATCAATGCAAGGTCCTGCCCTTTGGGCTCAAGTCAGCACCGAGAGTTTTCACCAAATGCATGGCGGTGGTGGCAGCTTTTCTTCACAAAAAAGGTCTCTTCGTCTATCCATACCTAGACGACTGGCTGCTGAAAGGTCCATCCCCGCGGCAGGTGAGACACGACTTTCAGGCCTGTCTGCAACAGCTGCATGGCCTCGGCCTTCACGTCAACAGGGAGAAGTCGGTGCAGCATCCCACTCAGAGCATCCACTACCTTGGCTCCGTTCTGGACACAAGCGTGTATCCTTCAGAGGAGAGACTGTCCTCGATGCGACAGAGATGCAGGCTTCTGCTCCAAGTGCGGAATCCGACAGTCCGGCAGGTAGCTTCCCTGCTGGGATCCATGGCGTCCTGCATTTTTCTCATTCCCAACGCCAGGCTGAGGATGCGTCCTTTGCAACAAAATCTGGAGGACCAGTGGAATCAATCAACAGGTCGCTGGGAAGATCGAATCTCTCTCTCCCAGGCGGCGAGATCCTCCCTCTCATGGTGGACTCAGCAGCGGAATCGGATGGTGGGAGTTCCTTTTCACCAGCCACTTCCTGTGCAGTCGGTGGTGACAGACGCGTCTCTGCAAGACTGGGGGGGCACACAAAGGGTGCCTTCAGATACAAGGAAGGTGGTCGGTAAAGGAGCAGTCCTACCACATCAATATGCTGGAGCTACGAGCGGGCTATCTGGCACTGAAAGCTTTCCTGCCTGCAATTGAGCGGGATTCAGTCCTGGTCCAGACCGACAACACGACAACCATGTTCTACCTGAACAAACAGGGTAGAACTCGGTCACGTCCCCTCTCCCTGGAGTCACAGACGATCTGGCACTGGCTTCTCGCCCGGAAACTCTTGGTAGTGGCAGTGCACCTTCCAGGAGAGCTAAATGTGGAGGCAGACACACTCAGCAGGCCCTTCGAAGATCAGCCAGACTGGGTGCTACACGACGAGGTGGTGGCAAACCTTTTCCATCGTTGGGGTCGTGCGGAAAAAGACTTATTCGCAGACGACGAAAACACACACATATATATATATATATATATATATATATATATATATATATATATATATATATATATATATATATATATATATATATATGTATATATATATATATATATATATATATATATATATATATATATATATATATATATATATGGGGCACATATAATGTAGTGTTTCTGGGGTCCTGCGCTTAGGCAGGAATATTCTAATGCTTATGACTTTGATGGGGCTACCCCTGGAAGACAACTAGGATTACAGGTAAGTAACTGATCCTTACTGTACAAATAACAAAATCAACCCACTCGATGCTTCCATTCAAAACTTCATCTGTTACCTTTTTTATTTACAACAATGCAACCTAGTGTATACCTCCATTAGACTCCATCTTGCAGCAATAGCAGCCTATCTCCAAAACAGACATTTTTCTTTGTTTAGGGTACAACCTAACAAAGCATTTATGGAAGGACTTAAAAGAATAATTCCACCTAGAGTTCCACCCTCTCCAGTATCGAACTTAAATGTGGTACTTACCAGGCTCATGGGTCTCCCATTTGAACCTATGCATAAATGCTAATTACAATTGCTCACTTGAAAAGTAGCTTTTCTGGTTGCCATCACCTCTCTCAGAAGAGTCATTGAACTCCAGGCATTAACCATACAAGAACTATTTCTCCAAATCCATCATAACAAAGTGGTTCTTAGGCCCAACCCAAAATTTCTACCTAAAGTTCCTCTGCTTTCCTCCTTAACCAATCTGCAGAACTCCCTTGTGTTTTTCCCTCTACCAGACTCAGTACCAGAGCAGGCTCTTCACATGCTGGACGTAAAAAGAGCGATGCTTTACTACATAGAAAGAACAAAATCCTTTAGAAAGACTAGAAAACTTTTGGTGGCTTTCTTCCCACCTCATAAAGGCAATTAAATCTCTAAACCAGGGTTTGCAAGGAGGATTGTTAAATGCATCCAAATATGCTATGCTAAAGACAAACGCACCTTAACCAATCCCCCTAGAGCTCACTCCACACCTAAACTAGGGGCATCAATGGCATTCTTAGGGAACATTCCCCTAGATGACCTCTGCAAAGTAGCAAATTGGTCTACACCACACACGTTCACAAAAAACTATTGTGTAGACGTGCAAGCAAAACAAGCTAGTGTGGGCCAGGCTGTATTAAGAACACTTTTCCATACCACTGCAACAGATACAGGTAGCCACCGCTAAGGAGGTAACTGCTGTGTAGTCTGCGCAAGTATACGATCTACAGCTCCTATGCCTCGAACGGAAAATGCTACTTACCAGTATGCATCTGTTCTTGGCATGTAGAGCTGTAAATTCGTATACTCCCACTGCCTCCCCGAATACCTCTATCTGTTCCAGTACTATCTTACTTAGATACACTACACATGGACATCATTTTCTATTTCTTACTAACTTCATCATAACCCTCCATTGCAAAACAATCAGGAGATGGAATCGATGCCCATGCGCACTATCGTCCAAAGGAGGAGTCACCTACCTCATGACTACAAAAGACTTCTTCCAAGACAGAAACAAAGTGCAAACATCTGAGCTCAACACCAGATGGCGATCTATGCCCAAGTATACAAATCTACAGCTCTACAAGCCAAGAACACATGCATACTGGTAAGTAGCATTTTCCTTATGAGACGTTTTAGGGAAGTAGCAGGTAAAGCCAATGGCCTCTGTACCTAGGGTGACTAAACCCTCTATTATGCCAACCTCCAGTGGGAGGTGGGAAAGACATAGCCCTGATTGGAGGGAACCTCCATCTTCAAAATGGCGGGAAGTTGTGCTTCACCTCACTTCCCCCACCGGGCAGACGTTGGCACTCCGATCTTTTTTAATTTTCCAGCTGGTTTTCCCACCCAAAGTGGGGTGGAAACCAGGGGCTACCATCTACTGCTAGCGGTAGAGGCTGGGGGGTCACATTACAAAGTAGACAGGCCTTTGCTGCTTTCCTCTTCCAGCTCTGGCCCATCCTGGGGGAGGCGGCATGACACCTCTGTCCAGGATGGGCATTGTTTCTGGCCCCAGAGAGTAGGGGCTCTCTACCCAGGGGTCCAGAAATCTGTCCGGTGGTGGCTGGCTGCCTACAGCCGGTCATAGACCACACCAGAGTTGGTAAGGATTCAGGGGGCACCTCTGAGGTGCTCTCTGGGACTTGGTACAATAAATCCTACACTGGCATTAGTGGATTTATTGAAAGGAGTAGTTTGGTACCAAACTCTCCTATATTCTGTGGTGCCATCATGGTGCTCGGGAACTCATAATGGAGAGTTCCCAGCCCATGTACTCTCTATGACTTCACTGGCGCTTACGATATTAGGAAATGGTGCCCAATATTGTGGGGGCATATCTGCTCAAACCCTGCTAATAGTTCCTAGGTTTAAGAAGGCCAAATGGGGAGGTAGAGCTTTCTCCACGGCTGCTGCTAAACTGTGGAACTCCTTCCCATAAGAGCTATCAAGTCAGGTGGCCCATTGGCTTTTCCGTAAAGCCTTAAAGACTTGGCTTTTCTTATAGACGTCGGCATGAGCATGTCTCTTTTTTTTCTGCACCCTTAGGTTCCGCATTTAGCGTCTTGACGCCCTTGGGCTAAGTTTGCGCTCTATAAATCCAATATTCATTCATTCATTCATTCACCTTTATTATAGTGCACCCTGCCTTAGGGCTGTGACGCCTGCTAAAGGGGTGACTTACCTATGCTGACAGGCAGTGCTAGCTGGCATGGCACCCACGCAGGATGCCATGTGGACCCTGTTGTTTTCTCCCTCACAGGGGCTTGCAGGCTGCAAGGGCAGTGGCATGGTCCCAGTGACGGGTGTCCCAAGGGACCCTTCTACTGCTCCCAGGCACTGGGTACCCGGGGTACCCTTTTTCAGGGACTTACGGGGAACCAAAGTACCAATTGGGGATTTGTTTCAGGGAAGGATCACTGGCAGATGGGGACCTGGTTGGCAGGGACCCTGTGCACTACATTTGAAACTACATCAAAAACAGGTAAAAAGTTGGGGGGCCATACAAAAGGGGCACTTTCTCACAGCCGGGGACCTCGTAATTAGCAGTACGCAGTAGATCTACTTAAGATGGCTTCCCTGTTTACTTTTACCATCTAGTAATTGAACTATACAGCACAGGGGTTTATCTGCTCATGCAGAAATGTCCTCACATGTAATATAACCTACCATGCCTTCGGGCTACAAGGCCTGCTGTAGGGGTGACTTATATTTATCACATGTTGTGACTTTGGCATGGCACACAGTGTCACACAGTGAGTATGCCATTTTGTGTTTTCATTCATGGTTTGCAGTCATGGTTTGCACCATGACAGCAGGTCAGCAATGGCAGCCTACATGCCATGTGTATGGGGGGTCCCTTAGGGTGGCATAATGCATGCTGCAGCCCTTAGGATCCTCTTTGGTACCAATGACCTTGGTAGCAGGGGTGCCAACGCGAGTGCCAAATAGACCATTTTACCTTGCTTTTAGGGAAAGGACACTGGCACTGGGACCTTGTTAGCAGGTTCCCAGTGCACATCATCTAAAAAACAGTACCAGTGTACACAAAAGTGGGGGTGACCGTGACAAAATGGGGCACTTTAATACAGCAATGCCTAAGACTCATTCTCCTCGAGGGAATTCATCTACTAAAGCCTAGCTGAGAAACACTCTTTTTTCAGAGATGGTCGCTTGCAAATCAGACTATTCTTTCATAAGTCTCTATTGTCTTGTTTTTTATACCAATGCTGGTCTTACTGCTATGAAGACCCCCTTTCGTTAAACTGAATTCAAATTATGCTCAGTTTCTCATATTGGACAGTTTTCATCCCTTGTGCCCAAGTCCCATGAGGGTTAGGTCTTTTTTAGCTTGTGACACTATCAAGGAAGATCCTACAGTACACGCACAATTATTTACTTGTAGTCTCTCTGCATTGTAGGAATCCTAATAGAAATCATTAACAACCATACCTCCTCCCATGTGTCAATGCTTGGGCCTCTAGGATAAAAACAATGTCTAAAATATAATTCTAGTCTCCACTGTTTCCCTTAAAGATGAATGATTTCTGAGGCCAGGGCAACACATCAAGGTGAGTCGAAACATTTTAAGCATTAAAGAAACAGGGTGTTTTTTAACTTCTAAACCTATCTGGCTTCATTTTTCCTCAGTACTTAGACATGTAGATAGCAGTTGATGTAAGAGTGCTAAGTTGGTTATGAGAAGAGGCTTTTTGGTGCTTCTGTCTAGAATTATTCTAACTTATGATATCCATGAGCATTCTACGACTACAAACTAGGACTACAGGTCAGTAACCATTTCTTTTGAAACATGTAACTGGCTAAATTTTGAATGCATACATTAGACTGATTGTTCAAAATGTAAATTGAAAACCATAACCAACTAAAAGCATACTTGTTACTAACTGTATTAAGAAGCACTAATATTCCTAGTTTAAAGGATTAACAAACTTGATGACATTCAACTGAAGCATAATATTCAGTTCTTTTTTTGTCTCACCACACTTCTGAAGCCACAAGCATAGCAGATGATGTACGAAGGTTTGAAGGCATATGCCATTTGTAAAAATCAACTTTAATTGTTTGCATATAACAAAATGTGTATTTAATTTTTTTTTCTTTTTGGCCAGGTTGCAGGGTTACTGATGAAATTCTACACCTAGTTCCAAATATTGACAACTTCAGGTTAACACTGAGGGCTATCAAATTGTGGGCCAAGCGTAAGTCTCCATACTTACAATCCATTTTTTTAATTTATTTACTAGCCAAAAATTAACTCTGCTGTTTGCTTGCAGGTCACAACATATATTCCAATATTCTGGGTTTCCTTGGAGGTGTTTCCTGGGCTATGCTCGTTGCAAGAACCTGCCAGCTTTATCCAAATGCCATTGCATCCACCCTTGTACATAAATTCTTTTTGGTCTTTTCAAAATGGTAAGTGTTTAAGTTAAATAAATTATACTAATTGGTGTGTCAGAAATATTTTGTTTGTTTTATTTTCCAGAGTCCTAACTAAGTTAATCTGTCAGCCATAAGTGCATGTTTAAGCAGTGCACTTCTGTGCGCACAGTTACTCCAGTATTGTAACTTTTAGGATTCCCATAGCTTGTATCATTCCTGTCGTCGGAATGGGAGTCTCGGTAATCAAAATAACATAGCAGTATGTACAAAAGAGAAAGAAAAGGCCTAGGCCTCATCTCCTTTTGAAGCATATCCACCTCTTTTTGTAAAAGAAACTGAAGTAAAGCAACAACCAATCAGATTAGCCTCACCCATAGAACCCCCCTGAGAGAACCTCAGAGCCTCAGATTTTCTTCTGCGCGTTTTGCAAGGGAGTCTCCTTTGAGCTCTGCTCACTTTAACTCTAGTTTACTGTTTTTTCAGCAGTTTTTTCTTCAGAATTGTTGGTTACTTCATCTTGGAATGTCTGACAAGGAGAAGAAAGCCCTTTTTAAGGCTTGTTCCACCTGTGGTAAGAAAAGGTTGTATGTGGAGGACAGGCATAAATACTTTATCTATTGCCTGTACCCTGACCACAAGGCAGCGGACTGCAAGATCTGCCACACTTTTTCTACGAAGACTCTCCGGGACCGTGAGGGTTGCCTTCTCACCTGGCTCCAATAGCTGAAGTCGAGGAAGGAAACACTATAGAGTGACAGCGAGGATTCATCATCTGCCACCTCGTCCAGAAGGTCTTTGAAGAGAGGGGGTAGGGCTTCCCCATCACCATCTACAGACCATCACTCAAAGGCCTCCAAAAAGACCCCCCGTGAGTCTGAGAGCCTGAGTCCTAGCAAATCTCCTTACCATGGTGCAGAGGGAAGGACTACCTTCAGCTACAGCAGGGGTGGAGTCTGCTAAAGCTTTCAAAAAGCCTTCTTCTCTAACATCTGAGAAGTCTGACAAAGATACCCAATCGTCGACGACGCGACGGAAGACTGTCGACAAAGACTGCAAATATACAGGTGAAAACAGTACCACCGTCGACAGGCTCGTCGACGGTGCCTTCAAGTTACCACCTTTCGACGTCTGTGTGATGGGCTTGTCGACGAGGGTGTCGACGGTAGCGGCAACGTTTGTGTCGTCGACAAAGGCATCTACGACGACGATGACTACGACGACAGCAGGAGTGTCGATGGTCTCGTCGACGGCAGTGTCGTCGCCGCCCATCTCTTCCACTCGTCGTGGGTGAATCTACCGTCGAGGACTTCGTCGATGATGGTTTCTTTTTCTTCTCCACCACCGACGGTACCGTCGACGACGTCTTCTTCGACAGAGAAAATCACTATTTTTTTTAAGAGAATCACACCGGATATGAATTCTCCAAGGAGGGTTGCCTCCTTGCCTCCCGCGCTGTTGCTGGAAGAGGATTTTGAGGGAGATGATGATTCTTTTGGCTATGCCAATAGCCCCTCTCAGCTGCTAGTCAAGTGCCAGGAAACTGATTCTGAAGGTGAATACCTTCATGAGCACTCATGTCAGCACCATTTTCATCGTCAGGAGGACACTAACCAAGAGATTTATTTATTTATTTATTTATTCAAAGTTTTATATAGCGCGAACAAGATCCTTACAGATATCAGAGCGCTTCACAATGACAGGGTAGGGGGACGTAGGAGTGAACAGCGATAATGGAAGCAGTACAATAGTCACTGACATAGTAGGATAAAAATAACATACATCAAGCATATCAATATACAAACCAATGACTTAGTGTAGAGAGAACACTGAGAGGGGGCATCGGGAGAGTGAATCAGTATACCAAAGTGTATCATATATTGGTCGGTATTAAGAGAGTAGCGTAATAATGTCCCCCATCAAGTAGGAGTATAGTGCCAAAGGACCAGGTGGACCGAGATACAGAGCAATGCAGAGTCTCTAATCCTGCACCTATAAAGTTCAGGAGATCTTGGCCAGAAGGATGGTTTTCACCTCTTTCTTGAAGAGTGCAGTGGAGGAGATAAGCCTGATTTCAGGAGGGAGCGCATTCCAGATCCTGGGTGCCATTCCTGAGAAGGAGCGCTTGTATGTTTTCTCTTTCCGGAATCTATGAGGTTTCAGGAGTAGATTTTTTGTACTTCTATTGGATCTCGAACCTCCTGATATAGACAACTTTTGAGCGAGGTAATTGGGTGCATTGTGGTGCACGGCCGCGTGTGTCATAACTGCAATTTTTAGCTGTATTCTAGCTTCAAAAGGCAGCCATTTTAGGGACTTTAAGTCTGGGGATATATGCGAGTGTTTTCTTGAGCCAGTAATGAGTCTCGCGGCAGCGTTCAGGGAGGCCCTTAAGGGTGCTGTTGTGGATAGCGGGAGTCCGCTGAGGGCCACCATTCCGTAGTCTATTCGAGGGATGACTATAGCTTGTACAGCAGTATGGAAGTCTTTGGCAGGGAGGAAAGGTTTAATTTTCCTTAGTGTGTTGATTTGGAAATTAGCTCCTTTTGTGGCTTTGCTAACGTGCTGCTGCATGTTGAGCTTGGCGTCAAGTGTGATGCCTAGGGATTTCGCCGAATCCATAATGGTAGGTTGGACATTGAGTGCTGATAGATTATTGAGCCAGGTTTGGGCGGTGGAAATTTTCGCCGGGGGCGAGATGAGTAGGAACTCAGTTTTCAGAGCATTTAGTTTGAGGTGATTATCGGCCAGCCAAGATTGAGTGTTAATAAGTGTGGAGTTCAGATGATTGATATCTTCCGGGGATTGTAGCTTTAGGTAAAGTTGTGTGTCGTCGGCGTACATATGGAATTGAACATTGGATGCTTGGAGCAAGGTGGCGAGCGGTTCCATGACGAGGTTGAACAGTGTGGGGGAGAGGGAGGATCCTTGTGGAACACCTAGATCTGCAGGCACAGGTGTAGATAGCACATTGTCGATCTTGAACTTCTGAGACCGGTTGTGAAGGAAGGAAGAAAACCATTTGAGAACAGTTCCAGATAGACCCATTCTAGTGCTTAGCAGCTCCAGCAAGTTCTCATGTTTGACCGTGTCAAATGCTGAAGAGAGGTCAAGAAGGATGAGGAGGCAGGACTCATTTCGATCAAGAATTTGGAGGGCGTCATCAATTATGTGTGTCATAGCTGTTTCCGTGCTATGTTTCGCTCGGAAGCCTGATTGATGAGGGTTGAGGAGGTCAAATTGATCAATGTGTTTTGTTAGTTGGAGTTGGACACATTTCTCCAGCAGTTTGGCCAGGGTGGGGATGTTGGTGATGGGTCGGTAATTGTTTAGGTCAGACGGATCAGCTGTAGGTTTCTTGAGTATAGGCGTGACTTGCCCCACCTTGAGGGAGTCTGGCATTAGGCCTTGTTGTAGGGAGCTATTGACGATTTTGGTCCAGAGAGGGAGGAGCAAGGGGATGAAGTCTTTTACCGCATTAGCAGGTAGGGGGTCTGTGAGGTGATTAGAGGGCTTCAAGGTGCAGAGCAGTTTGTGTATTGCTTCTTCCGAGTAGGTATCGAAGTACAGCCAGGATGCCTTGTTTTTAGGTTGATTGTTAGACATTCTGGTGTGGTTGGGGAATCGGCTTACATCCATGATGAGGTCATTTCTTATGTTGTCAGACTTTAGCTTAAAGAAAGCAGAGAAGGCTTCACAGTGTGGGGTGTCGCTTCTTGTGCTGTTTGATTGTAAGGGTTGTGTCTTTGTTTGTGTCTTGATTAGTTCGAACAGCTTTCTTGGCCTGTTTTTTGCTTGGTCCAGCTGGCGGCTAAAGAAGTCTGACTTTGTGCGCTTTATTTTCCTGAAGTAGGCATTTCTCTTGTTCTTAAGCCTTTTGAGGTGCAGTGCTGAAGGGTTCGATCTCCAGGTGCGCTCTGCCATTCGCATAGTACGCCTGTCGTCATTGAGTCTATCGTCATACCAGGGGTTAGAAATTTTGGTGGAGACTCTCTTCAGTTGCAGTGGGGCGACTTCATTGACTATTGTATTCATAGAGTCAAGGTAGTGGTCGGTCAGTGATTGAACATCCGAGGCACCTGAGGGGGGAAGGAGGAGATTGCCGATGTGTGGAGGCAGGGTAGAGGGGTTAAGATTCTTCATGTCCCTTTTCCATGTTTTGGATTTGATTGGTTGAGCTGGGTTAGGTTTAACTTTTTCGTTGATAAAAAAGATGATAATGTGGTGATCTGACCAGTCGCACGGTTGTATCGCCTCCAGTTGTGTAGAGTTCTCTTTGGCGATGATGAGATCAAGTATAGAGCCTTTGTCGTGTGTTGGTCTATCGCATATTTGGGTGAGGTCAAGCGCATTAGGATCTTTCTGATCGTTCCAGTGGAGATTGAAGTCGCCCAGGTAGACTTGGGTGGTCTGCCGACCAGCATTGGAAGTGATCATGTCCATGAATTGTTGGGTGAATATGAGGTTGTCCCCAGGCGGGTGATAGATGAGATGTAAAGCACAAACTTGTTTGCCCTCGCTGGTGATGTCGAGGCAGAGGAGTTCACAGGAGGAAAGGGAGGGGGAGTTGACTTTAGTAACGGAGAGGTTGCTCCTAAAAATGCATGCAATTCCCCCGCCCGTTTTGCCAGGGGACCTGTCTAGCCTAATGATGTGATAATTAGGGGGGACTAGTATGTCCATAATCGGGGTGGAGGCTTCTGTAAGCCATGTTTCCGTTAGAATGGCTAGGTCCAGATCCATAGCTGAGACGAGATCAGCGATGTCGGAGGAGTGTCTCTGGGCCGATCTGCAATTGAGTAGGATGCATTTGAGTTTGGGAGAGAGAAGGGTGGTCGAGCTTTCTAGGGTGAGTGGAACTTTTCAGAGGTTGTTAGGGACGGAACCTCTGTTGTTGAGTGTTGGGAGCCTCAGAGAGTTTGTAAGAATTGTGGGTATGGGGATGTGTGTGTTGGATCTGTGTTTTACCGGACCTGGGCCATAAGAGCGTAGGAGAGAGCATATGTCGCGGTCCGACAGTGGGGTGAGGACACGACGGGGGCGCTGGGAGTTATTGCGAACGGGGATAGTCGGCCAGCGCGGGTGTCGTTGGAGGCGATGGTATGTAGGGAGGGTGCGTCGTTTGTAGGGTAGAGGGCAGGTGGGAGGTAGACTGGGCTGTGAGGAGAGAAGGTCTTTAATTGCGTGGACATCTTTTTTGATTTGTAGAATATCCTCTTTGACTTGTTGGAGGGTGGATAAAGTCAGGTCAGGAGGTGGATTGGGGATGGGGTTGGTGGTGAGAGCCATTGGTGACTGGTTGAGTATTGAGCTGGAGAGCGGGCAGGGTATCGAGGGGGGGGATATGCTAGCGTTGCTGGGAGGTTCTGCGGTGCTAATGAGTGGGATGGCATTCAATGTGTGGGCGTGTTTGTGGGCGAGGGGTGTGGGTGACGTAGGCGGTGAAGGCGGTGGGTGGGAGGCATAGGTAGTGCCGTCAGTGAGAGACGGTGCTGGTGAGTAGAAGAGTGAGTGAAGGCTGAGGACAGTGGGGGAGACAGGAGGGTAGTGAGGGCTGAGAATAGGAGGTAGGAGAGAGGGGGATGCTAAGGTAGGGGAGGCGGTATGTTCTGTATGTTTTGTTGGGAGGGTGAGAGTGTCGTGGGTGGGAGTCGGGAGGGGGCTGGGGAGGGAGAGGGGTCTGCCGTGGGGGGATGGGAGGGGGGGTGGATAAACTCCGAGCGGTGGTGTGTTCTGATGGTGGCGTGTTGTGGGTGGGGGTTGTTATGTAAGGGGGAGAGGGATGGGGGGTATGAGTGGGGGTAAAAGGGGTAAAAGGGGGCAAGTTAGTGGGGCGGTTAGTATAGGAGGTGGAGACATTAGTGACTGTTCTTGGGGAGTGTGGGGCGTTAACAGCAGGTGGGCCATTTACTGGGGTGTTGGGGGTAGAGGTGTTGTGGGTGGGGGCTGCGACGTCAGGGGTGATAGTGCTGGTGGAGTTCTGGGTGTGGGTCCGCAGCTTGGAGAGTTGCTCTTTGAACTTGGGGAACAGGTTGTCTAGTAGTTCCAGGTTCTTGTCCGTGGATTGAATTAGGACAATCCCGTTGTTGTAGATAGTAATGGTAGCCCTGCTAGGGAAGAGGTGGGAAGGTGTGATAGAGAGAGTTAGGCCATGAGTTGTTTTCCTGGTGGCGGCGACGGTGAGTAGGGTTAGGAACACTTTTCTCCATTGGGCTCTGCGTGAGGTGTGGAAGATGATATCAGTATTCTGGGCTCCATTGCCCTGTGAGAAGTAGGTGTCGGCAAAGGGTGTGTCAGGGTGCGACCTCAGGAAGTTATGTTTAAAACGTTTAGTGGCTTTTTTGGTGAGGGTGGAAGGGTAGTTAATTCTAAACGTGTGCTTGCCATTGAGTTCCATATTAGAAAGGCTGTGATGTTGGGTGTGGGAGATAGAACGACAATAACAACTGTCGGCCGTTGGCAGAGGAGTGACACTAATGAGTGACCAAAAGTATAAGAAGTAGAAGTCAGTGCATCCAGGAACAAACAGTGCGAAGGTGCAACTTACATAATGTATCCTATATGCGAGGTAGCAGTCAGCTTACACCATGTACAAGATATGAGAGGTAGAACAGGTTAGGTGGAATCAAATTTACCCATCAGAGTGTACGAGGTAGCAGCGGTGTAGTCTAGGTGTAGAAAGTGGCTGGGTGCAGCTAACCTGAATAAACGAAGTGAATGAGGTAGAAGTGATCAGTGCAACATCGCGAAGTAGCGATGATTTCTGTTCTTTTTTCCCTCTTGACAGATCTTCAGGGCTTGTTGCTGAACTATAGGAGGAGATTCTCCCAGCCTCCTCCTTCAATTTCTGTGATGCAAGATGTTTCTGCTACGCCAGCTTCTTCGATGGCTTCGCCAAGAGCACCGTCCCACATGGTATCTCAGCCGCAGGTCACCTGCCCAGTTATACCTCCTGTGGTTCCACAGGTGCAGGATGATTCCCCGGATATCGGCAGGCCAGACCAATGTGTGGAGTGGGATGATTACGTGATACTGGACCCAGCTTCTCCCACACCGGAGGCAGTCGATTCTTCCCCGGCTGACATAGGGGGGTTAACCCCCCCCCCCCCCCCCCCCTGTTTGCGTTTGTATATTTGGCAATCAGTAGGGTCAGATCGAGGGCTTGTTCCGTCGTGCCCATGCCTTCCCTGAAGCCAAACTGAAGGTCGGACAGAATGTTATTGTCCTCCGACCATTGGTGTAGGCGATCAAGAATGACACGCCCCGCTACCTTACCCAGGGAGTCTAGCAATGATATGGGCCGATAGCAGGATGTACTTTGGCGGTCTCCTTTTTTAAATATCGGCACCAATATTGATTGTGACCACGATTCAATAAGGTCTACTGTACCGGAGGCTTCTAGGACCTTTGTGAGAATTGGAGTTCAGAGGTCCATATTAAACTAACAGGTCGACAGGTACCCCATCGGGACCTGGGGCCTAACCCCCTTTACTGGCCTTTAACGCACTCTCTACTTCCAGCAATGTAATATCAAGGTTAATCGGGAAAGGTGAGGGATTTGGAGCAGAGATTGACCTGTTATTTTCTCCTATTACTATTACTTCCTTGATGTTTGTTCCAAATATTTGAGAGGAATGAGCAATCCATTCTGCTTCATCTATCGCTACTTCCATCTTAGGAGACTCCCTATCTTCAGATAAAAAGGGGAACTTTACAATTTTCCAGAAGGCTGCACTATCTTTTTCTGTGCAGCTTTTATGTAATTGTTCCCATGCTTCATTTTTTAGTTCATTTTTCCTTGCTTTTAAGGCTTTTTTGTACGCTATTCTAAGGGTTGCTATTTCTTTTTGCCTTTTTTTTGCAGAGCGAACTAGACCCGAACCGAATCAGGTATCAGAGCGCTTTACATAGCATTCATTTTAGGCACGGGGAGTATAAGTGATTTGCCCAGAATCACAGGAGGTTTTTGGCGTCGTTACCGAGACTCGAACCCAGATCCCCAGGTCCGAGGTCGAGCGCCCTAGCCGTTAGGCCAACTCCTCTTCCCTTGTGTAGGGAAAATGTTAGGTCGGAATATGCCTTTGTGCAAGTACTATTAAACCAACCCTTGTGTTTGGCAGTATTCTTCAATTGTATTGACAGGGCGTCTTTTATTGCTCTAGGTATAGCCTCAAAGTTAGTTAAAATCTCTTGATGAGAGGTGGAATCAGCCAGACAAATTGCTATTGATTCGTAGGAATTCTTTACCACCACCGTAGTTAACCCTAATGGATCAATTTTAGCCCATTTAAGCGAGTAACCATTTAGCTTGTCTAAAATTAAGTTGTCTTGTCGAAGTGGTCCAAACCGATCATTCCCACTATTTAGAGTGGGGTAATATAGCTCAAGACTATTTGGGTAATGATCACTGGTAGCATTGGCGTGAGTTTTAAAATTTAAAATGCGGGACGCAACGTTTCTAGTTACAAATATAAAATCTATTATAGTCATAGCTCCCTACCGTGAAAAGTCAGTGCCAACTAAACCTGGGGCATCACTAAATCATTGGCCAGACCAAGGTCCAATGTAAACATCGTTTCATTTAGACCATTCCCTATTGTTGTGTGTGGAAAATGCATTAAGTTGTTCCCGACCTCATCTATCAAACCACACTATGGGTCGTTACTGTGGCTGCATGGAGATAAATTAAAATCGTCACCTCATATTATTGAGACATCTTTAGTGCTCTTGTATATGACGTCAGTCACAATAGTACTGATCTCATTTATTACAGAAATCAACTGGACGTTGCATAGATTGTTATAAAAATTGGCCAGAACATAGGTGTCATTCTTAGTCAAACCGAGGTGATCATTTGGTAGTTTGCCTCAAGTTTAAGGGGGACTATTTCTTTAAGATCTAGGAGGTTTGATATAAACGTTACCAAGCCTCCTTTGGCTCTCCCAGAAGTAGAAGGAGTTGCGGGGGAAAAATACGTCTTGAATCCCTCCAGGTTCAGAGCGGAAGTAGTCCAGGTCTCCTGTAAACAAAGGATTCTGAAATTTTTCATAAAACTGACCCATACAACATTAACCACCTTAGTTCGCAACCCTGCTACGTTCCAGTAGACAAAGCCAAGCCCAGACTTGCCCTTTTGTACTTTCTCAGGTAAACCATATTTAGTGCCCCCCCTTGGTATATGACATCAAGCAAATCTGTCTCCTCATCCATAACTGTCATATTTTGCTCAACATTAACATGCAGAATAGGTGGTACATTCTCATCCGGGCACCATTTCTGAGAGTCCCGGAGTTCTATATCAATTAGAGAAATAGGTAGTAATGTATTGTGATTTAGAGGAGATGTCGTTGGACGACAACCATTTTTACTCAATGTTTTATATTTCTTTGATTTGGGGGATTTTATTTCCAATAGTCTATCCATTTCCTCCAGACCAGATAGTAGATTGTACCTATTTGTTGTTTGGACGTTGTTAAGAGTGTCCTTGGGCATATTCCTTTGTGTAGGTGTTAGTGTTAATGTTTGTATTCTCAACCTTCTCAGCTCTAGTACAAGGGGGATAGAAAAAGCCAAGCGGGAGGACATTAATTTCACCCATAAGTAATGCGTTCATACTTTCCATCCAAAGTATATTCTTCACTAGAGCTGGAGTTTTAAATGTGAGGACTATACAATCCCCAGGAAACATTTTGCCACGAGACCCAACCCACTGTACCCTTCTTGCCATCTTGAACTCAGTAAAGAGTTGGTGAGTTAGCCCCGTCCTCCCTCCAAGCCAGTGTAATGATTTATTTCTTAGAGAATCCCAGTTTTCTTTTTGCCGCTGGAGCTTTTTTTGGGACTTTTGTCATAACAACCACGTATGGAGTTGCCTCCGGGGGTAGGTGTAGATGCTGGTCAATGGGGGGTTTATCTAAATAGTGATCTGAGGAAATAGGACCTATAGTTGGAACACAGTGTGGTTGAGATACTGGTGGGTAAGATCTATTAATATTTCCTGTAATTGTGGTGCCCCTATTTCCGTTCCCTGGCTCTACGATGGATGGAGGATTTAGTGTTCTGGCAAATAGATAAGGACCATTGCCCATCTTATTTAAGGTGTTTAGAGAGTCGGGCATGTTCGCCACAGTTTTATTCCTAGGGTTTACGTACATACTATTTAGAGGCCTTAATTGCTCTTTTTTTCCGTAGTGACAGGGGCTAATTTGGGAGATATCATGTCCCTATCGTTGACTTGAAGCAGACTTTTTTGAATATATTTTTCAATAAGGGTCAGTCTCGCTCCCAGTTGGTCAAGTCTAACTCTCAAGTAAAGGTCTAATCTTTCTACCAGGGTTGTTAAGTTCCTCAGTTCTACAGAGTCAATCTCACTTTTTTTCTTAAGGTCTTCCTTTCCCTTATAGGAGCCTTTTCTAATCCCCACTCTTTTTTTCCCTTGTTGTCCCTGCCTTTGCGTTATAAGCTGGGTAGACTTCAGTTGTCTTTTTGTTGCATCCCCCAACCGCTGTTCTCTCAATTTTTTCTCCCTCTAAGCCGGATTTTTTTGCTTCTTTTGAGGAGGCTGCATAGACGACTCCGAGTCAGTTGATACAATCTCCTCCGATAGGTGCTGGACAGACCCATTTGGGGCTGGGTTAGGATTCGGGATCTTGCCCTGGTTGTCCAATTCCTTTGGTTGTTCAAAGACTGAGGCAGGGCTTGATGTGCCTGCCTCCAGTGATTCCACCACTGAAGATATCGGTTTGTCCAAAGCACCTGTAGCCTCTGTAAGGTAGCTTAATAGGGTTTGCTGGGTGTCACTCGATCGTGGTGCCTCTCCTATGTTATTACTAGGCATTTTCCTTTTTCCCATGTCTGTTGTGGAAGTTACTCAGCGGACGTGGACAATAGTCGAGGATTAGAATGGTTTCTTATGGGGATTGTACTAAATTACAGCCTGCAGTAATTACCCGTTAGACAAGCCCACAGTGAATATCTTGACAGTTAGCAAAGAACCACAATCAGAGAACTAGATGTACTGAGCAAAGTTAGAATATAGCCATAGTCCTTTATAGGAGGTAAAAATATTTCTTACTGTCAGTGGTCCTTGCAAATAGTCACAGTGGGGGTTAGGGGCGGGCCCAGCCTCATCCAGGCACAGACGGGCAAGGACGGGCCCGCCCTTGGCCCTGGCGAGCCCGCGCAGAGTTTTGCAGGGCGGGTGGTGGCTGGCGCAGCTCCTTGCGCGAGACCGCACAGCCCTCTGGGATATGAAGTCCCCAGGCAGTTCGCGCTTAGGAGTGAGGAGAGGCTTCGGGTTTTCCAACTGCGGCAGAAAGGTCTCCCGACCAGGTCCCAGGAAGCACAGCAATGCAGGCAACAAACGGTATTCCGGGCAGCAAAGGGTCAGTAAAGAGTGACTCTTTAAGAGCTATTACTGTCTTAAGGGTTTCCACTTTTTTCTCGAACTCTAAAGCAAGACAAACCTTCAAACTGTTCCAGGGGTGTCCGAATGGCTGGGATCGAAATCTTGATTCTGAGAGGGCCAGTTGGACATAGTCTGTGAGGCTAATTTTGTTATTTTGCTCCAAATTGTATGCCTTTAA